>NW_005871206.1:640241-647244 GCF_000147115.1 Myotis lucifugus
AGGGGAAAATCCCTGTTTAGTTTCAAGACAATTTTCTCAATGGTTCCACGGAATGGGGGCCAGGTTTTCCTTTTTTAATACATTCAACGTCTTATGGAGGTGCATTTTAACATTCTGCTTTATCCTATATAATAAGGAGGAGGGAATATGGCTAATTAGGCAATTACGCGAGGCATAATGGCCAAGCGCATCTCGGCCCAGGATCATGGATCAGTGGGAGGGTGGGCCAGTGAGGTACAAAGTGTGCTGCGGAGAAGCTACAGTAGGGGCCAGGGCAGCCAAGCCATTGAGGGTGTAGGGGGGAGGGAGGAGGGGGGGAGGGGGGAGCTACAGGAGGGGTGGGCCAGTAGGCAGAGAGCTACAGGAAGGCGGCAGCGACCTACTGGCTACAAGTGGGCAGCAGAGAGCAACAGGAGGGGGCAGGGCAGCATGCAAGTGGGCGGCAGAGAACTACAGGGGAGGGCAGGGCAACAAGCTATGAGGGAGGGGCGGGGGGAGCTACAGGAGGGCAGGGAAGCTGGCGGAGAGCTATAGGAGGGCGACAGCGACCTACTGGTGCACAGATTTGTAAGCAAGGCCATATATATATATGCACTGACCACCAGGGGGTGGCGCGGAATGAAGGAAGACCCCAACCAGCAGCTGGCAGCCAGGGAAGGGAGGCCCTAGTCGGCAGATGCTAGGGATTCTAACTGTGCACAAATTTTGTGCACTGGGCCTCTAGTTGATATATAATAAAATCATTTGTAAAGACAAACATTGCCCAATAAAGACGCATGTTATGGGATAATTGTGATATCATAATTTAAGTCTGGGTTTGACTAGGACTATCTCTGTGCATAGGACTATTTCTTTGCAGAGGCGTGTTCTCTTTAATGTGATCAAAGCTCCCTAGACAGGGCAAATCCTTCCCATACTTCCCAGGAGAACCCAGAAATAGCCACTGTGAAGTGGATTAGGGAGGAGGGTAGGAGTGGGCTCAATGGAGACTCTTCACTGAGTTCTCACATCCACGAGAGATGTGTCTGTCTCCAGACAGAATCTCATGTGAGTCATTACAATTTAAGCCATTTCATGGTGTTTCTTTTGGGACTCAGATAGCAGCATGAGGCCCCCTGGTGGCCTGAAATAATTCATGAGTTTCCTTCTCAGGCATTGAAGGGCAGGTGTGGCTGGAGAAGGACAAGGTAGTCAAGACTCACCTGGACCTGTGCTTACAGAGAGGCAGGGCAGAGTAGGATGACCTCTGTGGGGAGAGTTGAGAACTAAAATATTTTCTTTTAAGAGGTGAAAACAGATGGACTGTAATTCTGGATAAACCACTCACTTTCTGAGTTTTCATTCAATAGTTCATTTAGCAAACACTACTGAATACCTACTCCATGCAAGACATTTTAATAGACATCACTTGCGGTTAAAAAAAAATAAAGACACCCCATACACTTCTAAGGAGCTTTGGACGAGGATAAAACTTTTATGCCACCAACATGGTAGAAATGCAAGCGCCCTCAGAGAATAAATGAGGTGAAAGGGAAGGCGCCTAGGAAGAGAGGCATTTCAGCTGGGGCTCTAGTGAGAAGCAGGATTGGATCTATTGGGACGGAGAGGGAAAGGATGGCATCTGGAGGAGGAAAAACAGAAGTTTGAACGTGGAGGAAAAGTGAAGCCTGTTTGTATTCTTCTTGCTTGGGGCTCTCTGTGCCTCCTGAACTTGCGTGATTTTTGCCTTCACCAGGGTAGGGAAGTGTTCTGTCATTATTTCTTCAAACATGTTCTCAATCCCTTGCTCACTCTCTGCCCCTTCTGGCACTCTTATTATGTGAATATTGTTCTGTTTCATGTTTTCCCACAGCTCCCTTAAGCTGTCCTCCTGTTTTTTAAATTGTTTTTTTCTTTTTAATTCTCTGGTTGAGTGTTTTTTTCTTACCCTGTCTTCTAATTCATTGATCTGATCCTTGACTTCTCCTAATCTGCTGTGCATTCCTTCCATTGTGTTCTATTTTTTTAAAAATATTTTTTTATTGATTTCAGAGAAGGAGGGAGAGGGAGAGATAGAAACATCAGTGATGAGAGAGAATCACTGACTAGCTGCCTCCTGCATGCCCCACACTGGGGATTGAGCCCACAACCCGGTCTTGTGCCCCGACCAGGAATCGAACCATGACCTCCTGGTCTATAGGATGATGCTCAAACACTGAGCTACACCAGCTGAGCACACTGTGTTCTTTATTAGAGCTGTCATTCTTCATAGTTACTATATTTTTTCTCATGCTGTTGAGCTTCTTTGCCATCATTATTTTGAACTCTATGTCTGATAAATTTTTTTATCTCTATTTCATTTAGCTCTTCTTCTGGAGAATTCTCTCGTTCTTTCATTTTGGGCTTGTTTGTTTTTTTGTGTGTTTCTTTTTTGTCTCCCCATTTTGGCTGCCTCCTTTGGATTTGTGTCTGTGTATCAGGTAGATCTGCTACAACTCCCAATCTCTAGTGCAGGACAATGTCAGACGCTATTTGTCACTGGCCCTGAGTACCCTGTTTCGAACTATCAGCCATCCACAGCTTGTGGCTCCCTCTCCTTTGTGTCATTTGTCATTTCTTGATTCTTATCTTCAATATCACTAGTTCTTTCCTCTAAGTGGTTGGTTCTGTTTTCTATACTCTCTTAATCTCCTTAATTGCATGCTTCATTTCCAGGATTTCTGATTGTTTCTTTTTTAAAATTACGATTTCCCTAGTAAAATACTCATTTTGTTCATTGATTAGTTTTTTGAGTGCAGTGAATTGCCTGTCAATATTTTATCGCATCCCATTGAGTCTTGTCAGCACTACAATCTTGAAATCTCTATCATTTATATTACATATTTCCATGTGTTCCAGCCTGCTTTCTGGGGATTTTTTATTTTCTTTCTGGTCATTGTCATCACTGTGGTTCTGCATGGTATTTGCTGTCATCCTTTGTTTTCTGTCTCTGAAGAGGTCTGAGAAAGGTCATTCTAACCTGGCTGAGAGCTGTATGCCCCGGGACATAGGAGTTAACCTAGGAATGCAGTCAGTCCATTGTCCTTTTCTGAGAACTGCCTATCATCATGGAAAGGTTAACAGCCTTGTTGCCTGTAATCTGGTCCCAGAGGGCCCACCATTTGCAACCCCCAGCCTGTAACTGTGACCATTATACCTTGCCTGTAATTCCTCCTCTCCCATGTAATCTTTGTCCTTCTACCCAATATCAGCAGCTGGCTTATGGGGAGGAGTAGAGAAGATTTTTGTGGGTGACCTGCTGCTCTCCCATACTGCCAGCATTATTGGAATCAATGCTCATATGTGATTCAACCCTCTCTGCCTAATTGGCTCCAGTTGTGACAGGCAGCCCAGACCCATTGGTGGTCCGGTTTCGGTTCTATATGATTAGGGAGATAGCACAGTGAAGTCAGCATGCTCAGACACATAGCCCTGGATGAGAAAAGAACTTGTCACACTCCATAAACCAGTTAGCCTGTTTGTTTTTTCATTTTTAAAAGAAGGATCTATTTCCCAGGATGGTGCATAAAATGAAACAATAAATCTGAAAGCATTAACAAACTATGAAGTGGCCTGTAGCTGTACAATTTTTGTCAGTGTCTCTAAAATTTTGTGGACTTTTCTTTAGTCAAAAGCCTTATGAAGATTGTATTAATCTGTCTACAATGTCTGGTGAAACTTATCAAAATGCATTTTAAATAAGCAACTACAATATATAAAGTATATGTTAGTGCCTGGCCAAAAAAATAGACACTCAATTATTTTTAATATCCTCTACCAAGTAAAAGTATATGTTTTGACTTTCCATATAACATAATACTAAACATTTTACAATATAGGTAATAGCCAAATTGCAATTATGCATCTATGATCTTTTTGAAGTTTTCTTGGATAAATGAGTGAAAGGAAATCAAAATAACCTTTGTTATGAAACTTTTCAACCCAGCTACACACCAGCCTTTTCACTTCACTTCCTTCTATCTCCCCTCTGCACCCTCTACCAACTACAAATCTGTATTAAATTAGCAAATTTAACTGTTTTGAACAAAAAGATAATAATTTTCCCATCTGTGACTGAAAGTTATAATACACAAATTACCACTTTAAAGAATCATGGTGTTCTCTTTTTTCCTTTTTAATGACATTAGGAAAACCTGGTGTAATCATGTAAAGATTAGATATTATAACTAGATAATAAAATAAGTAGAAAAATAAGTAGAGAATAAAAATCAAATGTTAACTTCACTTTCAATAGAACTGTCAACTTTTCCCTGTATCTTCAATTTTCTCTCTCTATATATAATGTATGTTATTTTCTTACAATAATAGGATCATTCTATTCTATAATTTTTACAAACTGGCTTTTAACACTATCCATATATGGCAAACATCTTTCCACGTCAGTAACTGGATCATCAGAAAGGCTACACGGTGTTCCATTGCAAGGATGTCTCGTAATATCTTTACATATTTATAAAGTGCACATTGAGTCTGCTTTTAGTTTTCCCATTGCTGTGTTTTTTTTTAATTTTCTTTTTATGTCCTATATTCTCCATGAGGATATGTCAGAAGTTAGAGCCAACATTGGTAATACTCCATCATTAATATCAGCAGCTAAAAATGATTCACCATTACCCAAGATCAAAATGTACTGAACTCTCAAGTATTTCTCCTGCCCCTTTCCATTTCCTACACTGCTTGTTGTTTCTTACTAACTGGCGTAAAAATACATCTATCATAAGCAAAGAGCAAACATTTTAATACGATTTAAAACCTTTTCCTCAATAATATTTAAGAAGACATTTCATCTCCAAAATGAGAGTTGACAGTCGTGAAGAAGGACTAATTTGGGATCTGGAAAGAGTTGGTGAAAATTAGAACTACATTTCCCCTGTTCAACTACTGATGAAGGAATGATAGTTCTGTCTTAGATACTGAAAACAAACAAACAAACAAACTAATAGCAATTAGTGAAGCTGAAGATCAACTGGAGAGTTCTCTCAAGACTCATAGGAAAATAATTAATAATTGAAAATAATGCAAGAAAAAGTTAAGAAATAAGGAGTCCAACCCTGGCCAGGTGGCTCAGTTGGTTGGAGTGTCTCCCCATATACCCCCCCGCCCCAAAAAAATAAAGGTGTGAGTTTGATTCCTGATCAGGGCTGGCGGTTGGGTTCCTAGGTTTTGGGTTCAGTCCCTGGTAGGTAGTGAAGAGGAGGCAACAGATTGATATTTCTCACATCAGTGTTTCTTTCTAAAATCAATTTAAAAAACATATCCTCAGGTGAGGATTTAAAAAAAAAAAGGAGCCTAAAGGTGTAGTCTATGCAAAGGTGGAGAAATTGCAGAGCAGGAATTAGGACCAAGAGAACACAAGCACAAATAAAAGCAACAGAAGCAAAAATTTTTTAGCTGAAGAAATATCTGAGTTTGAAACTTTAAGAAGACTTACTGAAAATAAATGAAACACATATCCAGATAGGTCCAGGCAAAATTCTTGAATATAAAAGAGAAATCAAACTTTCTCTACCAATTGAAGCTTTTAAAAGAAAACAAGTATATATTCTGGTGAACACAAGTTAAACTATTCTCCCTAAAGCTAAATGCCTATCCTCAATGTTTATAGAACTTTAAAGAGGAGTCTAAATGAAGAATTCAAGGATATTGAAGACATAGTTTGTAAGTTTTAAAACTGAGCAATGAAATCATGCTTTGAAGACATTTTGTAAATGTAAAAATACAGTTCTCAAAACAGAAGAAGTCTGTTGTAAACTACAATAGTACTAATTCAGGTTTTCATTCCAAAATAATATAAGCCAACTCAGGAAACAGCAGAGGTTGGTGACAGGCAGTATAGACTCACTATATATTTTCTTTTATTTTGTAAAAAACATCTTTTTATTGATTTTTTTAGCGAGGAAAAGAAAGGGATAGAGAGATAGAAACATCAATGAGAGAAAAACATTGATTACATGCGCCCTGATGGGGAATTGAACCGGTGACCTCTTGGTTCATGGGTTGATGCTGGGCCACCAACCACTGGGCAACACCGGCCAGGCTACTTTTTACTTTCCACAGGGAAAGTCAGTAATAACTGTTTGTTCTTAATATTAATACATATGATATGTATATTCAAAAACCTAACCATTAGGAATTTCTTTTTCCTTTTTTATTTCTTCTTTTGTAAGATAGGCATATCTGAGTATGTCTTCTGTTTTAGTTATCTAGAGTTGCTCAATCAGCCACCCTAAATCTTAGTGGCTTCAAACAACCACCATTATTTATTTTGCTTGTGAATTTGCACCAGGCAGGGCTCAGTGGGGCCAGCTCCTCCCTGCCCTTGCAGTGTTCGCTGGGGTGGGCTAGAGGATCTGCTTTCAAGATGACTCACATGGCTGGCAAGCTGGCGCTAATGCTGGCTAGGAGCTCAGCCAGAGCTGTGGGCCAGGGGCCTTAGATCCTTTTCCAGGGGTCTTCACAGGCTGCTTGGGCTTCCTCATGTCTTGGTGTCTGGGTTCTGAGCGGGAGTTTCAAGAGAAACAGGAAGCTGCATTGTCTTTAATGCTGGTAAGTTACAGGGTATCACTGCTGAGGACTCAGAGGACCAGCAGATTCAAGATGAAAGGACGCAGACATCATGAAAGGTTATGTGGGATGAGAGATATTGTTGCAGCCATTTTTTAGGAAATGCAATTTGTCTGTCTTTAAATTACTAAAGGGAAAAAAGTATTTAAAAATCTCATGAGGATACACACACACACACACACACACACACACACACATAGCCTAAGCAACCGTTTGACTGTTCAACTGTTTGACCATTCAACCATTCGACGGGTAGCTATGACGTGCAATTACCACCAGGGGGCAAATGCTTCGACAGGTAGGTTAGGTTGCTGCTGGGGCCCTGTCAGCCCTGAATCTGGTTCACCTGCACCCCAGACCCAGAGAGCCTAATTCCTCGTGGAATTGGCTTTGGGTTAAC
>NW_005871206.1:647879-763658 GCF_000147115.1 Myotis lucifugus
AGGGATGGACAGGTCTTTGCTATTGAACCTTACGCTCTGATGAGGAGACAAATGCTCAACTAATTACAAGATCAAGATCAGTGCTAGAAAGCAATTCACATTACTAGTTTACTTCTTATGTTTCCTCCTGCCCCCACTGGGGCACAGATCCAATCACAAGTGGCAATCAATTTTTACACAGGAAAATAAACAAAAGGCTGAGATAGCAAATAAAAGAGGAGAGTCCTTGGAAGGAAGATTCCGGCTGATACCAGAAGGACAAAAATGAGTGAAGAGCCTGCGGAGAGCAGTTGAAGCAGAGAACACAGGAGGGCCATGTTTCTGAGGTGAAGAAGCGCTTAGCTGGAGCCTAGTGAGTGAGGGGAGGGTGGAGAGGGTGGGGATAGAAAGTCATGAAGAGCCAGTAGGATGGCATGACTTTGTAGGCTGGGGTGAGGAGTTTGAATGTTATTTAATGCAATGTGAAGCCTGTGAACTCTTATTCTAAAGAGGGGAGTGACATTTGACATTTTTAACACAGTTCTGTCTGTGTGGGGAATGGATTCCAGCAGGGAGACCAACCAGTTGGAAAGTCACTGGGCAGTCAAGGGGACGGTGATGGTGGCTTCGGTGAGGGTGAGCAGTGCAGATAGAAAGAAGTAAACAAGCCCCCTCGGTGTGGCTCAGTGGTTGAGCGTCGACCTATGAACCAGGAGGTCACGGTTTGATTTCTGGTCAGGGCACGTGCCTGGATTGTGGGCTCGATCCCCAGTGTGGGGCGTGCAGGAGGCAGTCGATCAATGATTCTCTCTCATCATTGATGTTTCTATCTCCCTCTCCCTCTCCCTTCCTCTCTGAAATCAATAAAAATATATTTTCTAAAAAAGAAAAGAAGTAAACCAAGTCAAGCGATGTGGGCAGTAGAAATAGTAAAAATGTTGACTCATTATACGTAGGGTTTGAAGGAAAGAGAGGAGTATCATTATAAGGTTTTCAAATTTGCAAACAAAGCTGATTTGTCCTCATGGACACACCACCCTAGTGAGGTAGTGAGTAAAGGGGACCCGAGGGAGTCCTTTTCCCAGATGGAACTGGTCTACACGAAAGTCAGTTAACGTCAAGAGGAGCCTAGTCTACATTCCCAGAGAAAGACAGCTTGATTTCGGACCAAACCAGAGACCTTCACTCTAAGAGAAGGTTCTAAGTGTCCAGAAAAAATAAAAAAGAGGCACCAGTATTTATGCTGCTGAATAGGAGAGTGCAGGTCTGCAGTCTGGGGATCACAGCCCAAGTGAAACCCTAGACTCTGGGTGTGAAATGCCCTAGCGCTGAACTCAGATCCCTCCTGCTGATTAGTCAGGCAGCGGAAGGGACCTGTAACCCAATACTTCCAGCTCTCTCTGGAATCTCCTCACTGGAAGGAAGGGGGATGATGACTTTATTCTCTGACCCCTTCCAGGATTCCGACAAATGCAGTTTTCTTAAATGTCAGTTTCATTGAATAAAGTTCACACAGAGTAGATGCCCCACAAGGCAAAACTATAAACTCATCTTTCCTAACACCTGCTTTGTACGTCTGATTTTATTCATATTAGCAGGTGAAAGGCACTAGGGACCCTCTGTCTTTATGGATCTGTGACAACATGGTTTGATGAACTGAATCACCCAGTTATTACCCAAGGTATTATCTCTTTGTGCCTCCGTTCTCTTATCTATAGAAGTGATGGGTTAGATCATATGTAACACATACATAATATAATTTGATTAGTTTTGTTCATGTAGATGGCAAACTAAGAACGAGAATTTGCATCTGATACATCTTTGTACCCCACAATAGCTGTGATGGCCATAAAGCATACAACCTCATACTTAAGGAAGATTCAGATGTTGCCTTCAATTTTTTTTAAAATCTATTAATGTAGTCACTTGTGATAAATATTGATCAATGATTAAGAAATATCAAACAATGGGTACATGAATAGATAAATGAGAATAAACTAAAGGTGATATCTACATCCTTTTTCAGCATTAAATTTTATAGTTTTATGGCCATCGTTGTATCATAAAAAGTCTTTTAGGAGTGAAAACCGTTGGGTTAGAAGCTATGTTCACGGATTCCCAGGACCTGGGTAAGCACATAATTGTGACCTTGGACAAGTGACATCACTTCTCCAAAGTTCAGTTTTTTCATGTGCAATCTGGAGATTATAAAAGAACTGATTTCAGAGTGGTAGTGTGAGGATTAGATGAAAACACTTAGCATAGTTTCTGGTTCATAATGAGTACTCTGCCGGCTTAAACTATCATTAACCGACTTACAGGTTATTATTTTACAAGCTTTGGAGCCCAGTGACAGTGAAATCGCCCTCTTGGGTCTCCATTGTCCCAGCAAGATAAAACCCTTAAGCATTTTAGCAGGAGCAGACATTCAGCAGTAGGAGTTGAATAGAACAAAACTGAATGATGTGGACAGCCAAAGAAGCAGGTTAAAACCACGTGAGCAGCAGTCTGGAGCTACCTATTGAGACAATACATTTACAAGCGTTCACTTTCACTTTACATTGTGCTTTTGTTTGTATTACTTTCATATTCCTCCAGCAAATCCTTGAGATAGATACTAGTATTTTTCTGTCACTGTTGAGTAAACAGTTTTTGTTTAAAAATAAATAAGATTTGTACGTAAACTGCAACTGAAAAATAAAAAATCATTTAAGAAAATTAAAGTGATTTGCCTGGTTCTTAAAGTGACTAGAACTCAGACTGCAAAGCTAGTTTTTGTAATCATGACTTTATCTCGGAAATCCACCAACCAAATTAGTTCTATACCATGAACAACATGCCTAGAGAAAGTTAGAATGCTGATTTTTACCCAGATGTTTTATCTATGATACCATGTTTCAACCACGTCTCACTTCCTTGGTGTTTAGTAGCTTTTACTAGTAAATAAGAACAGATATGCTTTTAGTACTCCAATAAAAAAACACACAACACACCACTGATCAATCACTCAGTCACAACAGGGGGTTTTGTGTATCCTCAAACTTACTAGGTCTTTTCTAGTTGTTTATCAAACCATTGTTTACACTTTGGCGAGAACATTTTATGTCAGAGCTTTCATTACATGTTTTATGTTTATTTCATGTAGGTACCGCCTCAAGTCTAACTGGTTGCACAATTCTTACCCCATTTTACAGATGAGGAAACACGGGTTCCCAGAGGTTATTGGCACTAATGAGGCGTTATACTGTTTTGATGTTTAAACTGCCTACTTTATTCAAAGCCAAGTATAGTCAGGTGGTAAGAACGATAGTAATACCCAAGGGACCTGAGAGAACAAAAAGGTCCTTGAGTTGCAAAAAGTCTAAATTTATGCAAAATGCAGAAATCCTTGGTGGACACATAATAACTTTTATTTATTTTATTTTTAAAATCTTTGTTGTTGAAAGTATTACATATGTCCCCTATTTCCTCCCTTTGAGCTCTTCTAGCGGCCCCCATCCCCACCCCCAGGCCTCCACCACCCTATTGTCTGTGTGCACGGGTTAGACATATATGCATACAAGTTCTTTTGTTGATCTCTTCCCACCCACCCCGCCTTCCCTCTGAGATTCCACAGTCTGTTCCATGCTTCTAGGTCTCTGGATCTTACAATAATAACTTTTAGATCATCTTTCACCCTCTAGGCAGGCAAATTACCTTGTAGATCCAATATACAGGGTGGCCCCCCAAAATGTATACACACTTTGACAGCTAATAGCTCAATTTTGATAATGAAATGTATTTTCATAAACATTGCCTTTATAATTATTCAAAATATGTGTATATATATTTTGGGGGACCCCCTAGAGATTAGATTTCTTGACCCCTTTTGTGGAATAAATCCCTTTGGCCTTCTGGAGAATCCCATGGACCTCTTCTCAGAATAATGTTTTAAAATGCGTAACAGGGCCCTAGCCAGCTTGGCTCAGTGGATAAAGCGTCAGCCTGCGGACTGAAGGGTCCCAGGTTCAATTCTGGCCAAGGGCACATGCCTGGGTTGCGGGCTCGATCCCCAGTAAGGGGCGTGCTGGAGGCAGCCGATCAATGATTCTCTCTCATCATTGATGTTTCTATCTCTCCTTCTCCCTTCCTCTATGAAATCAATAAAAAAAATATTAAAAAAATAAAAATAAATAAAATGCGTAACAGGAAGAATAGAAATTATATTGAAATATATAGTTCTAGCATCTGACCCCTGAGATTTTCAAGGAGTATGGGATGGCTACTCAGGGGATGTTTCTGAGATGACATTAGTGTCTTCCTTCCGTCTATAAATAAGCCCCCATTTTCATAGCCCTCCCATCTTTCCCTAGCTCAAATCCAATTTTTCTCATTTTTTTCTAGCCTCCTTCGCCTCTTGCTCAGCCCCGCCCACTCCTATAGACCCGCCCCTCCATGGCCCCGCCCCATCCTAGACTCCTCCCCCCCACCAAGTCCCGCCTTCCCCTCCATTACTTCTCTGTCCCCTGCCAATCACGCTGGGCCACCCTTCCGCCCCGCCCCCGAACCTACATCCTGCCTCGGACGGTCTCTCCCGCTGGCGGAGGAGCCCTGGCTGCGGAAGGATGGACCCGGCTCTGGCCAGTGGCTTCTCCCAGGAGCAGTTCCGGGAGGCCTGTGCCGAGCTCCAGCAGCCCGCGCTGGCCGGGGCCGAATGGCAGCTAATGATGGAGACCCTGGGCATCAGCATCTACCGGCTGCTGGACCAGGTAGCGGCCTGCCTGCTGGAGGACTGCGGGGCTGCCGCGTGCCAGGGCCAGCCTTCCCGGGGGAGCCGGGGGCTGCAGCCGCGGAAGTCCGGACCCGGGCGGGTCTTTTGGAGCTGGGAGGAGCGAGCGCCGGGGCGGTGCCTCCAGCTGACTTTGTCCCGTTTCGGGGAGAGGGGAGGTCATCAGAATTCAGCCTTAGGTCTGAGGCCCCACGGGGGTGTGGTTTGTGAGAAGTTAACTGTCAAGTTAAAACGTGGGTCTGCTGATTCGTAGCCTCATGCACCTCCGGAGTGGGTGCCAGTGGTGTGTGTATGTGGGGAATATCCCCGGGTTGAATCCAGGTGGAAAAAAACACGACTTTTCAGAGACTGGATGTGCAGGGTGGCTGGTGTGTGGGAGAGGAGTGTCGCTGAGGAGGAACTTACTATCTACTCTAGCCATTCCAGTGACCTGCTTCTTTTGGCTGCTGCCTCTTCCTTGTACGTTGCACTTATTAACTTGAGTCTGAAGCTTCAGAGGGAAAGGTTCACAGAAGGCCTGGGAGGAATGGAGTTGGTCATTAAGCAGGTCTCCAGCGGCCCTGCAGGCCTTTGGAACAAGTCGCCATCCAGGTGGGAGGATCATATTGCACCTGAGCCCTGTCATCAATTGCCCTGTGTAATAGCAGTTCATGACAAGCAGGTTAAAGGTCATCCTTAGGCAAGGTACGTGAAATCCAGGTTTCTTGGCAGAGGACCAGAGTATTATAGTGTTAGAGCAGGGAGGCGCTCTGGATGTCTTGCTACATATACCACTGGGTGTAGCAAGGTGAGCAAGTTCACAGTGTAGAGCAGACGGAATTCATTTCCTAGGGAAATTTCAACAGTTACCTTGGTGCAAAATTGCACAAGTTTTCAGACAAGATGCATTTATCTTCTCTCAGATTATTCCGTTTTCCTTTACCAGCCGCATCCAGGCGCTTGCCAAGGTTTGTCCATTGGATTGTGCAGACATATCTGACATAGGGCCCGTTTCCTTTCCCTTTACTCGCCTCTATGTTTGTCACTGTGGATGGCACTTCTCACCTAGAATTGCAGTGACCTCTTAACTAGTTTCCCAGCTTTCCTCCTACACATTGCAGCCCAATCAAACACCCGCGAGGCTATGATCTTATCGCTCCCGTTTCAGTGGCATTGCTGATTGCAGAATTAATAATAACTATTGTAACAGCGAATACATTTCATGCTTTCTAATGTTCCAAGCACTGTTTAAGTCTTTGCAGGTACTGAGTCCTCACATCATCCCTAATGTCAGGTGCTGTGATTATACTTTTTTTTTTTTTACCTGTATGTATGGAAATGAATCTATGGAAAGGTTAAGTGGCTTGTTCAAGATTTGAACTGGAGTCAGAACTCAGCCGTCTTGCTCTAGTCCTGTGTCATAAATATGCTTCCATAGTGCCTCTCTGAGGGAAGGCAAATGTTGCCCGCAGGTTATCCTGAACTAGTTTGGTGTTTTTAAAAAAATGTTATTTTTATTATTATCATTATATTTTCATCTTTATTGTTGAAAGTATTATATATGTCCCCCTTTCCCCCCATGGACCTCTTCTAGGCTCCCCCCACCCCCCCTCCAGGCCTTCACCATGAACTAGTTTGGTCTTAACTCATATATTTCCAGCTTTATCTCTCATAACTCATGCATACTGCTCCTGTCCTCTAGCCACCCATACTCCCTACCCCAGGGGCCTGTGCTTTTTTGCTTTGCAGGGACCACTTCTCTCCTGTGTGTGTGTGTGTGGGGGGGTATGAGTGGTATTTAAACAGTTCCTATCCCTACTAACCATTCTATGTGTCTTATTTCCACCTGTTCTGGGGATGAAGACAGTCATGGTACATTGATGTAAATTAGCGAGCTTTCACAAGTTTGGAGGATCATGAGATTCCCATAGGTGTGCCATTGAGCCTCAGCAGACAGGATGGAGGGCCATTGCCCTGGCCATTTTGATCTCCATCTGTATTAAAATGTGGAGGCCCTATTGGCTCAGGCTACACACCAGCTCCTTCCCAGAACCCTTACTGGCCTTTAGCATCATCCAGCATGATTCGCTCCTGGCCCACTTTGCTAAAGCCTCATTGGTTTTCCAGGTTGACGCCCATCCTGTACCTCCCTCCTGCAAGAGAATTCCTTCTGAGCTTTAATTAGTAAATCTTTTCTTATGAACACCCATCGATTTGGGGTTGTTGTGTTTTCATTTTCATTTGTCTCAAGGTATGTTTTGATTTTGTCCTTGATCTCATTGTTAACTCATTCATTGTTTAGTATAAATATTATTTAGCCTCCATGTGTTTGTGTGTTTTTCAGGTGTTTTTCTTGTAATTGGGTTCTAGTTTCATACCACAATGGTATGAAACTAGATGCTTGATATACTTTCAAATTATATGTACTGATATGTCCCAATATATCCACCACAGGCCCGGTTTTACACCTATTGTCCTGGCGAAAATTTTTACAACTGCCACTCTCCAAAGTGTGCCAGCTGGAATGGTAAATTATAGGGTGACCCTATATATAGCCACAGGCACGCAGGCAGCTTATGACTTATCTAATGATGTGTTCAGAGAGTTCCGAGACCATGGGGTACGAGCATAGGCCATGGACTCCGCTGTCAGATCACTGGCTTCATGCCCACGTTGGGCCTTCATTAGTTGTGTGACCTTCGGTGAGTTTTATAAACTCTCTTATTTATGGAGGTATCATTTATATGAACTTTATTGGTATATCATTTACAAATAATAAAACCCACTTATTTTAAGTACAACTCAGCGATTTTCAGTAAATGTATGCAGTTATGCAACCTTCACCACCATCTCATTTTAGAACGTTTGTGTTGCTCCCAAAGGAAACCTCTTGCTCGTTTGCAGTCACCATGTTCCCACTCCCAGCCACCAATCTACCTCCCGTCTCTACCTTTTCTCAAAAGGTTCGCCTTTCCCAGGTATTTCTCAGAACTTCTTTAAGCCTTCGTTTCTTTGAAAAATTGGTGTATCTCCTGTTATCATTGTGGAGTAAGTGGGCTAACCCATGTGAAGCATTCAGCCCAGTGTGGTATTTAGTCAGCTACCTCTCATTAACATTCTACCCAGCCATCTGCAATCCTGAAACCTACCCTGCTTTCTTAGAGAGATGGAAACTATTCAATCAGACGTCGCTAACTGTCTCCACACAGTCTTGGTACACACTTCCCAGTGGCAGCTGGAGCATTGGCTCTTGCCATTAGAACTGGTTCTCTCTGGTGAGAAATGCTTACTTTTCATCCCATCTGAGTCTGTTGCTTGCCAGAGTAGCTGGCGTTGAACAGCTTCCACAGTCGTAGGCTGGGAAGGCTTCCTGTCCCCCTGAGGAATAGAAATGAGCTCTTCTGTGAAAAGCAAAGAAAATCCAGGGCACAGTCCAGGGTGTGCTTACAGGATTAGGGAAATGGATTCATCAAGGCTGTCTGGAAGTTAGTGATGTGAATGCGGATAAACACCATAAATTGAAGAGAACGAATGAGGTCAGTTGAGGGGTAGCTAGCGGGGTTGGGGGCCCACCAGGAATTGCTTCTCCGTGGGAACCGCAACGTCAAATGCAAACATTGTGACATTTTGATATGTCTCATGTATACAGATGTTAGCTCTTGCAGAATTTATTATGCTTAGGATAAATACATGTACCATTATTGGCAGTTCTGTTCCTCAACATATGTTAACCCTGTGAATGCGAGTGAAAAGAAATTGAACAGTTTTCTTTCAGGCATTTGAATAACCATTGCTAAGAAATGCAGCAGCTTGCCTGGCCAGTGTGGCTCAGTGGCTGTGTCGACCTATGAACCAGGAGGTCATGATTCAATTCCCAGTCAGGGCACATGCCTGGGTTGTGGGCTCAATCCCCAGTGTTGGGCATGCAGGAGGCAGCCGATCAATGATTCTTTCATCATTGACATTTCTAGCTCTCCTTCTCCCTTCCCTTCCTCTCAGAAATCAAGAAAAATATATTAAAAAAGGAAGGAAGGAAGGAAGGAAGGAAGGAAGGAAGGAAGGAAGGAAGGAAGGAAGGAAGGAAGAAATGTAGCAGCTTGATGTATTAGACCAGTAGAAAGAAAGAAAGGAAGAAAGAAAGAAAGAAAGGAAGGAAGGAAGGAAGGAAGGAAGGAAGGAAGGAAGGAAGGAAGGAAGGAAGGAAGAAAGAAAGGAAGAAAGAAAGGAAGAAAGAAATGTAGCAGCTTGATGTATTAGACCAGTTAGCCAGAATACCAGGGCATCTCAAAAATCAGCGATTTTAGTATTAAGTGGCCGTACCATGCCGCCGCCGCCCCCCTCCCACGCCTACCCCCTTCTTCATTTATAAAGTGGAGATAATAACATGCTGACTTGGCGGGATTATTGTGGCTATTAGTCATTAAGCACAGTGCCCGCTTAGAGTAGGTACTCCGTAGATATTCGTTTTCTTAAAAACATGCATTATGTTGCAGTTCTGAATCCTGAGTTCTTCAATCTGGAAAAAGAGCGTCATACTGACCTTATTAATGAAAATGATATGTAATACTAAGTACTTATTATGTGATGAACTTTAAGGTGGATCATCTAATTTAATCTTCATAGTCATTTCCTTAGGTAGGAACTCTCATTAGACCCACAGGGCCGCTGAGAAGAGCAAGGCCAGTCGGTGGGAGAGCTTAGGCCCTGTTCTGGCTGTACCTCCGAGCCCCTGCCGTCAGCACCAGGCTGCAGTTTCTGGCTACAATTTTCTGTATTTTCATGACTCTCTGGAACAACATAACGAAAGACAGCACAGTCCAGCTCCGTTGAAAGTGATAATATTCATCCTTTCTCCATTCCCAGCTTTCCCTGGTCCTTATCTGAACCCCCCAGAAGCAGCATCTAAAAAGTACCTCTTGTGGTAGTTGGAGGCCCATTGGACAAACATGGGGCTTAGGGACTCAGGGGAGCATCGCCGTGGGAGGTCCATCCTGGGTGGTCTGGGGCAGAAGCACTGGCTTGGGGACCGGAAGGAACAGGTTCCCATCCAGGCTTTGCCACCAACAGTGTTGTTGACTGACGCTTGGCAAGTCACTGACATCTTTTACTAAGGGTCTAAGGCTCCTTGCGGCTGTAATATTCTGTGTGATGGGGCTGTTTACCTTAAGCGTAGCGTGTGGTCTGCAACAGTGGTTTGGACAGAGTAGAGCTAAAGAAGAGAGACATTGTGGGCAGTAGGAGGGGCTGGTGTCACCCTTGTTCTGTCCCAAGTACTAGCTGTAGGACTCAGGCACATGATTTAGCCTCACTTCAGGTCTGTGTATAAAGATGGAGGCAACACCAGTGTTTCTATCTGTATGGCAGGCAGGGCTGTGTTAAAGAGCACATGAGATCATGAATATAAGTCCGGAAAAGGCACTGTGCTGAGAGAAACAATCACTAGCGTCATCGAAATAACGTAGAGCAGGTCCAATGTTTGGAAAACTTCAAATACGAAGTACATAGCTGTTGCAGTGACTGCTGACAGGTCACCAAAGGAAGCACATTGCAAGCCAAAAAGCCAGCCTGAGCTTGATTTCTTCTCAAGGCGAAGGACGAAGTGGGTCCCAGCAAGATTATAATTTTTTTTTCTGAATTACTTAGTGGAAGGAGGCAGCACTTTCTATAAAAGAGTGTGTGGAGTTGTAGATGTCTCTATGTAAACTTAAATATACTTCTATTTAATGTTCATTGACACGGTCCATTATCTCACTGCTCTTCCTTGGCCACACATTTTAGCAATGCTTATATATTTCTGTACTGTGGTGATGAAATTACACATAATCCTATTTCCCTGTAAATGTTCATATCTTATCAGCACTATTCTGTCAGTCTACTTTTCACTTTTTAAATAATATGTTTTAGAGAGAGTGGAAGGGAAGGAGAGAGAGAGAAACATCGATGTGAGAGAGACACATCGATTGGTTGCCTCCGGCACACGCCCTGACTGGGGTTGGGAATCAAACCTGCAAGCCTTCAGTGTAGGTGCCCTTGATGGGAAATTGAACCACTGAGCCACACCGGCCAGGGTGGGAGTTCTTTTTTTCTTCACCGTAATGTGAGTCTTTTTTTTAAAAATGTTTTTTATAATTTAAAATTTTTTAAATTATAGTTGGCATACAATATTATATTAGTTGCAGGTATACAGCATGGTGATTAGACATTTATATAACTTACAAAGTGAGCACCTTGAGAAGGCTAGTATTCACCTGACATCGTACGTCAGTATTACAATACTGTTGACTATTAGCAATACTGTTGTTCTTTTAACAAGAAAGAAGGGAGTGTCTTCTTCTGGTAACTGTATCGCACACTAAATATTGACTGATGCTCTGCCACAGAATAATTCTTTTACTATGTGAAGTGTAGGAAGTTAAATGTTCTATAAATGGAGCATTAGACAAGTATACAGTGTGTTGTTTTCCAGTGTGATTGAAAAAATGGAGCCATTCTTCATTTTTAAAGAAGAATTATGGGTTAAAACCTTTTGAGTAAACTCATTTGTATTAATTTATTGAAATGTTAGGAAGCTTAGAAACATAACTGCAACAAATGTTACAGAGCAGCGTTTCTCAACCTGTGGGTCGCGACCCCTTTGGGGGTCGAATGACCCTTTCACAGAGGTCGCCTAAGACCATCGGAAAACACATATATAATTACATATTGTGTTTGTGATTAATCACTATGCTTTAATTATGTTCAGTTTGTAACAATGAAAATACATCCTGCATATCAGATATTTACGTTACGATTCATAACAGTAGAAAAATTACAGTTATGAAGTAGCAACGAAAATAATTTTGTGGTTGGGGTTCACCACAACATGAGGAACTGTATTAAAGGGTCATGGCATTAGGAAGGTTGAGAACCACTGTTACAGAGAGTTTATATCTCTACTTGTAAGGAGCTCAGTCAATAGCAAAACTTTGCCCAAATTAAACTAAGATTTGTACTTTTTTCTGTCAAATTGTACAAACAGTGGTGCCCAATCCTGGTGAGGAGATCCTTTACTACTGGGGAGAGTATAAATTGATATAAATTTTCTTAAACATTTATAAAAAGTATAAAGAACCTTTAAATGTTAATATAATTTATCTCTAAGGAAGCTTTCTGAATGAAAAGGTTAGAATTATGGACCAATTTGGTCCTTATGAAATAATAGATTATTCCAGCAGTATTTATATTTGTTAAAATATTTGGAAACAGAAATAACTTAAAAGAATAACTAAGTTAGGTGTGATCTCTCCGTAGATTCAATATAATATTGTTAAAAATAAGGACACAAGCTGTTTATACCATTATTACCATTTTTGTAACACAGAGAAGTATTTATTTACTTAAAAGAAATGTGCCACATATTACCAATAGGAATTGTGGATTGTGGGCGTCACATGCCATTTTTATTCATTCTTTTTTGGCATTTCCCAATTTTCCTATAATGAATATGAATTATTTCTACAATGCTAAAAAATTCACTGTATTTTTAAAAAATATATTTTTATTGATTTCAGAGAAGAAGTGAGAGGGAGATTTAGAAACATCAATGATGAGAGAGAATCATTGATTGGCTGCCTCCTGCACGCACCCTACTGGGGATCGAGCCCACAACCCAGGCATATGCCCTTGATCGGAATCGAACCCATGACCCTTGGGTGAAAAAAGTGTTTTGACCCACGACATTGGGTGGGGCCATCCTGCACTCGAAAAGAACTTTCTATTGCTAGGCTAGGAAAGGTGTTACCGAGTATCTTGTTCCTGTGAGGTCTGGCCTTTCTCAGTCCTGCCTCAAAGGCAGTGTTTAAAGGAAGTCGTCACAATAGCTCATTCTTCGGTGTTCACGTCAATCACATCATTCTATTTTCCTCTTCCTGGAGGGCTTCTGTTTTCTTTTCTGTGATATGTATAGGACTGAGGTCACTGGGGCTGTGGAGCCACTCAGGAGGGGCCAGGAGCCAGTTTAAGGAAACAGTTTGTCTTAATTTATCCAGATAGCCGAAGCTAACTCCTGTCAGGTTGGGGAGATAATGATCTCAAGACATAATTGTCCCTTTTGCTCAGTCCGTGTGGAAAATGGGGCCCCCAGTATTCCTGAACAAGGGGCTAATTGTCTTCCTTCCGACGGTGATGAAAACACATGTGGGTCTAAATGCGCTATGTGTACACCCTCGCTACCTTTCCATGTGTGAGTGTGAGGGGCGGGGCAGGAAAGAGAGGTTTCTCCCGAGGTCTGTCCTTCCACTCGGGCATCCATGGCACAGCATGTAGGGGGTTCAGGTCGATTAGTTTGTCATTTGATGACAGGAAACCCTTGGTATAAAGTCACATACTTCTGGAGTTGGAAAATCCTTATGAATTTAGTTTCAATTTGGCCTTCCATTCCTTGCCAGGTACTTGCACATGTGCCTGGAATTCCTAAACTAGGTTATTCACCCCCTGGGTTACACCACCTGAGCTAGGAGACCCTTGAACGAGCCTCATGATATCTGGAAAGATTCACCATGCTTACCCCCTTGACTTCCCATGCGTTTCCAGCATGGCGCTGAAGAGGATGGCTTCACTTATGCATAATTACCCAATAACATTATGTTAGCACATGGAAATTGAGTGGCTCTAAAGCAGTGGTTCTCAACCTTCTGGCCCTTTAAATACAGTTCCTCATGTTGTGACCCAACCATAAAATTATTTTCGGTGCTACTTCATAACTGTAATGTTGCTACTGTTATGAATCGTAATGTAAATATCTGCTATGCAGGATGGTCTTAGGCGACCCCTGTGAAAGGGTCATTTGACCGCCAAAGGGGTCGCTACCCACAGGTTGAGAACCACTGCTCTAAAGGCTTTCTTTCTGTTTGTTTGCCTTTGCATTGACATTTAAGGGCCACTGGTTTAATCTTAAAATTAGAGCCATTAGCCCTAACTGGTTTGGCTCAGTGGATAGAGCCTCGGCTGCAGACTGAGGGGTCCCAGGTTCGATTCTGGTCAGGGGCATGTGCCTTGGTTGCGAGCACATCCCCAGTGGGGAGTGTGCAGGAGGCAGCTAAATTGATGTTTCTCTCTCATCAATGTTTCTGGCTCTCTATTCCTCTCCTTTTCTCTCTAAAAAAAGGAAAAAAAAATTAGAGCCTTTAGACAAGGTGACAGTTAGGAACTTCAAGTTGCCATCATATGGAGAGTTGAAAATATGTAGCGGCCAACTCCGGCCCAGTCCCCTTGCAGACTTTGGAATCTAGAAACTTTTTTTTTCTTTTCTGAATAACAGGGACTAATATGATCTGAAGCTGATGTTTCTTCCCATTTATGCACAAGTCCTTTATATAAAAAAGAAGCAGTGTTGACAAATTCTGTCTTAGAATTGATAGAACAGTGTGTTGGGTTCATTCGGCCCTGTGGAATCTAAAACAGTAACCTGTCCCCTGAATGCTAGCTGCCTATACGACAGCCCCTACTTGGATGTTTAATAAGCATCTCAAACTCAAGGTGGAACTCTTGGTTACCCCACAGCCCACAGATGACCTCCTCCCCACGTTTTTTCTTTCTTACAAAAAGGAGCTCCCCGTTTGCCTGGTTGTTCAAGCAGAGGTTCTGAGAGTTACCCTCAATTCTTTGCTTTCTCTTTCCCTTCGCCAGTCTGTCCTCACTGCAATTGTTGTTGACATGACTTCTAAAATTTTTCCCTAAGTCATTGACTTCTCCCCATCACTGTTGTTACCGCCCCGTTCCAATCACGGTCTTCTCTTATCTGGACTATTGCACTGTCTTCTAAACCACTTTCTTACTCTCTTAGGATCTCGTTTCTACCAAGCAGCGAGTCATCCTTCTAAACCCACACCCTGTTTAAAGTCATTCCTTGATAGCAGTTAGAACGAAAGAGTTAACCCAGGGGTCCTCAAACTATGGCCCGCGGGCCACATGCAAATACAAATATTGTATTTGTTCCCGTTTTGTTTTTTTACTTCAAAATAAGATATGTGCAGTGTGCATAGGAATTTGTTCCTAGTTTTTTTTTAAACTATAGTCCGGCCCTCCAATGGTCTGAGGGACAGTGAACTGGCCCCCTGTTTAAAAAGTTTGAGGACCCCTGAGTTAACCCCTTACACTGGTTTACGAATCCCTTGGGGGCCCAGTCCCACCACCTCTGTGGCCCTGAGTCCTACTACTCTCTCGGCGCCACAATTCTCCAGAGCCCTGGACTTTCTGCTCTTTGAGCATTTCAATCCATCAACCTGAGGGCCTTCCCCTACTAGGAATGGTCTTTCCTCATCCTCCCACGAATGGCTCCTTCTAATATTTCGGACAAGAGGTTCTGATAAAGGTGATCCCTCATGGAGACCTTCCCTGACCACCTCATTATTTAGAACCCCTCTCCTCCGAATCCAGCTTCATCTGTCACATGTCCCTTCTTGGCGCCTGTTTACATTAGCTGGATACTGTTTGTAGTTAACTCCACCACCAATGCTCCTGCCGAATTGAAGACCCATGGGAGCAGGGGCCTCATCTGCTTTTTCATCATCATGTCACCAAGACGACAGGAAGGGACTCGATAAATGGTGTGGCATGAACGCCAGCCTCAGCTGTTGTTCATATGCTGTGCAATCCAGCTGTCTCGCAACTTGGGAATCAATAGGTTGTTTCTGCCTGTTCTGTTTCTACAGCAGACCGGACTGTATGAGTATAAAGTCTTTGGTGTTCTGGAGGATTGCCCGCCGGCTCTGCTCGCGGATGTCTATATGGACTTAGACTACAGAAAACAGTGGGACCAATATGTTAAAGGTGAGTAACACCCACTGTTTTTTAAAAAGTCAATTAGAAAGTAGAATCTATTGTTATTTATCTTACCTAGCAGGATAAATTTCTAACAGGTTTAATTTCTTTTAAAAAAAATATATTTTATTGATTTTTTACAGAGAGGAAGGGAGAGGGATAGAGAGTTAGAAACATCAATGAGAGAGAAACATCAAGCAGCTGCCTCCTGCACACCCCCTACTGGGGATGTGCCTACAACCAAGGTACATGCCCTTGACTGGAATCGAACCTGGGACCCTTCAGTCCCCAGGCTGATGCTCTATCCAGTGAGCCAAACCGGTTAGGGCAGGTTTAATTTCTACTCTGTTATGTTTCATTTTAAAGTTTGGCATAAAAGTCTAAGTGCTGAGCTGAAATGTGCCTTTGCTTTCCTAGGACTTGCTCTTTGCATACTTTCTGATCCACTCTTCAGTTTGCTCAGAGGGCTACTCTGTTCTCTCTGTAAGTTGGTTGTCATCTGTATACCTACGTATCATGGAAGGCTTCTTGGAGGAGGTGGTGCCCGAGCTTTGTTTTGGAAGGTGAACACAAGAATACTATATGTGAGGAAGTTAGGGTAAGGGGATGAGTGGTGCAAGGGCATTCCAGGCCCAGAGAACAGCATGAGTCAAGTCAGGAAAGCGTGAGACAGCATGATATGTACAAATGGTGAGTAATTGGGCAGCAGAATCTGGAGTTAGGGTGGGAAGAGGGTTCAGATCCCCAAGGCCTAGGCTGGCTGCCAGTCTGCAGTCCTTAGATTGTACCCTATGGGTGATGGAGAGTTATGAAAGGCATTCAACGGGACCCCCCTGCCGTAGAGCTGGGAGAGACCTCTGCCATCTCGGTCACAGTGGCATAAAACTACGGAGTTGCCAAGGGGTGCACAGACTCTGAAAGACCCCCGTAGTCAGGTCTCCTGGTTGCAAGTAACAAAAATGCTAACGAATGCCCGTGTAAGAAAAGGAAAAGGTTTATTGGTTCATGGCATTGAAAACTCCACGGGTGTCTGGCTTCCAGGAGAACTACATCCAATACTTGAATCATTTCTCCATCTTTTGACTCCGTTTTTCTGCCCGAATCCTCAGGCAGATTCCTATGTCATGCAAAGGTGCCACCAGAAGATCCAGGTTCATAAGTAACCATATGATTAACCCCAGAGGAACAGGAACGAGAATTCCACTTCCTGCCGCTGGCAGCCAGAGCCCAGGATTGGCTCTCCTTGGCTCAGCATGGACCACGTGCTTGTTTCCTGTGGACCTTTCTCATGGCTTTGGGTCACTTACTGTTTTCAGATACGCTTCATATCTAGGGGGAATTGTGATGCTCGCACATCCAAGGGACAAACTGTTCTCTCTGTCCCAGTCTCCCTAGCAGCCATTCCAGTCATGTGACTGAAGTGGTCAATAAGGCTCACACGTGTCTTCAGTTTGAGAGAGAGCAACGTGAGGAAGCAGGCAGCATGCAGAATCCATTTTCCGGTGATGGTCCCAGCAGCGGCATCCTGACTTTGGGGCAGACAGTTGCAGGGCTTCTGACATTTGGTTCTCACGCCATGGTGTCTGGTCCACCCGACTGGCTTCTCTGGAACAATCCTGAGGTCTAACCCTAACTCTGGTCCTCCTGGATATTCTGGGAGCTCCCTGAGAGCCTTTGCTAAACCACCTTCCAGCTTTAACCTGCTCGAGCGGCAAGCTAAGGCCCTGGCCAGATGTACCTCCCTGAACTAACCCCCGTGGCCATGTCTTGCCACTTTGCCAGCCCTGGGATTAATGCTGAGCCAGTTCTGCTTAAACCACATCGTCAAGAAGGAGGGGAAGGTGATGCCCTGAAGGAGCATTGAGATGCCAGTCCGCGAACGGGGAGTCAACGCCGAGCATGGGAAAGCAACAGGTGTCCACCGCTTCCCTTCCTTTCAGGGCTGTCTTCAATCCCTGTGGCACCAGTGGGTGGGCAAGTGCTTTATTAGGTTTTCTTTCAAAAATTGAGTGAAGTAATAAGTTTTTCCCTCATCTGCTTCTCAAGGGACCCCGGGGTTACTTCAGCAGCCTTGGCTTGGCTTCCTCTGTAAATGTCAGGGAGATGTTTGCAGTCCAGCTGGGGTTCGAGGGGACACATATCATCGAATTCCTTTGCTACCTCCCTCCAGGAGTGGCCGCTGTTTGCACACCAGAGCATGATGGGATCGTAAGGAGATCTGGTCACTGTAGTTGTGGTATAGTGCACAGAAACATGGGAGAGGAGCAAGACACTTCGCCACAGTTATGGCACTTTCTCTTTGTCCGGGAAGGACACTGCCTTCTCCAGAACCTTTATTTCCCAGATAAACGTGCTAGGCTAGGCGACTCAGTCCTGAGCCAGTGGTCATGTCTTGAAATCGAGGGAAGAAAAGGTCTTCAAAGCAAAATTGTTGGTACTCTAGTGACATCTGGTGGTCACCCTGATCTTGTAACCTGAAGGTTTATTCTTGCTGCCGGATAGTGATTCATTGCATCCTAGCTGGGAATCTTGTTTTTGCTCTGAGATAGACAAGTTTTGTTGGGTTCTCTGATGTTGACTCTGCTTTTATATCTGCTGGACTGTGCCCCTTGGCAGCAAGCTTTCAGCAGTAATGAGCGGGCCTGACTTTTTTAGAATTCTGTGCTGTACGCATTCATGGTTTATCGTGTTCTACGAGGTCATCCTACGCAGGCTTCGTGTTCATTGAAACCGAAGAGGCTTCCAGATGCATTAACTTCTTTTGTTCTCCTTAGAACTCTATGAAAAGGAATGCAACGGCGAGACTGTGGTCTACTGGGAAGTGAAGTACCCTTTCCCCATGTCCAACAGGGATGTATCCTTTCCCAGGTATGTCCAACAAGTGTGGACAGCGTTGTCTTTGATCCTTGCAGAAGCATCTGCTAAAGCTGTTACTGCACCTTGTGCAGCTTTTGGAGACCTCAGAGTGGGATTTCTGGGCCTGACTCCGTGGAGCGTCTGTAACTGTGGTCACTGGAGGGCAGCCTCTACTTTCCTGAGACGTTTTCTAGGGCTTGAAGTTGTTGGGCCACAGAATTGGGGACTTGGAAAGACCTTTTAATCAAGCTTAACACACTCCCCAATCTAGAGAGAGGTAAAATGACAGAGGCATCCATACAGGCGATTAGTGGCAGAGTGGGGACGAGAGCCCCCACAATTCCAGCTCTCCTCAGACCTCATGTTTGATGGACCCCACAGTGGTCCCTCCATCACTATTGGCTCTGGACACTGCGTGTCTGCTTCTTCCCCTCAATTTCCTTATGTATCTTATGATGCAGTTGAATGGAATGTGGGGAGTTTGAGCTGCCACTCCGAGGTTCTAAGAAGCCCACTTAGGACTTGCCTGGGAGGGTGGGATGGGAATTTGCTGGGAGAGCAGTGCAGGGGTAGGATGACTGACAGGCAAGCTTTCTCTTTAATCACAGCAGCTGAGCACTTCACACACTGAATTTCCATATAAGATCCTTGGAGCAAAGGGGCTCGTGGATTAAAACATAACCTTTGGAAACCACTGAGTAAGGTGATCACTGGATCTTTTCTAGCCCTACATTCTATAAGTCTGTTGGTTCCTAAATAATCATCCTCTAAAAAGAGAGGGAGTGTGTGGGTGTGTTCTGTGTGTTTTGTCTGTATGTGTTTTTGTGTCTACCTGGCCCCCGACTAGATTTTAAACTCCAGAAGGGTTTATTTTTTGCCACAGTTCCCATACCCTGCTAGATAGCTTACATTACATATGGCATGTATGTCAACAAATTGTGGATTACTTAACCCCTTAGATTTTATGTGGTTTTCTCTAATCCTGCCGACAAGGGTGCAAAACGGGCATCATCAGCCCCATTTCACAGTGAGGGAAACTGAGGCAAAGAGAAGTTCAGAACTTGACTCAGGTTCACAGAGCTGGTGGGTGGAAAAGGCAGGTTTGGGACCAGGTCCAGCTGTCTCCAGAGAAGGTGATCTTGACCAGGCCATGGTCCTGCCTCTCTGACCTCACAGGACACTGCTGGGTAGGTATTCGCAGGGGTGAATACTCAGGACTCCTTAAACTTTTATTTCATTGGCGTTCCAGTGCCACGTGATCCCACGAGTTGTTGTTGTTTTTAGTCTTTCTATATGCATATATGTCTCTCTAGTAACGGTTGTTTGAAAACAGAGAATAGTGCAGTGGTAAAGAACATTCAGTTTGGAGAGTAAGATCCCAGGCCGTGTATGCAGCCATCCTCTGGTTTGCTGTGTGACCTTGTGTGACCTTAGAAAAGGCCCTTTGGGTCCCTGGGCCTCAGTGAACTGGTGGTTCGCCAGTCACAGGCCCTGTGGCATGCTGGACCTCCCAACCCTTCAAAGACCTCCGCCAAATTTTAATCAATATGTGTATCAAGTTAATTTTTCCTCAATGGAGTGTCAGATGACATCTATCATGTGAGCTGAGTAAGTTGTGGGAGAGAGTGGGGCAATTGCTGTGAAGTGGGAGAGAGGAGATCTGGAGCCAAAAGCAATATAACTTCTTCCTTAAAACATTTGAGAACTTTACTCCCCATGACTTAGAGACCGAGGGCAATAGACCATCCTGCAGGACGCCTGAGTGATGAGTGGGACAACCGTGGGTGCTTTTGAGACTCTGAGGTGCATGGGGCTGTGGTTGTTGCTATTAGTAAGTGCAACTGTGTTATACTTTAGAGTGATTTTTTTTATTGTCTTAGGCTTTTAATTACTTCTAGTGTTAAATCTAAAATTCTGTCCTTTGAAAGTATACAGGCAAAGGGTTGAGCCCGTCCACCTATGAAAGTCTAAATAGGTTTTGAAGCCAGATCTGGGTTCCGATTCAGGTTTCATCACTTGAGCTGGGCGGGGGGACCTTGGGCATGTTTCTTTACCTCTCTGGTGTAATGTTGTCACCTGTAAGACCGGGACACTTATACTGAACTCATGGTGATTTGTCAGGATCAAAATAGATGCTGTAGGGAAAGCACATGGTAAGGGTTCATTAAGTGGTGACTTCTCATTCTTAGGATTTAGTGATCTTCCCTGGAAGAGTGATATCGGCATAGTGGTTGTTCTGTGTTTATCGTGATGAAATAACTGTCATTCTTGGTGAACCAGTGCTGACTCAGAGTTAAATATTCAGGAAGTCAGTGCCTTCCTACGATCACCAGTTGTAAGTACATTGCTTGCCTGTCCGCTGTGCACAGAGGTCAGTACTTAGAGCTTCGGGGGAAGTCAGGACAAAACGGAATGACCTGGAATGTTTGTCGAGTGCTTGTTCTGGTCCGGTCTTCCTGTAATGCCCCCACCAAGCCTGCCTGCTGGGCGATGGTCCTCCCTTTTCCCACGTAGAGAAACTGCGTCTCAGAAAAGTTGAGTAAATAAGCCAGGGTTACACAGCTGACAAACAATCAATCCTCCGCTATCTCCCAGTGCCTTCTTAGAGAAAGGAGTGGTTTCCCTGCACAATTAAAAGCAGCAAGGAATGGTTGACAGGTAGGGTAATGTATGTTCTCAAGTGATACACCAGATGGTACAAGGCACAATCTTGCAGTGCAGGTAAAGATATGGGGCAGGTGGGTGAAGTAACAGTTCAAGGGAGACAATGGGGGGAACAGAACCCCCTCCTTTGGCTTCTGGCTTGGGATGCTTTCCTTCTGCCCATCTGAGATGCTGGTGTGATGTCACGCCTTGACTGGCACTGCAGTATGTCTACATCCGTCAGCGGCGAGAGCTGGACGTGGAAGGACGGAAGATCTACGTGGTCCTGGCCCAGAGCACCTCCGTGCCACAGTTTGCTGAGAGGTCGGGCGTGATCCGGGTGAAGGGGTACAAGCAGAGCCTGGCGATTGAGAGCGATGGCAAGAAGGGGAGCAAAGGTAAAGCCAGGGTGCATGCCAGTGCACCAGCCAGGGCCGCCCATGCAAAGGGCACGCTGATCGTGAGGCATGTAAATGCATGATCCTTGTTCCCAGAGGCCAGAGAATGGGCAGGGGTGCAAGACAAACATGGGGAGAGATTTAGTTCATCCCAGAGACTTGGCTAGAGTGCAAGGTGGATGTTTAAATCTGACCCAATCCATTCTTTACTGACTGTTGTCCAAATGGAATAGATCATCAAAGTCCACCAGAGGGCTCAGAATTGACTCCAGGTGGGTCCTGGGTGGGTGGGGGTGGGGGGGGAAAGAGCCCATAGGAATGTTTCGGGGGACATGGCTCCTTCTCAGCAAAACCCCAGAGTCTCAGGGCCTGCCTACCTTGAGTTCAAACCACGAGAAGAGCTGGGGCAGAGCGTGGGCCGCCTGGCCACCTGCCCTACTGGCATGAGAAGGCCTTGAACCGGAGGCAAAATCCAAGCCATGGTTCTGATGCCTGTTAGATCTGTCACCTTGACAAGTCAACCCACACTTCTTAGTCTCCGTTTTACCCTGTACACACTGGGGTTTAATTTCACCAACTCCTTACGATTGTTAGGTTAGCAAATGGAGAAATTATAATGAGACTCTATCCAAGTGTCTGGCACTTGCCAGGTACTTAAGAAATAGCAGCAAAATGTACCTTGACTATGTTTTCAAAAATGTTTACATATAAACGCCCTGGAAGACAAGGCAGAGGAGAGAATCCACCTGACTTACGTGTCACCTCCCCTTTCTCCTTCTGGGTCTGAATCGGAAGGGGGAGGTTCGCAGGGTTGGTGGCTGTACCTTTCTAACCTGTTTTCTCCTGCTGACTCGTGCTTTCTCTCCCCCTCTAGTTTTCATGCATTACTTCGATAACCCAGGTGGCCAAATTCCGTCCTGGCTCATTAACTGGGCCGCCAAGGTGAGATCCCAGGAGGCAGAAGGGGGAAGTGTGTTTGACAAATGTTGACTTAGCCCGTGGGGGCTGTCAGGCCGAAGAGACACGCTGTCTCAGGCCTAATGAGGCTCTTTTATGAAGCAGCGTGGTTGAGTGACCACGCTTAGGACTGGGGTTGCCAACACCCAGGATGAAGCTGGGGCAAAAGACAAAGAATCCTTAGCTGGAATGCCAGCCCCTCCCTGCCAGTGCCCCGAGACCCCGCCAGGATCACTCTCTGGAACCTCGGGACAATAGGCTGCTCCTCCTGCGGACAATGGTGCCTTTGGACCCTGTGTCTGCTTACGGAGGAGCTGGGCTGGCTGGGGAGACAGCCTGACGTCTCCACGCCTCGGGAGAGCCTCGGGTTTTGTTCTGTTGTTTTGCTCTGTTGCCCTGTGAGGAGAGGGAACCACAATGGTCGCCCCGATCACTGGAGACTGCCTAGGCGCCTGGTTTCACTGGGACCGTTCAGCCTGCTGTGTACCAGTCCCACTAACTGGCTGGAGGGCTCAACAGATCCCCTGGGAGCGTGACAAAGCTCAGAGGCTTTGGGTCAAACCCAGGTGCCTTTGAATCCAGGCCCTGCTCTGTGTAATTGATGGAAGCCATCGAGTCTTTCCCTTTTAAAAGGGACTGGATATTACCTGCTGCGTAGAGTGGGAGTAGAGAAGACAATGTTGGTGGAAAGTCTTGCACAATGGTCAACACTCGCTAAGCAATAGTGTATCCAGCCTCACGCCCCCAAATCCTTACCAGTCTCTAATTCTGCAAAGCGAGTCCTTTCCCTTCCTCAGGGGAGTTGAACAACCCAGCCCCATCCCATGCCCCGTGTTTTCTTTTTCTTTTCAAGAAACGGTGTCTCAGAAATGTCTTAGCTTTTCATTGGCAAACGCCAAAGCATAAGGCAGTGCCTTGCAACAGTGGCCTCTGTGGTCTAGTCTCACCTGCGCCCTGGATCTTACCTTTCGCCATTGTCTGTGGCAACTTGAAACCCGGTCCAGGCCCTGTTGTCTTTCATTCTTCCCTGAGTCGCCTTTGTCTACCTGAGCCACACGCCAAGGAATCGGGAGTGATTGCGGTGAGAACCTAGACGTGACAGTCTCCTTTGCTTTGCAGAACGGAGTTCCTAACTTCTTGAAAGACTTGGCGAAAGCCTGTCAGAACTACCTCCAGAAAACCTAAGGAAGGGGATTGGGAAGCTTGTGCCATGCACCGACGTCTGCGGAAGAGCCACAACCCACGGACGCTCGGCCTTCCTTTCGCTTTCCCGTCCTCAGAGGCCGGCACACCGTCCAGCTCGGCCCCAGCCTCCCTGTGTGCCTGACGCCCGGCTTCCTTTCCCACTTGCCCTGCCCTGCTGCCTCCTTCCACAGTTGAATATGCGTCAGATTAGGGAAACTTCTGCTTGTTTGTTTTTCAAAAGGGAAGTCCTCAGCAGGGAACACAATCACTCCATTGTGCCTTTGGAAGGGGATGGATGGGTGGAGAAGCCACAACAACAACAAAAAACACACACATAAGAATGCCCCCTCCAGGCAAGCTGAACTGGATTTCTTGCCACTCAGAGGGGCTGCTGGAAGTTGCGTTCCCTGCAGAGTCGGCTCACAGTGTGCCAAGACTGGAAGGCTGGGTTGACATCCCTTTGCCTTAAGTCTGGTGACTTGATTTGGCTGGGATCTGAGGGGATAATCCAATAATTCTCTGCCCATCTCCACAGCTGGAGGATCACAAGCTGCTTTGATTTGAAAAACACTGTAGGCCTGACTAAGCATATGACTGTGATGTGACAACCGTTTTCTCCTCATCACCCATGTCTGGGTGTTTCTCTATCCATATGCCACTGGGGAGAGGTTGGCCACACCTCACTAGCTCTTCGTTTTACTGGCAATGGAGGCATCCGGTTGTCTCTGGTAGTTAACAAAAGCCAAGATGCTTTGCACACAGCCCTGTGATAAAGTGTCCTTATAGGCAATACGATGAATTTCCCCTCTGGAAGGTTTGGAGATGTTGACAGGATCATGGTCCACAGCCAGGGAAATATTAACGAATGGCTTGGTTGACTCTCTACTTTTTTCTCAGGAATTTACCCAAGTTGTCTGCCTCTTCCCACCACCCAAAGACTTCTATGTTTTCTCCTGAATTTTGGTAGGGCCAGATATCTATCTTGTGACACAGCCTTGATGATCTCAGAGAAAATGTTTAAGCACTGTGTGTGACGGTGTCACCCTTGATGAACGGGCATAGGCATTCAGGAGGTAAAGCCAAAAGCCAGGGGTTTATGAAAACGGGATATCTCAGACTGTACATTTTCTCTCTGGGAAGGAAAGTGATTGAATACCAAATAAATACAGAGTGGCTTCTATTTATCCTGTGTGCAGCTTCCTTCCTACCTGGTTCCTTTTGTGAGAATGAATCAATTTGGTCTCTTTGGTTTACAAGTCACATCCGACCGAACTCATGGACTTGAACAACAACAAAAAATTTAGGCTCACTTACCTGCAAGGCCAGGTGAAGAATGGCTTCAGGTATGGGTTGATACAGGTGCTCAAATTGACGTTATAATTCCGCTCTCTTCTTCAAGTTATTTTTGATGTTGGGCTGTATTTGGTGGCTAGATTGCTGCTAACAGCAAAAGGTAGGCTTGCATCTTCCCAGGCTCATGCTGAGCCAAAAGAGAGAGGGGGAGAGAGGGAGAGAGATAACATTTCTTTTCATTAAACCCACACCATCCCATGATTCCCTTTAAACCATGTGCCTACCCCTACCCCAGTCATTGTCATATGGATAGAATTATGCAACTAAGTGATACTTCATCAATGTATCATTAAAATGTCATCATCATGAGTATAGCTGGAATTTAATGATAGATAAATTAAGTGCTTTATGTTAAAAAGGTCAAGTTGAAAATTTATGAATAGAGCCACTGAAACACAAGCACTGAGATTTCAGCCTTTGAGCAGAGAATCGACATGAAATGGCATGCAAACCACAATTTTAAACAGTGTTTCATACCTTGCTAAGAACTGTGAGAATATTAAGAACACTGAGTTTCTAGGTAAGGCAGTGAGAATATTAAGAACACCGAGTTTCTAGGTAAGGCAGTTAGAAAGAAAAGTCACGAAGTTTGCTATAACTGTCCTATGCACCATTGACATGGGAGGTTATGCGGGAAGCTGAGAACCCCTGAGCCAGAAGCACAAGCGGGAAGCTGAGAACCCCTGAGCCAGAAGCACAAAATATATAGAGCTGGTGGGGGGTGGATGCCCCCTTTGGAATTAGAAAGTCACACACATTTTGTCATTCCTCTAGCACCGTGCTTCACTTGTTTTCCCCGCGTCTGTGGCTCTAGGTAGACACTAGTATCTTGTGAATAGAAACAGTTATGTGGCTTTGGTTACTGCCTTCTAGGGTCGGCTACAGAAGGCATTCGGAGGGTCCCTGGGTGAGTGAATACGTCATTGATAGGAGATTGACCAAATGACACCCAGGAGACAAACCCATCCAATATGCAGGTTTCGTTTGATTACATTAAATAATAATTTAATATTTAGTCATTTAATTCAAGTTGTTGAAGCAAAATTTTTGGACTGGAACACGCAGTGTTCCCCTGGGCAGGATGTCCTGGATTCTTTGTGCGCCGGAGTTGAAGAATGAATCCACAGACAGAAGGCGCTATGGCAAAGGTGGAGATTTATTGAAGAACAAGTACAGATTCCCACGTGGGGAGGGGGAAAGAGTCTCACAGCACAGACTCCCACGTGGGGAGGGGGAAGAGTCCCACTGAGTTCCTTTTCCCTGTGGCTTATAAAGGCTGCAGATCCTGGTGCCTGGATATCCCCTTTGATTGGTACTATTCCCTAGCACTGGTTACTGTAGTAACTCTGGGCTCAAAGGTCGAACCTCATGGGACTTGTGAGGTTTTTCCTCCCCTCCTTATTGTTTTCCTATTCCCTTTGGGCTTTCTTCTTCTTCTGCATAAAGGGCTTCCTTCCCTTTATTTTGTAAATATAGACCTTTTGCTTCTTCCCAGCTCTCTCATTCTATGGAAATGTACCTTTTGCAGCTTTTCAGCTCCCCTATTCTATGGAAATATACCTTTTGCTGCTCTGCAGCCCTGTGCTTCTTCCATGGTCCTCTTAATTTCCAAACTTTCTAAAATTTCCTAAATCTGCCCTTTTCACCCCTAAAAATTCCTGTTATAGTATTCCTCCCCCACCCGCCCAAAAAATCATTTTTGGGTGTTCTAGATTCCTATGGGCCCTTCCTTTAAAGTACTAAGGTCCCTTCTTTGTGAAGGGCTGTCTTGGCTGGTGTGTCTATAGGTTATATTTTATTGCCAATCTGGAGCCAGAAGAAGGAAAGGAAAAGGAAAGACCTAAAAAAATGTAAGCAGGTCCTTTCTCTCCAAAGTTTCTTTATCTGCACTCCTTCCCAACTACAGGAAGATTTTTTTTTTATTTTTTGCTTGAAATGATAGAAACACATTGTTTCAGTGCTCAGAGATTAGAACCAGCAAAACAGAAGGGCTTCAGAAAAATTATTTATATTGCTAACCTATTTATATGTATTTGTGTGTGTGTGTGTGTGTGTTTGTCTGCTTAAATACACGTAACATGTGCTCTCTTTCATGAGATATGAGAATGGAACGGCTGAGTGGCAGGTCGTGTGAGTGCCTGTTCAAGGTCTCTCTCTGCAGGCTGCACCAGGCTCAGTGCTGGGCTCTGGGTGGCAGAGTTCATACAGGAAGAAGGGACTCTTCCCCTGGGAATTGGCAGTCTAGCGAGGATGCCATGCATGGTTTATGACCATAAACCATGAGAATGGGATCGCCAACCCAGGAAAGGAACACATGCAACAGTTGAGGCGTTTGTGGCTAACTGCTGCTAAAACCAAGGCAACTGGTCCAAAAGGGAGTTGCTTATGCTAAGCATGACCTGATATTACCAAAGACTTCACTTAATGGCAGTTTGGCTTTTAGAGACAGGAAATCTTACACCAGTCACTCAGGAATCCACCTGATCAGACCCTGGCCATCCCTGAAAGAAAAGTTCCCTTGCAATAAACATCTGTTTTTTGTTTTTTTTCATGGTGTAGCTCCCTTGTTTCTACTCCCTTCTGCCTGAGGACGTCTTTCATTTGTACAACTCCTCAGGGCTTTTTTATAGCCATTTGATTGGGTGCTGCCTAATTCAAACCACCGTTTGCTCAAACAAATTCTTGAAATGTTGACTATGGCTCAGTTTGTCTCCTAACACCTCTGGGGTCAGAAGAGGACACCCAACGTCCCCCAGGAGCAGCCAGTGCCCACATAGGGACCCAGTGCGCCCTTGAGCTGCTATGAAGGTCATGGGTACACCCCTCTCTGTCCAGCTCTGCTGCTTCTGCATTGTGAGCTCTCACACTTGACTTGAGCATTTCTTTTTCTGGACTGGAGCCCAAAACTGGAGGGAATCAGACTGGGCCTGACTTACAAACCCGCCTGGGTCAGAGGTCAAAGCGAGTCCGACTTCAGCTGGACTGGGGAGAGGGGCGTGTGCAGTGTGAGGCCTCAGGTGAGCTACATTTTGTTTTAAGGCTGAACAAGCAGCCTAGCAGCATAACCGCGATGACAGTGGCCACAGCGGAGAACGTTTAACCTAAACGAGCTTACCTACTGATGAGGTGCCCCGGAGAACGCGGCGTCTCAGACAAATTCTCAGCACAAAGGGTAGCAGGGAAGTTCTTTTTCCTCGGCTGCAGTTTCTGTGGATGAGGATGAGCCCTGCTGGGACACCCCACTCACTCCGGAGCCCACAGACGGAGTCCTGGGAACCTGGCCGAAGCCGGCAAACGGTAAGAATTCTTACCAACGTCAGCTCCATCTCTGCCTCTGTCTGTGACGCGTGGTGCAGAGAGGAAGGTAAAATGGCACTTTTCCAAATGTATAATGGCAGCCAAAAAACATTTGTAAGAATATTATCTTGGAACTGTGACTAGTGTGTTTTCAGGCACCCACTGTCCCTCTTTTCTCTCATGGGGACAGCTTTTGCTTCTTGTTTGTCTCATTCTGTGTCCTGAGAACGTGACTTGGCGGCTTTTAGATGGTCAGACATGCTGGTTGGATCCTCAGTGTGACTAGATGTGACGACAGAAGTGTCAGCGTGCCATTTGCTGTCAGGGTCCTGGGAATGTTGGTAGCTCTCAGGGGAGCAGGGGGATTGTCTTTTTTTAGCTTTTGGTTTCTCTCTGGAAGTGGCTCTGGGCCCTGGGAGGGTCGTCTCGGTATCTTTTGCACCCTCTTTGGGGATGCCGCTTGTTTTCAAATACACATACTCAAGATAGAGAACACACAAATACCCAAACTATCTGCTGAGGGAAGGAAGGAAGGAATCTGTGTTGGAGCAGCCAACATGCCAGAAAGATGGGCCCAATACACCTCCACGTAACCTCATGTTCCACCTTAGTCTCACCGCAGAATGAACTTCGGGAACAAACACATTTGCAGGATGTTCTAAAGCTGGAATTACTTTGCCTTTTGGTTATTTATTATTGTATTACATTGTTTTGCTTTTCCATTTTGATCCAACACCTTTGAAGGACTTATACTCACCATCTTAAAGTCCACCCACTTGGAGGGTATTACTGATTGAACTGGGGGAGGGGAGGGAGGCAGGGACTAAAGCCGGAGGAGAAGAGAAGACCTTTTCATTTCCAGGCTGGGATCCCGAAAGTTGCATAAACTTGGCTTCCCCCAGGGGCAGGTAAGGCGGTGGGCGGTGGGGGCCACACACCACATCCATATTCTTCTATCTGTTTGCCCCGACTCCCCTCTAGTGGTTCATACACTGAGAAAAAGCCAGTGGAAAGCAAGCAGGACGAAAGCGGCCCTAGAGCTCCGCGAAGGACATACAGCAACTCTTGTTTTATGTCAAGCAGCTTGCGAGGGGCAGGACTGTGTGTAAGTGGTCATGGATTCTGCTTCCCGTGAATGTGGCGTTTCATTTTCCCAGGGAACGTGAATGATAGTCTCCACTGGGAGCCTGAATTTCAGGCCCGGTGGATTGAGTAATTACTGGACCGCCGAGAGCGTCCAAGTAGGAGTTCACCCTCCACGACTCGGCTGGGCTCATGTTCCCACTCCAGCTACTCTAAGCTCTGTAAACAGCGCTCGTTTTTCCATGACAAGCTAGGAAATGTGACTGTGCGGCGATGGTGCCGGGTCCCTGGAGGGGACCCGCCAGGGAGGCCGTTTCCTCACATCTCAGTTCAGTTTCTCATGTGCTGGCGAGGCTGAGTAATTACCGAAGCTCCGTGTCTTCCCATCCTATTCTGTTCCACTGACTTATGAAAGAGCCAGTGACCCGCCGGAGGATGAGAGCGGACCTACCAGATGTTTCCTGAGCAAAGACAGTGTGCATTTCCCCTTTGCTCATCATCTTGGGAGGGGGGTGGCTGGCAGGACACTCACCCCCTCTGACATCATTGGGCGAGGTAGCCTGGGGGAGAATTTCAAAGCCCAGCGGCTTGACCAGGGAAGTGCTCAGCTGCCAGCTCTGTGCCGGGGTTAACTGACCCACATAACTAGGGAGAAGGAATCAGCAATTTACGTGTGTTTATTCTTTGGGAGGAAGTAGACCCTCCACTCCCTCATTATCCATCCATAGGCGAGGGGAGACTTTCTAACCATCCCTTGTCCCCCTTTTTCAGCTTTATTAAGAAACTAAAGGCCTGGTGCATGAATTCGTGCCCAGGTGGGGTCGGCTGGCCCACCCCGATTGGCTGGGCCAGCCAGGGGGAGGGGCCATGGGTGGTTGGCTAGCTAGCCCCGCCCCCTGGTTGAACTCCTGGTCTAGGTGACAATTTGCCTATTAGCCTTTTATTATATAAGATAATTGACATGTCACTGTCTCCATTTAAGGTTCATAGCACGGTGGCTTGATTTAAAATGACCAGCACAACAGGCTCAGACAACGTCCATCATCTCACCCAGACACAATAAAAATACCAGAAAAAACATTTCTCCTTGTAACAGGACCTCCAAGGATCTGCTCTCCCATATCTCCTCTACCTCGTACGGCATGTCCACTGTCGTCACTGAGCTGCACGTCCACCCCCAGTTCCTTTCATGATTCTAACCTACAAACATTTTCTAATCCCTTACCACCCCAAATTCCTTCCTCTATTTCTGTAGACCAAGCATGCCAAACTCAAAGGCTAACACGGGTCAAATAAATGAGGCATGCTGCCCGCGAGTTTGACATGCTTGCTGTAGTGTAGACACATTCGAGTTTATTCACTAGCATTAGTATGGCTTCCGGTGTTGAGAGGAACACTCAGACTACAGTGGGACTATTACTTGTAATCTATATATTTTTTCCTGTTTATGCTGTGAGTCTGGTTTATCTTTTTTTCACTGCATGTTTATACGAATGGCTCATACCAATCTATTTCCTTTCCACCTCACTTTCCAAATTTAAATACCTGAACTCTGCCAACCCACAGCTCCTCCAGCCTCCACTTGTGTAATTGATCACTCACCAAAATGGAAGACTTCAGACTCCATTTTCACTTCTCCACACCCCTTTGTAGTATGTGTTAGACACACAGAAAGACTAGCTTTGGTTTATTCTTGTTTACCAAACTGACAGTCCTCTGATCTACTGATCCCTGGTGAATCGTGTGTCCTTCCATCTGTGGAGCATGTTCTCCTCTATGATGACCTTCTGAGAGAGCATACTATATTAGCTTCTTTAGCTGAAGCCCATTTTTACTCATCAGGATCATGTCACCCACTCATGCAATAAAGATTGATCAAGGGCCAACTCTGGGCCAAGAACAAACTCTGTGCCAAGCAGCGTGTTGGCTACACAGAGATGAACAAACATGGTTCTTGTGTTCCATGAGGTATAGTATTTACATTTTCATAATCATTTGTAGACAACTTATCATTGTACTTACAAATGCTAGTGATTATATAGTCAGAATTTTGTGAGGTTTTTTTTTAAAAACACCAATCCTGATAAAGCAAAAACAGCACAATGTGAATTGTAGAACTAGGTGGTGGGTAGATGGATGTTCTCTATACAATTCTTTCAACTTTTCTGTGTATTTGAAAAGTTTCATAATAAAATAGAGTGTGGGGGAGAGGGAATCTGCCTGTCCTTCAGAAACTATATATCTTGTATAGTCCTCAGCCGTGGATTTGTATCTATCCCTCTTCTAAACTCTTTGAATTTGATATTTTCAATGCCCTACACTCTCACTCATCCTTTCCCCCTCTGTTGACGCGCTATTCATTCTATCTTTTTTGCCTGCTAACACTTATACATCCTCCAGGTTTCAGCTGAAAATACCACTTCCTACCTGAAGAGTTTCCCGATTCTCCTATCATAACACTTACTGCTCCGTTTGGCGATAGTCTGATTATATGTGTGATTTCTTCACTTTTATTGTAAATTTCATCTGGGAGAAGATGTCATCTTTCTTGTTCATTGTTGTATCCCTAGAGATTAGCACATTGCCTGACACCTGATCGTTGCTCAAACGGTATCTATTCAATGGATTAATGAACGCAGTAGTCCTTGCTCTCCTGGGGATTGGAATGCTACCGGATGTACAAGATAAGCACACAAATAACCAGGATATTAGTGCCTCTTATTTTTCAACTCCCAGGGATCCTATGAAGATGGCACTGTTTCTCCAATTTTGCCAAAAGGAAAACTTGGGGTTGGAAGTTATATCATTTCCCAAGATTCCTGTGCAGCTAAAAAGGGGCAGAATTGGATTTGAACTCTCGCCTTCTGATGTCAGATTAAGTGCTCTCTCCATAATGTTGCAAGTAGATGTACCAAATGTTACAAAATTGATAAGATGGTATTTGAGCTTGGATTTGAAAGACAAGCTTTTCATGAAAATATTTTCAATGACTAAAACCAAACCAAACTATAACCCTTATGCATTATAATACAGTCAACTAATATAGGCATATTTAATGTAAGAAGTAAAAGTTCATCCCTCCTTTTGCTCTAATTATATTACCAAGACATAGCCATCATAAACCATATCTGTGTATATACACATGACAGGATACTTTTGTTTTATGTCCTTCAAAGGAAACATGCTAGAAATACTGTTCTGCAGCCTCCCTGCCCTTTTTTCAAACCTCAATACAACCTGGACAACCTTTTATCTGGTGCATCTATACTTACCTCCCACATTTTTTGTTAATTCTCGCTCGAGGATACTTTTCCATTGCTTTTTGGAGAGAGTAGAAGGGAGGGGGAAAGACAGAGAGAGAGCAACATCGATGTGAGAGAGACTCATCACTTGGTTGCCTCCCGCACATGCCCTGACCCGGCCATGGATGGAGCCTGCAACCAAGATACAGTATGTGCCCTTGACCGGAATTGAACCTGGGACTCTTCAGTCCAAGGGTCGACGCTCTAGCCACTGAGCAAAACAAGCTAGGGCTTACCTCCCATATTTTTTAACTGCTTGCATTACATTCCTTTGTAGGAATGTTCCATAATTTGTTTAAATGGCTCCTATTGTAGGCATGTTGCTGGGTTTCCCACTTTCTCCTTTATAATAATTCTGCAATAATTCTCCTTGTTTATATGTCTCTGAACCCTCATTAAATATTTTCTGTCCATCAATTCCTAAAACAGGGATTTCTTGTGTCATGGGTAACAATGCCACTTCAATTGTGAAAGAAACAGAAAAAAAAATTGCATAGAATGTGAAAAAGTTGGAATTGGAGGGCAAAACACATTCAAGGTGGGGAAAGTCTCATCAATAAAGGTACCAAAACGCCTAAGTCACATTCCTTTATTTCTCCCAAGACGTCTCAGCATTTTAAACCTTTGTGTGAGCTCTAATGACAAATTCCAGCTCCTGCCCAGAGACCACCAAGCACTTTGTCAGGACGGCTCTTTCTCCTCCCGCTGTCCCTCAGTGATGAAGTCCCCAGAGGTTAAACACACTCATTATTAATTGGACCACAAGAATCCCTGAAAACCAATGTTTGCTGCCCTTTGGTTCTTTCTTTTAAGGACTCCTCACCACACACAGACCCCTTATTGTGCTATTCACAGCTTCCCAGATGAAACCAAAGCCTCGATTCAACTATAGTCAAAGAGAACGAATTCTCCAAGATTCCGCACACCCACAGACACCGGCTCTCTTCTTTCCACCAATGACTAAAACTTAAAGTTGAATGAACATGACATGAGATGCTTCGAAAGAGCGATCCCCTTGCCATCCGCTTTATTAAAGGCACACATGTGCAGTCGCATTGAATCGTGTTTATTTTGAAACCTGCGATGTTTACCCTTGAAAGTCTATTAATGCATCTCTCACCTTACAGCAAACAAAAGGGCATTGTAACTCCATGTAGTCCGGCTGCTTGCTTACATTGAGGTCTGCACTCAAATGAGAAAAATACTTGAGTATCAGTCATCTTGGAATCCAAGGGACTTATTCATAGGGCATGTGGGGCTCTATTCATAAATGATTTATGTCTTTGCATAAAGGTTAGTGGTGTGTGTGTGTGTGTGTGTGTGTGTGTGTGTTGCTCAGAGAACCATCGGCTGCCTCTCCTGAGTAATTTATACAAGATCAATATTTATCAAAGTGAGCCAAGAATTGTGCCATAACTCTCTGAAAACCAAATACTTCATTTACAGTTCCTTTCACCCATGGAAGAGAGCGTAGCCTTGAAATGTTTGCGTAAAAGCTACTTAAAGTCCTCACTTGGTTCCTGGTGCTTTAGATACAGTGTAGTGCTTTGGCAGAAATGACATATTTTTTGCCATGGATGTAGCTTAATACATAGTAGATATAAAAACATGTCTTTGTTGAATTAATGACTAAAGGGAAGTGAGCAAACATTTCAAAGAGAAAGGAGGGTGGCCCGCTGTATTTATTCCTTTAACATGTATTAATTGAACACCTGCTAGGTATTATGTATTGAATTAGGACCTAGCTATTACCTGGAATGCTCTCCCAGATGTATGTGTGAATAATTAAAAGCAAATTAATAAAAAGTGTGCTGTATGCTCTATGAAAGGTTAAAAGAAGTATTCTTGGAGATGCAGAGAAAGGATCAACTAATTCTTCCCCTGGGAAGTTTAGGAAAGGATACGAGTAAATAGGCCTCTAACAGGCAGCTAGTGAGCGGGGAAGGGAGTTTTAGAAAGAAGTAATGGCATAAGCAAAGGCAGCATGAGAGACCTTAGGTTAAAGGGATGGGATGGGTGTGTTGCCATAAGAAATTAGAATATTTGTGTCATTAATGGTAAATAAATGTGAAATTTTTAATTGGTTCATAAAAGGCCTTATACACTCCACCAGTGATCTGTTACCTTACTTTGTAAGCAAGAGGGTAGTCATAGATTTTTAAAGATGGATGTGACATAATTAGATTTCCTTTAGCAACCTGTCTCTGGAGACACAACCTAAACTATCTATGTACCATCTGGTAGAAAAGGAGAAAGGAGATGACAAATGGGCTTTAATTTGCTTATCAACTCCAGTCGTGTCTTTATGGAGTGCTGCTTTGAGGAGAATTTTAAAACTGCATCTGGATGCATCAGGGGAGTCGCCAATAAGAAAGAAGTGATGCCTGTCATGAGTGTAAGAAGGGAAAGAAGAGAGAGTGGCAGCAAGCATAAGCTAGGCATTTACCACCCCCTAATTAATAGGATGCTGGGAAAGTGAGAAATCGTAAGTCCTAAGTGAGCCATTCTTAATGTATAAATGGGAGATCATGAAGTATGTTTAAATATTATATACTAAGTAGATTAAATATGCTCTATGATATATATATATATATATATATATATATATATGTATATGTGTGTGTGTGTGTGTGTGTGTGTGTGTGTATTCCTGCCTGTATAGGACTTGATGAATTATGTGAGGTTTAAGAGAGAAGAATAAAGGATGACTTTTTAAAGTTTGTAGCTTAGGATAGGATCCTGGGAAGGCAGCCATCATTAATTAAGACAGGGAATAGAAGCAGAAAAGTGAGGTGATAGTGGTGAGGAGGAGAAAAGGAAGATGGATTTCAGTATTGAGCATGTTAATTGCAGACGGGTCACGAGAATTCTTGCTTCATATTACACAGTGTTTTCCAAAGTATCATACTTTAAAAAGAGATTAGCTTGTAAGAACATGTAATAAATAACTTCAAAATGCAATGGGTTTTTAATTTTAAAGCGTGCCTTTAATATTTATGTAAAACGTTCTTTGTACTCGTTCAATAGAAACTTATCTGGCCACTGGGTAAATCTAGCAATAAAACTACTGGTCTGCAATGTGTTAAGTTCTAGGAGCACAGACGACCTCTAGAGAGAGGTGTTCTACCAAGTGTTTGAAATACGGGGTTGGAGCCCAGAAGAATGTTTTAAGATGCTCTTTGCCTCTAGGCCTCTGTTCAGGTGAAGAGCGCATGTCTTGCACTACAGGGATAGCACTGCTCATGGAGAAAGCCTGAGGAACACCAAAGTCAAATAATGGACAGAAGGAAAAAAGATCCATGTGGATGATTTCAAACACCCACAAAGAGTATTTACAATTTGACAAAAATGTGAAATTCTCCCTCTACCTTTCAATACCTATCTCTCTCTCTCTTTCTCTTTCTCTCTCTCTCTCTCTCTCTCTCTCTCTCTCTCTCTCTCTCTCTCTCACACACACACACACACACACACACACACTATCTCTCAAGAGCTTTTTGTGTGCATCTCCTCCCAACCTTAAGTTCAGTGACATCACATTAGTAGCTTAACATCATCTGTGGCAGGAATATTTACACCACAGAAATTGGTACATGACACAAATCAGGACTTTTTGGAGGGTGGGAGGAGCTACTACTTGATAAACATTTACCAGTATACCACTACCTGGGAACTAACACCTGAAAGCCCAGAACTAGACAGCACCAGCCCCACCCCACCCTTCACCCATCACGTAGCAATTTGCCAGGGTAGGTTGCCTATTGGAGACATAACCTATTAGTGAACTTGACTCCACTGCTGGATCTCAGTCACTATTTACTAAGTCGTAATATACTTGGAAATATCATCCTACCTGTGCCCAGAGTGTTTGTACAAGTAATATAAACTAGTCCCTTCCATTTCATATATTTTCAAGAATAGAAAAACACTGTCAGCTTCATCATATAAAATAGGTTTGTGGAAGAGACAGGGACTCCTCAGTGAGTTCTGAGAAGTATTGACCTTTCCTGTTCCCAAGTCCCACACGATCGGGGTGAATGTTGCTTTGTTAATGACTCAGAATGCATTTGATGCACCTGTCCGATGTAATGAAAATGAAATTCCTATACATGTCCAGGAAAATAAAGTCTACTGGAACATGTGAAAAGTAGTTATGAGAGGGACAGATATTTTGATGGTAGCAATCTCTTCTTGATTTCCAGAAATTTCCTTTGATGCAGGAGTCAGGCCATATTAGAGTCTACAGAAACGAGTTGTGAATGATAGTCTAATCCTTAGGGCCACAAAATCATGCTGCTGGTCTATGGTGGTTTTTTATCACTCAGCATCATCGCTATGACTGCTCCTGGGCAACCACCAAGTTCATAGCAGCTGTGTTCATTAAGAGCTCAGCTCTCAGAAGTGTTCACAGAACTATTCAACTCATAGATTTCTACTGGCAGAAAACAGTCATCATCATTCTGGAGTGTTGTAGCCTCTGTTCCATTCTCACATGGGGCTTGGCAAGACTGACATATGTATCAGAACCACGTGTACAATTAGGTGGAGACGGACTCTCTTTCTCCCCTCCCCATCTCCTCGGCACAAAGAGAATTCTTGAATCTTTACTGTCCCTTCTCCTCCCCCCTGCGCCATTCATAGGTTTGAGAGAGCCCTGTCATTTGTAGGACGGTAAATCTCTGACTGATACCCCCGCCCTTTTTTGTGGGATGTGCTATAGGACAATTCACTGCCATTTTTGTTTAAGCTTCATATGAAACCAGTGCTTAACTGAGCCATAACTATATAGCCAACCTTTATATGCAAACATCAAGACCTGGAGAGATTGGTGAAACATGTTTGCTTTTTCACTTTTAAGTCATCTTTCATTTAAGACTCTGGATAAGACCAATTTCAAGACCATCGTGAAGTACCCAGCAATTCCCTTGCATTTAATCTATTATATGTGAAAATTACATTTTTCTACTCCCTCAGATGTAAAATAAATTCCAAGACTAAAACAACTTCTAATTTTTTGGTACAAATCATTTTCATATCCATTATCTCCTTATATTCTCCTAAAACGCTGAGAGTAAACAAAATAGATACTGGTGATAATGACAGTTACACTGTTGGGAAGAGTAATGGCTTTAATAATGATGAGGGTGATGGTAATTACAATTTATTGAATGCTTCCTATGTTCTAGGTTTTGTGATAGCTTCTTTACATATATTACATCACTTAATCTTTCCAACAATCTTACGAGGTAGAGAACTAAAACCTAGATATGTGAAGTGATTTGTCCAGCATCACACAGCCCATAAATATTAAAACCTGTTTTGGAATCTGAGCCTTTGGTCTTCTGGTCCAGGCTCTCCATGTATGTCAGGGGTGGGGAACCTGTTTTCTGCCAAAGGCCATTTGGCTATTGATAACATCATTGGCGGGCCATACAAAATTATCAACTTAAACATTAGCCTGCTGTATTTGGTCAAACATTTAGTTAACTCACCCCTAATGCCTTGGCAGGGCCAGACCAAATGATTTTGTGGCCCTTATACAGCCCACGGGCCAGATGTTCCCCATCCCTGATCTATGTATTGCCAAATCTGATGCATAAAAATGCCCTTCCTACTCCTTAGTTGCTACATCTTGCCTCTCTCAGAACTTGAATTAACTTTGCCTCCTCTGAGAAACATTCCCTGCCACTTATCAGCCACGTGGTTTTAGGCAAATTATTTAACATGAGTTTACTTATCCGTAAAAAGGAAGTAATAGAACTTGTCCCAGGGACTGTTGTAAAGATGAAATGGGTTAACCTGAAAGGCCTGGAAAAGCCTAGCAGGTATCTGGCACTCACTAGACTCTGGTTCATTGTTCTGCACTGGCCACTGGATCTTATGCTTCATCCTAGTTAGCAGAGTGCAAGCGACAGAGTCATGTTAACTTGAGGCTCTCAGAGTTTAGATGTCAGCACATTATTCCAAATTACTCATATTAGCCAGCAAGTTGTACTCTTTTCTCTCTGTCCAAAGCTCTTAGTAGCATCGCACTGAATCCTGCCATCACTAATGGGGACTAAAATGTCCTATAAGAAGATGTCTGAAGAGAAGGGAAAAACGAAGAACGCTGGGAGGTCAGTCCTAGAAGGAGCCAGAGCTTGCACTTCCTCAAAGCAAACAAAGGAATGTACTTTCCCCTCCGGCACATTTAATGTATGGCTTCTAGGAGGTCAGTTCAGACTAATCAGCCTGACCACGTTCAGTGTTGGGCAACTGCTCCAACACTGTCCTGTTCGATACCTGGTGAGGAGTGGTGTCCAAGAAACATCTAGGCTCTGCAAAGACACCCCAAACCCAGCCAAGCCTGAAGGTTACATCACCAGTCTCCTCCAACCTTGAGTTAAAGACTAGAAAATAACACTCTACCTTTTTTTCTCTCTGTCTCCAAACAAGAAAACAGAATTCTGACATTTAAAAAAATGATATTTAAAATCCTCTTACAGGTCTCAAAATAGTGGTTGCTCTTTTCATTTTTTCTTCTCCTCCTATGAGAGTCTTCTCTCCCCCTTAACAACAAACAAACAAAAGCTCCTTAAAATGAGATTGAGTTCAGTCTTACTTTCCCTTTATTGGAAAAGGTTCTCTAAATGTGATTTTTATATCTGATATCTCTTGGCATATGATGATTCTCCTTAGGGTAAGTAGGATTAGTTTCATCATCTCTGCGCGATGGATGGGGGAGGAAGTTTAGAAAATGTTGTAACATACCCAGATGTCTCAGCCAGTCAGTTGTAGAGCCAGGACAAGAATCTACGACTTCTGACTTCAGGTTGTTTTTCCAAAATCAGAGCACCCTCAGAATGTTGTTATTTTTGCTATGATTCTTGTGTAGTGTGTGTATGTCTGTTTTCTCTATACACATCAAGTATAGAGCTTAGCTTTGTAGATACATAGAAAAAATAATGAAGATGTTGCTAACTGGAAATTTACCTTCTGGTTAGCATATAGAGGGCGTTGCCCAATTCAGAAAGCAAAGTCATGGTAATTAAGTGCTGGGAAGACTGAGCAAACCCATGAAGAAGTTGCATGAGAGTCATGAGGGCAGACTTCTGGGAATAGGTGAGAACCCACCCATCTGTAAAACCCAGGGCCCTGGTTTTCCCATCCCCTGGCACAACCAGGGCCAGGGGTACTGTCCCACCAAATGGTCTGTGCTTCTAGAAAGCTCCTTCATTGAGGGTGACTACTGAGCTTTCCTTCCCTTCTATTGCCTTGATCATAGGAGTGAACTGAATCTCCTTTATCCCCAGAACATGACAGCTTGTCCACATCCTGCTCGTGAGACTTGTAGGGGCTCCTTATGGCTGTAGTATTGGAAAAGGGGTTCCAGGAACATGGGTCAACCTGCTGAGAGTCAACTGGAGGAAACGATGGTCAGGAGGAAAATTGGGGTCAAAAATGTCAAGACCAGGCTGGCTTGGCTCAGTGGTTGAGCATCGACCTATAAATCAGGAGGTCACGGTTCAATTCCCAGTCAGGACACATGCCTGGGTTGTGGGCTCAACCCCCAGTAGGGGCCTGCAGGAGGCAGCCAATCAGTGAGTCTCATCATTGATGTTTCTATCACTCTCTCCTTCTCCCTTCCTCTCTGAAATCAATATATATATATTAAAACAACAAAAAAAAATCAAGACCAAAGCATGTGTTGACTTAGTGGGGAAAGGCTAGCATAGGACAGTAACCAGGCCATGAGAGTTAGTGGCCAAGAGGTTAGGAGAACGAAAACAAGAACGGATGCATGGAGCAGGTGAGACCAGGCAGTTTCAGCAAAATCTGAAAATCTTGGCATATCTTTTGAGTGTGTGTAATTACAACCGAGCTGCCAGAGGCAAGCCAGGCATTGCCAGGATGGGCTGGATGGGTTTCACCTGGTTGTTCACCTTCCACATGATGCCCTTTCCCTCCCATTCTTCAGTTTCCTGTAAGACTTAGCGCTAACATTTTCTTCAGCAGAGAGTTCCTTCTAGCCATGGAGACAATAGAACTCTTGCTTAGTTGTTATGTATTCCATACAGCTCTGTATCATCATTTCATTCGTTGTATAGAAAGTATTTCCTTCAAAAAAAAAGCTGATTAGCGCAGAGGTGAGAATGTGATGCCGTTGGGAAATCTCAGAGGCCTTAATACAATAATCATTATTATTACAGCAAACACACATTCAGTATGTGTTCTGCATCAGGCTCGCTTCTAAGCAATTTCCACACATCTGATTTCATCCTGACAGTAACCTCTGCAGTATTTCCTATTACTTTCTTCTTTTACACGTGAAGGAACTGAGCCCAAGAGGGTTTAGGTGGTATTCTCAGGGCACCTTGCTTAAGATGCTGACCTCTGAGGTCTCCCCAGGCCCACAGCAATTTCTCATGGGTCCTTTCGCCTTGCTCAGTGCCAAAGAAGTAGATGTTAAGTGGGATCTGAATCCAGCACCTGGCTGGAAAGGGTTGCTGGTCTGATGATTCACACTTTTAAATAAAAATAATAAAACCTTTGGCTGGACAGCTTTCCTTCCCCAGGCCAGCTGGATGTGGTCACTGCGGTTCCAAAACACACTCGGGTGATATTCCAGCTTGAATAGCATAATTTGCACATTCGCTTGTCTAAGTTCTGCACGGTGGTCTTGTGATCACACTCCTTGCCCCGCGTCTGCCAAAAGCTCGCTAATGCCTTGGCTCCCTGTCCTGCTGGGCTGGGTTGGAAGCGGCCTGGGAGAAGGTGGGATGCCTTCTCCTGTAGTTGAAACCTAAGCTAAAAGCCAAAAGAAGACAGGCTGGGTAAGTGACCCAAACCTGAGTCCCAATTCAACCATTATTTAGTGAGCATCAAGCATAATCCTGTATCCTGTTACACTGGATCTTCCCAGGAGCCCTGTGGGGTGTCACTATCCACACTTTACAGATGCTGAAGGAAATGCAGATGTGCACAGTAACTTGCCATTCAGCTAATAGAATGGAAGAGATCTGATTCTAGCTTCCCTGCTCCTGCAGCTACATCAAGGTGCTTTTATTCATTTTATTTTTTAAATATATTTTTTTATTGATTTTAGAGAAGAAGGGAGAGGGAGAAAGAGCCAGAAACAGCAATGATGAGAAAGAATCATTGATCGGCTGCCACACTGGCCAGGCCCATCAGATGCTTTTAGCCCACTTGGAGGTGAACAAAGTGAACCAGTGGGGGCAATGGAATACACTGAGAATACTAAAAAACGTCACTACACACATTATGTGCCAGACACCATGGGAACACGCTGTAGCATCATTTCATTTCAGCCTCACGACAACCATATGAGGTGCGTACTAGTATTTCTCTTGTGTTACAAAGAAGAAAAATGATGCTCGGAGATGTTGACTCATTGGTCCAAGCTAACAGATGATAGCAACCAAGATTTGAGCCCAGGCATTTTGTCACGGTAGCTTGTTACAACAGTGATACCCTACGGTGTGAGGGTGCTGGAGTGGATTCTTTACCTGCCCTGGATCGTCAGGGGGAGCACGAAAGTGTGAGATAAGCACTTTGAAGAATAGGCCAGGCTGCCCGCATTGCCAATGGAACCCATTCAACCCAAGTCCCAGTTCTCAACTGTCACCTGCATCCTCTAAGGCCGAGGTCGGGAAACGGCAGACAGACTCCGGAGCAGTCGATGGAGTGACTGACATGCAGCCTTACCTGGCCTGGAGGGCAGAATGCCAGGCCAGTTACCTGTGTCGATACGTCCTTCTCAGCCCATCTTATTGGGAGGAAACTGGGGAGGAAACGTAGCGAATTCACAGCCCTGTCATTGCGATATGAGACGGACCTTTTGGCTAAGTGTTCTCGGACACGCCTTCCGGAAGATGCTGGGCCCTGGGCCCTGGTGCAGCCGAGGCAGTTTCTGCTGCTCCCACAGTGGGACTGGCAGTCGTTGCCTGCTGGGAGTGACCACACATCACTCAGCTGCTCCCAGCGTGGCAGAGAGCAGGCGGGCCTGGCAAGGGAGAAAGAAAGGAATGGCAGGTTGAGGATTTGTTTTATAGCCAGTTATTAGCATACCGAAGTAAAAAGCAGCAGGGCTTTCTGTGTGTGTTAATATAGTATTTGTTACTCAGTTTTTCTTTGCCCTCCTATTAAAAAAAAAAATAGGGTTGGGTGGCTCGGTTGGTTGGAGTGTCATCCTGCACACAAAAAGATTGTGGGTTTGAGTCCTGATCAGGGCACATGCCTAGGTTTCTGGTTCAATCCCTGGTCGGGATGAGTACAGGAGGCAACTGATTGATGTTTCTCTCTCACATCTCTCTCTCTCTTTCTCTTCCTTCATCTCTCTCTAAAATCAATAAAAAAAGTATCCTCGCGTGAAAATTTTAAAAAAAAAGACATTATTTAAACAATACTATAACAACAATAGAAGTTTAACCGAGAAAATATTCACATTCTGCTTTAGGTTTTTATGATCCTTGCCTATATACCATCCGCTTTATGTGACTCATCCTAGACAAGAGTGCACGTTTTTTTTTTATGTCATCCCACATTTCTTTGAAACATTTCTTTTCAGGAGATAGACAACTCAATGTGGGGATGACCTAGACCAGTGGTCGGCAAACTCATTAGTCAACAGAGCCAAATATCAACAGTACAATGATTGAAATTTCTTTTGAGAGCCAAGTTTTTTAAACTTAAACTATATAGGTAGGTACATTGTTATTTAAGTAGGGTACTCCTAAGGCTTAGGAAGAGCCACACTCAAGGGGCCAAAGAGCCGCAAGTGGCTCGAGAGCCGCAGTTTGCCGACCATTGAAAACCTAATGCCTTTTCCTGTCTTTTCACTGATGACCTGGTCTTTTTATCTTTATTCTTGAGTGTGAGCTTATTCATATCCATTCTAGAGGGTGAAGAAGGCCTGAAAGCCATGGGAAATGTAAGTTTGTCTACTCAGCCATGTGTCAGTGGCTCCCATGAAAAATAAAACAGCTGTGAGATAGGAGAAGGGAGAAGAACACAAAGAGGATCAAAAACGTTCATTCAAGTGAGTTTTTATCCCAGTTCCTTTCAAGCGAGGAAAGCCAAAGGTGAGGAAATGCACTGACAAGCTGACCAACAGCTCTGCACTCCGGAGGCTGCTCCCGGGGCGGGTGGGGCACCCCTGGCTCTGCCAGCAGCCATGCCAGGTGGGCGAGGTGGGGGCAAGAAATGCCTCACATACCTTTGCATCTGTTTAGTCACTGACTCAGGAAACATGTCTGTGTCGCTCAGCCGGTAGCACCATTCCCTTTGCCTGGAAGGCCAAGAGTTCAAATCCCACACCGGAAATGTGGCTGCTTGCCAATGCCAGGACCCACATCCTCATGGAAGGTGGAAGGCGGCGTGCGCTGGGAACGGGAGCCCTTTCTCTCTGGCTCTTGCAGGAAAGTGTAGATCAGAGGAGCGAGAGTGCCACCACATCGCTCAGTTCAGTGTGACCCACAAGCCTCAAAGACCGTTAGTGTGGAACTGGTAAAGCTATCAGCCAGTCGCAGGCATTTCCAAGAGCGTCGGGCTCACTGCCCCATCCTCTACCATCTCTTTAACTCACCCTCCGCTCGGCTTTTGTTCCAGTGACAAGAAATATAGACGCTAAGGGCCTGGCCACGGTGGTTGAACGGCAACCTATGAATTAGGAGGTCACAGTTTGATTCCTGATCAGGGCACCTGTCCAGGTTGTGGGCTCGATCCCCAGTGTGGGGCATGCAGGAAGCAGTTGATTGATGATTCTTTCTCATCCTCTCTGAAATCAATAAAAATATATTTTAAAAAAAGAAATGTAGAAGCTAAGGACAGCACAAAATCATGGCAGGTCCTCGCTGTCCCAGAGAGGACACCGAAGTCCACCCTTATAGAGGAAGCCAAACCTGGAACTCGGGGCCACACTCTTGTAGAAGAATCTTTTGAAAAGATCTCATTTAAGCGTTTTGTTTTTTTAATGTGTATATATAGCATTGCTTGAAAGTTTAACCTGGCCTACAAAAGCAACTTCTCATTTAAAATATTTCATTTGGTTAAAAGTTTGAAAAGTATTCTCACATTTGGAATTATTTATATTAAATGTACCTGATAATTTTTCTTTTGACCAAATATTGAAATTGAGAGGGTGGGGGAATTTAAAAATGGTGGCAGGGGGTAGGGCGGGCTGTGAAGGTGAAGATGTTGATGGATCTTTTTACATTAAATAAGTCCAGCCCAGCCCTAGCTGGTTTGGCTCAGTGGATAGAGCGTCGCACTGCACACTGAAGGGTTCTGGGTTTGATTCTGGTCAAGGGCACATGCTCAGGTTGGGGGCTCGATCCCCAGTATGGGGCATGCCGGAAGCAGCCAATCGGTGATTCTCTCTCATCATTGATGTTTCACACTCTCTCCCTTCCTCTCTGAGATCAATAAAAATAAAAAAAGTCCAGCCCAATCAAAGATAAATTATTTAAGCATGAAATGGAATTTGTTCTGCTGCCTGAAGAAGTCCTATGGTAGCCTGCATGGCTTGAGAACTAGGTTGTGTTGTTTGTGCAGGGGGCAATAGTTAGGCTTACAAGTTGCTATAGGGCTCGTTCCTGTTGACTTACTTTGAGAGCTCTCTGGATCCCAGAGCCCTTTGTCCCAGGAGCGTGGGAGGCTGACTAGGGGAAAGGATGCTGATCTTCTGGTGAAATTGTCTTTCAAATAGAGAGGTTACAGTAACAGGAGCTGCCTCCCAGCCTGAAGGATACCAACCTTCCCTTCTTTTCCCCTTAAATAAAACACCTTGCTGTGATCCTGTGTAAGGGAGGTCCCAACTTGCATTGGGACCCCACCAAGAAGCCTGATGTTTCTGCTCCCAGCATATCTCTTGCCATCTTCCCAGGGGTTTCATTTTCATTCCGTTATGAGAAACTGTCTTCCTGCTCCTGAAAGTCCCTCTCTCCTACTCCCTAAGACCTAAACATGTACTAAGAGGGATTATGACCTTTTCAAGAGAAGGAAAATCTTACCAAGTGGGAAGGAAATTAAGCTATTCCCCCACCCCAACCCCACCCCACCCCCAGCAATCTGTCTTCAGTTCTTCACCTTTCCACCTGAAATTATTATTATTATTATTTTTTAAAATATATTTTATTGATTTTTTACAGAGAGGAAGGGAGAGGGATAGCGAGTTAGAAACATCAATGAGAGAGAAACATCGATCAGCTGACTCCTGCACACTCCCCACTGGGGATGTGCCCTCAACCAAGGTACATGCCCTTGACCAGAATCGAACCTGGGACCCTTGAGTCCCCAGGCCGATGTTCTATCCACTGAGCCAAACCGGTTAGGGCATCCACCTGAAATTATTAACATCTTTTCTCTCTTGGTGAGGGCAAGTTTGTTTTTCTTTTTTTAACAGTTTTATTGTGGCAGCATTCACATGCCGTACAATTTGTCCATTAACATGCTCATTTCAAGGGCTTTTAGTATATTCACAGTTGGGCAACCCTCCCCACAGTCAATTGTAGAACATTTTCAGGACCCAAACGAAACCCCACAACCTTTCAGCCAGCACTCCCCAGTCCCTCCATCCTCCCAGCTCTGGGAAACCACTAACCTACTTTGTATCTCTGTGAATTTGCCTATTCCGGACATTCCATAGAAATGGAATCAAGGGTCTTTTTAAGCATCCCACTATTCTTCCAGAGGGCCTTGCACCTAGTAGGTCTTTGAGTAAGGTTGAATTAGTTGCTTGTATTAGGTATATTTGATTGCTCAGTCTTGGGATCAATATAAACCGTGAGGTGGGAAACTGGATAGTCCTAGATGAAAACCCTCAGAATGCCATCACCCAGAGTGAGCTAATGGTCTGGACATGATCAGAATGGAAGGACAACCTGTGATTCAGAGTTTCCCCTAGGTCAGCTCCCACAGACACGGCCCCCTGTACTCCGGCCTGCTCGACGGTACAACACGGATGCCAGGAGCTCAGCAATTCAGAAATCGATTCCTTAGAAGACCGGAGTTCTCTCATGAGCTGGCACGCCACACTGCATGTTAACAGGCAGTAACACTAAAATGCACTAAAGACCATGTAATTTATTCCCAACATGCTGTTATTCTTTCCAAAACATTAGCTTTGGAGCAGAACGCTTGCTAAATGTTGTCTTTATTTCCAAACCTTGGGGTAAAGATCATATGCAACCAATGGCTCAGAGATAATTGGCCACTTTACAGGTTCAACCTCAAATGAACTCCCCCGTCTGAGTAAATTTCCTGGTAAAAGATCCCATTTTAATAGAATGTGAAAGCTACAAGAAGGATGGAGCTTACAGATCACAGTATGCTCTGTTAGATAAATGACCAGGAGTAAGATTTCTTAAAACCACATTTTGTAGACAGAGTTAATGGAAAGCCCAGAAAAAAAAACCCAACAAAAATAAAACCCCCAAACCCCAACACTCAGTGGTTCAGCATTCACGCTTAAATGAAAATAACATGTGTGCCTTCAGCCCAAAATGTGCCAGGGCTTGGAGCAAAATTGGCAAGGGTTAATACCAAGAATCCTTGGGGGGGCTGATGGGCATTGTCATCCTGAGTTTGACCACACAGCCCTCCCTTGGAAGAGAAAGTGAAGGGTGGCTGTGTTAAAGCTTTGTTCTCAGAATTGCTGCAAAGAGCCCCAAAACTCCTCTTCTTATAACTGGCTTCTTTTTTTCTGAGCTGGCATTGAGTCAGAAGTGAAATGATCATATTGTTGAAGAGCTAAAGAAATAGATGGCTCGTGTTTTTTCACCCAAATGTGGTCTGTGGTACTGCTGGTGGGTCTCGAAGTTGAGAAGTGCCTAAGAGCTTTAGGGTGCTCTTGCCCTGTGTTTAAGTGTGGCCCTCGGTTTCCTCCGTTGGATTATCATCTGTCCTGAGGTCTGCCTCATGGTGACCTGGTGAGTTGTGTTTTACAGAGTGGAGAGGTGGTTTCACTGGTTGAAGTTCAAATTTTACAGGCTTAGGGCCCTTGGTTTAGGATTCAGATTGTCCACCATGGCAGGGAACAAGAAATTGTCTCTGCTGTTAATCTAATTGGGTAGAGAGGTGGTTTAAATCTCCTATCAGAGAGGGCATCTGTCTATAGGAGCTCATCCTAAAGGTTCAATTAGTTATTCAGGAAACATTGGGTCCGGAACTATCCTGAGTCCTGGGGGACAGGGGAGAACTAAACACAGCCCCTACCTTGAAGGCATTCATGATTCATTAGGGATTGGTTGTGGGGGAGAGGGAGTGATGAGTGCTATGACACAGGTAAGGATGGGATATGATGGAGCACAGCCTGGGGTGGGTCAGAAACGATTACCAGGGGAAGTGATTCCTATGTTGGGTCTTGAAGTATGCATAGGAGTTGTCCAGGCATCTAGAAGTTGGCAGTTGAATAGAAGAGGTAGGTTTTTTCTTTTCTTTTTTTCTTTTTAAGGCAGAGATACCATCATATGAAAATGTACAGCAATAGAGATAGTATGACATGGTTTGGCATGTCTTGAGTGGGTGAGCCCGTGTTTTCTGGAAGATGGGGCTGGACAAGTTGTCAAAGGCCAGAGCAATAGAAGCCTTACCAGTATATTTGAAATGATATATACCACTTTGTAGCTCTTCCTGGATAGTCCAACATGGCAATTGAGACCCTGAGTTCTATTTCAGTAATTACTGTCTGCCTATCCTTTTCTTTCGCTTCAAACAAACAGGGCTGTAGTCAAATTTTGGTTCTGCCACTTACTATGTATATAACTTCAGACAAATTAGCCACATGGAGCCTCTGTTTTCTCTTCTGTAAAATAGGACCAAACCGAGAACAGGAGCATGAGGTTACTATGAGTAGCATCATGATTGAACAAGCACAATGCCTGGCATTAAAAAGTTCTCATGAAGTATTTGTGGAATCAAACCAGGTACAGGAGTGAAAAGGAAACTCTACTGCCTGAAAAACAGCCTGTAGCTTTCCAAACACCAGTAGCTGCCAAAGTAGTCTAGGACACCTGGAAAGAGGTAGAAAAGGGATCTGAACCCTGAAAAAGAGTGACAGAAAGCCAGGGAGCCAGAACCAGGAGACAGTAGGCCAGCCCAAGAAGATCGAAGTGGGAGGGATGCAGCCTGAGCCAGAACAACAAGGGCAACACTGGGTCAGAAATGCAGACAGGAGGGAGGAGGTGGCAGATGCTAGCTCATGGGGCTCTTCAGGGAGTGGACGCACAGCAGCCCAGGGCTTCCTCTTTCCTGATGCTGTCCCTGTGTCCTACCAACCTCTGGAAAGAAATCAAAAAAGGGAAAGAAGAAAGGGAAAAAAGAGAACAGCTGCATTTTTGTGTGATAACAATAACACCCTTTCCTGATGAAAAACACTCAACAAATTAGGAATTCCTCAACCTGATGAAGGGCATCCATAGACAACCCACAAATAGCATCATTCTTTATGGTAAAATATTGAAAGCTTTTCCCCTAAGGTCAAGAACAAGGCAAAGTTGTCTGTTCTTGTCACTTCTATTTAAAAATTGTACTGGAGGTTCTGACCAGGGCAATAAGGCAAGAAAAGAAATAAAAGGCATCCAGTTTGGAAAGGAAGGAATACAACTATCTCTATTTTCAGATGACCTAATTTTGTATTGAATACATTGTTTGCGGGTGGTTTTTATCGCGTGCTAATAGGTGGCTCTACTTCTTACAGTCAACATAAAATGTATAAATACATGTCCCGCATACAATGTGTGAAAAAAACAATCTTGAAAATGAAGAAAAAAGTTGGGAAACTCACAGTCCCTGATTTAAAACTTACTGCATGCAAACCTACATTAATCAAGACAATGTGTTAGTGGCATGAGGATAAACATGTAGATCAATGAATTAGATTTGAGAGTCAGAAATAAACCTTCTCATTAACAACCAATTTTCCACATGTAGTGTCAAAAATTCAATGGGGAAGGTATGATCTTTTGAACAAAGAATGCTGAGAAAATTGGTTGCCTACCTCACACCATATAGAAAAATTAACTCAAAATAGATCAAAGACTTAAATGTAAGAGCTAAAACTGTAAAATGCTTAGAAGAAAACGGGAAATTTTTGATGACAGTGATTTCTTAGATATGGCACCAAGAGCACAAGCAACAATACCAGCAGATACATTGGACTTCATCAAAATTAATAACTTTTCTGCTTCAAAGGACATCATCAAGAAAGTGAAAAGAAAGCCCACAGACTGGGAGAAAATACTCCCAGATCATATACCTGGTAAGGGGCTTGCATCTAAAATATATAAAGAACGCCTACAAATCAATAATAAGACAAAAACCCAATTAAAAAGGATAAAATTTGAATAGCTATTATCCAAAGAAGATATACAAGTGTATAATTAGCACAAAAAAAGATTCTCAACATCATTAGTCATCAAGAAAATGCAAATTAAAGTCACAATCAGATACTACTTCATACCCACTAGAATGGCTATAATGACAGAGATAGAGAATAACAAGTATTGGTGAGGATATAGAAAAGGTAGAGTCTTCATACACTACTGAACAGAGTGTAAAATAGTGAAGCCACTTTAGAAAACATCTGACAGTTCTTCAAAAGATAAAACATAGTGTTAACATATGACCCAGAAATTTCATTCCTAGGTATGGACCCCAAAACAGGACCACCCACAAACATGAATGTTCATAGCAGCATTATTCATAATAACCAAATAATGAGAAAAACCCAGATTTCTGATAACTGATGAATGAATAAATAAAATGTAGTATATCCATACAATGGAATAGTATTCAGCAATAAAGAGAAGTGCAGTATCAATACATGCTATAGCATGGATGAACCTTAAAAACATGTCAAGTGAAAGAAGTCAGTCACATAAGACCACATTTATATGAAATATCCCATTTATATGAAATATCCAGAATAAATCCATAAAGACAACAAGTAGATTAGTGGTGGCCTGGGTTGAGGTGGTAATGGGGAGGGACTGCTAATGGGTAGGAAGTTTTTCTTTGGGGGGAGTGATAAAATGTTCTAAATTGATTGTGGGGATGGTTGAATAACTCTGAATATACCAAAAGCCATTGACATGTACACTTTAAATATGTAAACTACTAGAGGCCCGGTGCATGAAAATTCATGCACTGGAGGGAGGGTCCCTCAGCCCGGCCTGCCCCTCTCACAGTCTGGGAGCCCTCAGGGGTGGGAGGTGTCCCAGCAATCAGGGGAAGGTGACGCCCCATCACACCTCTGCTGCTGCCACTGCTGGCAGTGCAAGCCTCAGCCGGCCCTGGTTACCTGAGCCTTGGGAGGCCCTGGGTGGCTGGGCAGCCACCATCCGAGGCTTGCCTGTGCATTGGGCCAGCCCTGGGCAGCTGGTTGGCTTAGGGGACTGGGCGCCACCATCTTGTGGCTATGGGCACTGCCATCTTTGAGGGTGTGGCAGTCAATTAGCATATTCCCTCCTTATTGGCTGCAGGCGCTGCCATCTTTGCAGCCTGCTGCTCAGTCATTTGGTTGTCCCTCACTAACACCCCTGCCGGCCTGGTCGCCCCACGCAGCCTGTTTGGTCGTCCATTCGGTTGCAACGGTCGCTTAGGCTTTTATATATATATAGATATGGTATGTGGATTATATCTTAATAAAGCTGTTATAAAAAATAACAACAACAATACAAATAGCTGTCAATACAAAAGGCAGGCACTATACTAAGCTCTATAATCCTACCCAAGTCTCACAATAAGTATACCAGGAAGGTTGTATTATCTTTATTTTTAATGGGAAAGCTTACCTTCAGAGATATTTAAGGAACTTGCCTAAGGTCACAAAACTGCTCAGAGATATTTAAGGGACTTGCCTAAGGTCACAAAACGAGTGAGTCCCATACTAGCCAGGAGTTAGGATTTTGACTCCCTTTTATTTCATTTTGAGTTTCAGGGTCTTATTAAAAGGTCTTACGTGGATCTTGTGAGCCTACTTGTGTTCCAAGTCCAGTGTTCACAATATGACGCTGGAGTTAGGTGAGCTGTTGGCTCCCAGTTTCTGCTGAATAAGAGGTGGAAAGAAATCTATCCTCAGTGTTCTCTGGCCTTCTCAGGACACATTTGTCCTGGAGACTTCCATAATTTCCCCTTCCGATGTGTCACAGCTGTAATTCTTGACCTCCACCCCCAGCACCTGATTTTACAGAGTCTGTCTTGTGTTTGAAACCGAGTCCTGTGACTCTTGGCTCTGTTTGCTTCCTCGTTCCAAGAAATAAAACGTGAGAAGGAAGGTGCTAGGCCCACGAAGACAAAGACGTCAAATAGACCTCGCTGAGGAAAACTTGGATGAGTTTGGGGAAAACGACTCTGAAGCAGCTGGATTACATTTTCTGCTTGGGCGCAGCAATTAGGGGGGACCACAGCCAAATGTGCTTGGGATCTCGTCACACTCCCAATGTCGAAAAACATTTCAGGACGTTTGGCTGAGTTTGGCAGAACCACTGCCTTGACTTCGGTCTTGGACAAAGGTGACCAAACAACCTATGATGATCCCAGTCCGAAAGGAGCCACGGTCACAATGACCCTTTTGTGGGAAGGGGCTCAATGGCTCCCTTTGTCAATGGGAACATTCCAGTGGAGGTATTAACTATACAGACGGTTATAACAAGGTTTTTGAGAAAGAGCGTGAAAATCAACTAAAGTAACAAAATTCAAGTCCTAAAGGGAAGTAATATATCCTTCCATTCTGCCCTTTGTGAGTCTGGGAGGGGAAACATGTCCTTCCACAACTGTCCCCTACCCCCTACTCCCTATTCTGTGCATTGTGCGGTATTCCCAGGAATTTTTGTGGCCTTACTCGCATCCTTTGGTTTTTCCATTCAGAGCAGAATCAAACGGGATGCTTAGAATCAGAAAGCCCTTCTCTTGTCGGTACACCCAGACCCTCCATGATTGATTGAGTGGAAGGAAGCGGAAGGGGATGATGAAGTCAAGGTGACAGCTGAGCCCTTGCTGAAGTACTGAAATGGGAATAAGGCTGTGGATAAGCAGGTGTAATGCTTTCAAGCCCCAAATTAATTTATTCACAACATTTCCTGAATGTTCACTATGTTCTATGCCCTAGAAAGACAGCAGTTCATAAAATAAACAAAATCCCCTGGCCTCCTGGAATTCACACTCTAATGTAAAATACTGGTGTCATTTTGAAGATACAATATTAAATTACTAAAATTTTTAGAAGTCAACTTCTAAGCTGGCCAAAGAGGAGTATAATTTAATTTTTCTTCTATAAGGAGCTATAATCCCATTAGAATGTCTACCTTAGTACTACAAATATTCTATTTTGCTTATAAACTTTAACATTGACCCTATTGCTGGAATATGTTGTCTTTACCATTAATGTGATATTAAAAGCCCAAAGCTAAATTTTATAAGAAGGAGAAGAAATTTTAAAATCCTTTAAAATCCCCCCCCCAAAAAAAAATGACTGGAAAATAAAGATGGGAAGTGTTTATATCAATGTGAAGCTAAAGCTTCCTCCATGGTTATCTCTTTTCCTTCTCCTTGTCTTCTCATCACCAGATATTTTTATTCACAGAGTTGGAAAAATTTGAAAGTAAAGATATTAAATAGAAGCTTATGCAAGAAACAACCAGCAGCTTTGGATTTTTGCTTCAAGGCAAAAGGTTGGTCCCAGTTTCCCCTTCCTTGCATTTCTGCATATCAGTGTCATATAGTAATATTTTGTGATAGGGAATGTTATTTTTAGTGGCTTCCAGCCCAGGCTATTATCAAGACAGCTGCTGTGGACATGCTAAGAGATACAACTTTTTCAGTGCTGCCCTAGCCTCGCTTTCCCTGCTTCCGAGTCCCCAGCTGCTCACAGCTGACTCTGCCGATGCTGTCCAGCTGCAGGCTCAGCTCCTGACAGAGATGGATAATGCAGCGTGACTCATTCCAGACTGGTTTTATGTTATGCTCAGACCCCAGATTCGGTGACCCCAGATGACTGAAGGGCTCCCACACTGCTTGCTACTAATTAGAGCTGAGGTCTACTGGCAGGATTGATTACCACGAAGGATTGGCTAAGTTTGGGTTGTAGAGCCCTCTGCTTCTTCTTCCCCTATATTCACCCGGTCAACAGAATAGAGCTGCAGCCTCAATGCAGCTCTAGTTCAACCAGTTTACTTAGTTCAACCAGTTTACTTGTTTAGTTCATCCGTCCAGAATCTGGAGATTCTAGCTCCAATGACCTTGGTTGACCTGGGTCTTCTTACTTAGAATAAGACCTTGGAGAGTGTGTCTACCTGGCCTGCTAGTCTGGTCAGTGTCCACCAGACTGATTTTAGGTTCCACTTACTGGATGCAACTTGTTGTTTGATCCATTTCCAATGTGAAGATGGAGACAGGAATAGCCTAAGGCAGTGGTTCTCAACCTGTGGGTCGCGACCCCTCTGGGGGATGAACGACCCTTTCACAGGGGTCGCCTAAGACCATCGGAAAACACATATATCATTACATACTGTTTTTGTGATTAATCACTGTGCTTAAATTATGTTCAATTTGTAACAATGAAATTGGGGGTCACCACAACATGAGGAACTGTATTAAAGGGTCGAGGCATTAGGAAGGTTGAGAACCACTGGCCTAAGGACACTGGGCATCAGCTGACCTCTAGCACCTTGGGAACTATTCCTTGTCCCACCTGAGTTTGCCTGTCTCAAGCTAACTCCCGCTCCATTCACACCTCACCTGACCATACTGGAGGCATAAAGGTTTCGAAGGTTCAAGTCTCAAGCAGCTAATCTGTCATTGGAGCTACTTCATGGTAGAGAAGCTTTGGTGTCAACATTTATTAGCTGTTAGACATTCTTGAAGTCACTTGGTTCCTGATCACATAGATAGGCAGACCTGGGTTTTATAGTTATCCCAGTTCCTTGAAGGAGGTCCAGGTTTTAGAGCCATGAATGGCCTGTAAGTTCTCTGGGACCAATTCAAGGCCTCATTCAACTCCCTCTGGAAACATCCTGGGATCCTCAGCCCCAGATTCTTCGCTGAACCGAGAGCATGGCATAGATTTCATATTACCACCAGCCTCTTTCCATGTTTTGACATTTTTCTGTCATCCCTATTCTAATGATTTTGTACAGATGAGTCTGGAGATGGGAAGGAGGGCTCTGGGTGAGAAAGTGAAATTAAGAAGAAGCTAGTTTAGAGAACCAGATGGCTCTTACCTCTGGAAATTGGGCTACATCCTCACCAAATGTATAAGTTTCTCTTTTTAATGTCCTTTTTTTTCTTGTTTAAGAATAAGAGTAATTGGTTCAAGTCTGTGACTCTTTGTCAAGTATAGGGGGTTCTAGATTCTTATATTTTCATCCAATGTACAGGGCAGGATTGAGTCTCTTAACATGAACTCTGAAAACCCCTTGAGAAGCCTGCTGCTGGTAGCTTGAGGCATGGCCATTTCCTTCTTTCTAATATCCTGTGATTCTCCAATTCAAGTGCAAAATAAGGATGGGACAAGCTTAAGGCTGCTTCTATTTCATGCTGAACAAATGTTTGCTTGATATAGAGAAGCAAAAGCAAAAAAAGCGAAATGCTTTGATGAGTTCATAGAGAATTAAGTGTTAGATGTTACTGCCATCTAGTGATGATTTAACACCTGGCGGCCAGGGCAGGATGAGCTATCCTTTTGCTACAAATGCAGGGATCTCACCTTACAGCCTAGGGCAGCCTGGTCGGTTCTGGAATGGAGGTGACATCTAGGCGAGCTTCCGCACTACCAGTGGGAGGCTGCATGGTGGAAAAATCTACTCTTTCCAACTGTGAGAACAGTACATGTCCTCATGTTAAATCCTAAACCTCTCTGTCTGTATTTCTGCTTTTAAAAATATGTATGTTTTTATTGATTTCAGAGAGGAAGTAGAGGGAGAGAGAGAGACATCAATGATGAGAGAGTACCATTGATCGGCTGCCTCCTGCATGCCCCACACTGAAGATTGAGCCTGCAATCCGGGCATATGCCCTAACTGGGAATCAAACCATGACCTCCTGGTTCATAGGTCGATGCTCAACCATTGAGCCACACTGGATGGGCTCTGCTTTTGTTTGTAACAGTTCATTGAAACAATGAAAAATGGTTTTAAAAAAATTGAACTCCGCCTTCCCGAATACACGTCTACACATTCCCGGAGACCAGATTGTGTAGCACTCGCCCTGTGTTTGTCCACAAGCCTCGTCTCTTCACAGAAGCATCATTAAAAAGCTCTGTCCAATTCCAGGCACGTTCCCCTCTCCCTATGGTACCCACATGCTACCTGGGGATGAGGGCAAAGAAGGAAGAAGAGGAATACCATGATTGAGTGCCCACCTTGTACAAGTGCTTTTACTGCCATGGTAGCTCTCATTATAACCCTCTAAGGTGAGATCATCCCAATGTGAAAGATGAGGAAACTGAGGTTCAGAAAGTTTGGACAGTTGGCCAGGGATGGCACAGTTGACTACAGGGGTCAGAGGTAGAGTTTGAACCCAGTGTGTCTGGTCTCAGTCTGGGAGGTCTCTGTGGCTTGGTAAGCACAGGGATAGAGTGTCGGGAAAGATCATGGAGTGTGGAGGAGGTAGAAGGTGCTCCCTCTGCTCAACAAGGAGCTAAGTCCAAGTACAGCCCCACGTGGCCCCTCAGGCACACGTGCAAATTCAAGGAAGGCACAGATGTCCATGAGGGTAAAGGGTTGGCAGTTTTAGATGCGAAAACAAGCCCACTCCTAGACTACATCTGCCAGAAACAGATAGTGAGTCTGGGGCATTTATTAACCCTTACGCTCCCCCACCTGAAGAAACTAGATGTTTCATGAAGGTAGTCAACTCCACAGGGTTAAAAAGGCAAGAAAAGAAGAAAAAGAAACAACAATCTAAGCACAGCATTAGCAGCTGCTTTGGTGTATAGAGGAAAAAACACGGAATTTGCTGGACAGAGTGTGAAATGGAACTTTTGTTGCCTTAGATTTTGGGCTGAAGCCTCAAAAATAAAGACAAGAAAGACAAACATTTCATTTTCTTCCTTGGCACCAAGGAAGTTTCTCTTTGCAGTTAGATGGTCAGTAAAATGTGAGCCAAGTTCAGGCCAATGGAAATACTGGAAGCTGGGTCTGTGTGATCCTTCAAGCCCTCTTTTTCTCTCTCCTGATGGTTACCTGTGGAATATTCAAAGGGAAACTCTGAGGATCTAGAAGAGGTGGAATCAAAGCAGGGGCCCTGAAAAATTCCTTGCACCAGCGATTCTTCTCTTTCCAAAACACCAGCCTTTATTGGATTGGATTGTGAACAAGAAAACAACCACCAAGATTTTGGGGTTGTTTGTTACGATATTCAATGTATATTAGCCTGACTGATATACAATAATAGATGCTAAATATCCCTCCTGTGGGAGAGGACAAAAAAACTGGTCAAGATGCTCCATAACTCCATGTATAAGGCTTTTTGCAATTTGGCTTCGCATTTTCTTTCACTAAAGACACAAAGTCTATTTCTCTACTCCTTGAATCTGAGCTAAACTGTTGGCAAGTTGAATGCAAATAACAACAGTATACCACTGCTGCGTCCAAGCCTTTAGAGGGGTTGCATGTGTCTGCACTCTCTTAGAATCTTACCCAGCCACCATGATAACAAGCCCCAGTCTGCTGAATAATGAGAGCTGTGAGGTCTATCACCCCACCCAACCAGATTTGTGAATGAGGCCATCCTAGTTCAGCATTCAGCCAGCCCTTTGCCCACCCACAGGCTGACCACAGAAGCATGAGTAAAGCTCAGATGAATTCAGCTAAGCCTGGCCCAGAGCAGCAAAAATGCCCAGCTGATGGCATTGTGTGCATTAACAAATAATTATTATCTTAAGGTAATAAACTTTAGGGTGGCTTGTTACGTGGCATTAGCTGACCGACACACCTACATTTTAGGGAAGTCTACTAGACAGATATGTTCCAGCAGGACTTACTACAGAGGTAGAAAGAACCCTGACCTTGCTTCAAAATCAGATGGTCCTGCATTAGAGAGGGAGTTAGAGGTTTAGAGGAAGCCGTGCAGTGTTCTTGATAAGAATTCACTGCGTTTTGCCCCTCTGGGCAAGATGAGAGGTCTTCCCACTTCTTTCCATCTCACACAAAGCATTCAGCTTCAGCTTTCTCATCTACCAATAGGGCCGTGAGTCAGGGGGCTAATGGGAAAGTTAAATGAGATGTGAAATTGCTTTTTACTTTGAAAAGGGTTTTATGCTAGGAAAGTATTTCAGGCATGTCTCCTACTGTCTGTGTTTTTACAATACCAAATAGATGTAACATGTTGAATTAAGTGTAAAATTGGCATTACTTGAACTGCTGTTGATAATAATTTGTGATCACAAAGTCTTGGGATCACAAATTACTATTGGGAACCCCCTGGAAAGCTTTAAACAAATGGATGTGTAGGTCTAACCCCAGAGGTCCCAATTTAATTGTTCGGGGCTTCAGCCTGGGCACCGGGGTTTCCACAGCTCCCAGGGGTTTGACTCTGCAGGGGCTGAGGGTCAAGGCTGGAAAGTCCTGCCGCTGGGCCTCCATGGCTGACGGCTGCCTTGTTACCTCTTTTTGTTTCTTGCTTACCTCTCAGTTACCTGCAATGCAGTTTTTGTTACTAGACGAAGAACATGTTGACTTGGGTCTGATTTTTCTGGCTACTCAGTGATTTTTCTTTTTAGCTTTGTTTTTGTCAGTTTTGACCAATTTATCATTTTCAGCTTGCAGCATGAAATTGCTCAAGTCGTCTTGAAAATGAAGCTGGGTTGATGACATTCCGAATTCCGATGGGAGCGATAACATCGTTACTGTGAATTCGACACAGGCTTTCCTTCCCACCACTGCAACATTGCTTTTATTTTTTAATAACCTGAGCTATCTTAGGAGGACTACAATCGCACTGTAGGATAATATGATATAATTGCATCAAAATAAATGAAGCTACGCAAAGCACATTTGCAAGGGCTGAGCAGAGGAAGACCAAGAATATCAACAGTGGGGGTAGAGTGGGTGGCAGCCGGCAGAGGGCGGCTGAAAAGGTTTCTGGGACCACACGAGCCCACTCCCCCCTCAGGCTGGCTGCTGCAGGAGAACAATCGGACTTTGGGAAGGAGCACTAAAAAGCCCGAGGTCAAAACTGTACAAAGACAGGAAAACCTTCTTGTCAGCTGTCAGCGCCTTCTCTTCCAGTCCGGTTTGTAGGGAAGGAGCAGTGAGCTTCCCTTCAGCCAAAACAGGAGAAGGGTTCACTTAATCGATCGCAGGCTGTCCGAAGGCAGCTGAGACCAAGCGGCTTTCTTCTCCTTCTCCTCCTCCTTTCCCCCGAGAAGGAGTGAGGATGAAACCATTTAAAAAGACAGATTTAAAAAGCAACTCGGTTACTGACAGTTCCTGTAATGCTCCCGGTCTCAGCTGCTCTCCTCACTCCAGGGTGTAATTATCCTTGAACTTAATTGGCAGTTCAGGAGAGCTTATTAGCTTGCTCTATTGTTGCATAATTCAGGAGTTCAGGCCAAGCTTCCTTAAGAGCCTTTTCTTTGCTTCTGGTTCCAAAGGACCACTTTCCACATGGTCTGTGTTGCCAGGCGCCTTTGGGATGGAGAGAAGGGCTGCAGAGTGGGTTGCAAGCAGGAAGGCTAGACAGCTGGGGACGTGGAGACCTGGCCCCGTCCCTGCTCTGCTGCTAATTCATGGGGTGGTGTCAGCCAAGCAGCCAACCTCCTTGGGCATCCGTTTCCTTCCTCATCAATGAGGAGGCAGAACTGGGTCAGCAGTTCCAAAAGCGCGTTCTCAGAACACTTGTCTCCCAAGATGCTTCTTAAGAAAATGGTTCTGTGGCCTAAATACTAGTAACTTCAGGAAATCCTGCGTATCAGTCCTGCCTCCCTCAGTGTCTGATCCCACAGACTTCTGGCTGACCACCTAAACCTTGTATTTCCCAGGCTCCTTTGCTCTAGAGTTCTAGATATAATTTGGGGTCACAATAAGATGCATATGTGCACAAGATGTGAATCTGGAACTGAGGTGAGTGGGCAGGGAGGACATCCATTGAACTGACAGCTACAGTTCCCCTGGCATCTTCCTGAATGCCTGGCTGCCCAGTGTGGCTGGGCGCCCTTAGCAAGCCGCTCCTCTGCCGTGCTTCTGAAAGTCTTTCCTGCAGGCCCAGCATGGGGCTTGCTTTCCTAGTGCTCCAGCAATTTGGTAAGCTCCCAACTCCCGGTATCAAATCCCTTGCTCATTAAAGTGACAGACAGTGATTTTGTTACCTGCAACTGAATTTGATTGATACACGGCCTCTTGGGTATTCATCATACATGTTAACCTATTTTCCCTAGTATGTCGCAAATGTAATCACTTATATGCAGGGGTCTGTGTCTTATGTTGCCTATTTCTATACCTTTCATACTTTAAACTCCCATGCTATTAAAATTCATAGTGGAAACCGGTGTATATTTATTCTCTATTGTCTAGCACAGGGGTGGGGAACGTCTGGCCTGCAGGCCGTGTAAGGTCTGGCCCTGCCAAGGCATTAGGGGTGAGTTAATTAAATGTTTGACCAAACATAACGGGCTAATTTTTCAGTTGATAATTTTGTATGGCTCATGAATGGTGTTAGACATATCCAAATGGCCCTTGGCAGAAAAAAGCTTCCCCACCCCTGGCCTACCAGTATGTATTCTTTACTAGATGCCTGGTGCACGGATTTGTGCACTGGCAGGGTTCCTGAGCCTGGCCTGTGCCCTCTTGTAATCTGGGACCCCTTGGGGGATATAGTAGTGTGCTAAGCAGCAGGTGGTGGGGGAGGAGGTTGAGCCGGGCCGGGTACTGCTCCCGCTCATCCAGGCCTTACTGCATCTGCTGTTGCCACCATTCAGTGGCACTGCTGTGGAGGCAGAAGAGGCTCCCGACATCGCCACTGCGCTTGCCAGGCGTGAGCCCGGCTTCTGGCTGAGCAGTGTTCCTGCTGTGGGAGCACACTGGCCACCAGCGGGTAGCTCCTGCGTTGAGCATCTGCTCCCTGGTGGTCATTGCACATCATAGCGACCAGTCATTCAGTCGTTTGGTCATTCAGTCATTCAGTTGCTTGGTCTCTTAGGCATATATATATATATATATATATATATATATATATATATATATTCTAGGAAAAAAAGGAAAATCTTTATCTTTTAAACACTACAAATTCTGGTCCCCATACTACATGCACCTTCTCAATACAGAGGAAGCAGCGGAGGGGTTGGTGGAAATAAATGCTGATGATTCTTTTGCTCCCCCTTGTACCTCTCACATTTCTGTAAGGATTCATGCTCCCAGACATTTTTGGTTTTTTGGATTAAAGGAGAGGCCTAAAATTCTGAGTTATTGCCCTAACCGGTTTGGCTCAGTGGATAGAGTGTCGGCCTTCGGACTCAAGGGTACCAGGTTCGATTCCGGACAAGGGCATGTACCTCGGTTGCGGGCACATCCCCAGTGGGAAGTGTACGGGAGGCAGCTGATCAATGTTTCTCTCTCATTGATGTTTCTAACTCTCTATCCCTCTCCCTTCCTCTCTGTAAAAAGTCAATAAAATATATTAAAAAAAATAAAATTCTGAGTTATTAACCAATACTCTTAATCAATACCCCAGGTGATCCTGGTGCAGCCAATGCATGGTCCACTCAGGATACCTGCTCAGGCCTCAGAATGAAATGGCCCACGTATGCTCATGGCTGTCTTCCTAGAAACTCCCCTATAGCCACACAAACTTCAGCCTGAGACCACTGTCTCCCTTACCTGCAGCCAGCAGGCTGACCTCCATTACAAAAGGAATAGTTTAACCCTCTTTTTAAAATTAAATTTATTGGAATGACATTAGTTCATAAGATCATATAGGCTTTAAGTGGATTTTTCTATGATCCATCATCTGTATGTTGCATTGTGTGCCCAACACCTAAAGCCAAATCTTCTTCCGTCACCATATATTTGACCCCCTTTACTCTCCCTAGCCTCCTTCCCTCTGGTAACCACCATGCTGTTGTCTGTGGCTATGAGTTTTTGTTTGTTTGTATTATTTGTTCATTTGTTGCTTTTAATTTTATAGCCCACATGTGAGTGGAATCATAGGGTTCTTGACTTTTTCTGTCTGACTTATTTTGCTTAGCATGATATTCTCAAGATCCATCCATGTTGTTGCCAATGGCAGTATTTCATCTTTGCTTACGGCTGAGTAGTATCCATTTTTTTTATATGTACCGCATCTTCTTTAGCCCATCTTTTATTGCAGGTCACTTCAGTTGTTTTCATGTCTTCGCCACCGTGAATAGTGTTGCAATGAACATAGGGGTACATGTATCTTTGAGAATAAATGCTTTCAAGTTTGAACCCCTTTTTAATTTATCAGCTTCTTTTGTTTATTAGATTCCACCTATGATCATGTGAAGCCCGTCTTTCTCTGCCTGGCTTATTTCGCTTAGCATAATACCCTCCAAGTTCCTGCATGCAGTTGCAAAGAGTAAGAGAGAAATTTTAACCTCTTTTAATCAGACATTTGCCATTGAATCAGCAGAATGCCAGTGAGTTTGGGTGGCTATCTTTTCTCTCTGCATATCTTGCTATTGGGGTTATGGTTTCAAATGTCTCTCTCAGATAGGGACATAGACCCCTGAGGACAGGGGCCTGTGTCTCAGCCACCTGTGATTCTCTAGTGTTGAAGACACTGCCTTGCACGAAGTACACTATTATTGTTCATTTTCTTTCATTTCCACGTCTAGACTCTTTCTTCTTCTAAAATGGTCACTGGCTCAGCACACTTGAAGAGGGAGAGAGGAACAAGAACTTCCAGTCCAGGAAGACGGGGAATGAAGACCACAGATAGCAAATTGTCCTTCTCTCCTTCGCCCCAGTCCCAGTTCTTTAAAAGTCTCTTTCCTGAAGCACCTCCGTGTTGTGTCTTTGCTGGCAGCTCTCCCAAAGGCGAGATTGCCTGGCTGAATGATGGCCTGTGGACTCAATTCAGTGTGTTTTCTAAATGTTTGTGATGCATTATGCCCTTAGCCCTTTGAGGGCTGGCCATGGGTAATTCCTAAGAATATGGCTTGCTTACGCTTCTATCAAATTATGTCTTGTCTGAGCTGTCTGGACACAAGGGAATATCCCATCACTGATATGTTTGGCAGCTTAACAGAGTTTTGCGAGATGTCCACTATTACCGTGTTCTGCTGGGTCCCGGCCATTGGAGTATGATTTACAACTGCCCGTGTGTTTTGATGAGGGCTGTCACATAAACTGAGCATTATGGGGGCCAGGGAGCGGGCTGTAAATGGCTAAATAAGCATTATCATCATTCAGTGTGACTGGTTTAGGAGTTTAAAGAGACAGTTGTTCCCCGAGGGAAGCTGCTACTTTTCTGTCTCTCCATGTGTTCCCCAGAGAATACTGGTGGGACCACATGCTTTAGGCTGACTGCCACGTGGCCCCTCAATGGGGTGGAGACGGAGGCAGCTGGAGATGGTGCCTAGATGTGCTCTCCTAGGAAAAAGAAATCACTCGTGAGAGTTTCAAAAGCAAAGGCGGAGCAACATCATGGGCCTGGGGAGGTTAGAGCCAAGAGGGACCTAGGAGATACGATCATTCAACACTGTCATCTGATAGATAAGGAACCTGAGACCCAGACGCACAGTGAACTTGGAAGGCAACACTCTTCCCTGAAAACCTCCAGGATTTTCATTCTGTGAAATGAACGGTCAGAGAAGGAACCTCAATCATAGCTTCTATGTACTTTCTCAAAATTTCTCCAAATGCTTTTAAAACATGAGCAATTCACCTGCAGGGTCCTCCCATCCTGAGAAAAAGTCTTTGGGTCGCCAGAGGACCCTTCATTTGGATGCACCAACCGGCACTGTTCCCTTAAGTCAGCGGTTCTCAACCTGTGGGTCGCCAACCCTCTGGGGGTCGAACGACCCTTTCACAGGGGTCGCCTAAGACCATTGGAAAACACATATATAATTACATATTGTTTTTGTGATTAATCACTATGCTTTAATTAGGTTCAATTTGTAACAATGAAAATACATCCTGCATATCAGATATTTACATTACGATTCAGAACAGTAGCAAAATTACAGTTATGAAGTTGCAACGGAAATAATTTTATGGTTGGGGGTCACCACAACATGAGGAACTGTATTAAAGGGTCGCGGCATTAGGGAGGTTGAGAACCACTGCCTTGAGTATTAGCCACACTTCAGAATAGTAGTTCTCCAGATGTGGTCCCTGCGCAGCACCTGGGACACTGTTAAAGAGGCAAACACTCGTGCCCTGCCCCAGACCTACCAAACACTAACCCTACAGGTGGTCCAAGGTCTCTGTCTGTATTTTTATAAGCATGACTCGACTGCTTGCCCAAGTTTGAGAACCACTCAACAATTTTTTACTCTCCTTACTCTTAGAAGAAATTAGAAAATCCCCCTCCTCCAAAAGACTGCCTCCTGCCTGCTGTTGCCTGAGACTTTCCCTCTTTAGATTTATGTCTTTGGATTAAGACTTCTAGCTCTAGGTTATTCTGGAATGTAAAATATTTTTAATATTTTTTTTATTGATTTTAGAAAGAGAAAGGGAGAGGGAGAGGGAATGGGAGAGGAAAAGGGAGGGAGGGAGAGAAGGAGGGAAAGAGAAACAATCTGCTGCCTCCTGTACGCCCCCTACTGGAGATCCAGCCTGCAACCAGGGCATGTGCCCTGACCAGGAAGCAAACCCGCAACCTTTTGGTGCCCAGGATGATGCCCAAACAACTGAACCACATCAGCCAGGGCAGGAATGTAAATATTTTAAACCCTCAAATCATTCAGGCATCAATATTTACCACCTCATCAAAACCTTTAAGTCTAGATTTTGAGCCCTAGTTGGTGTGACTCAATGGGTTGGGCATTGTCCCGTGCACCAAAAGCTTACTTACTGGTTCAATTCCCAGTCAGGGCGCATGCGCGGGTTGTGGGCTCAATCCCTAGTAGGGGGTGTGCTGGAGACAGCCGATCTCACATGGATGTTTCTCTCTCTCTCCCTCTCCCTTCCTCTCTCTCTAAAAATCAATAAAAATCTTTTAAAAGGACTAGATTTTGATAGTGTTCAGCATGTACTCATAGCCTGTTTATAACTGAACCCTTCTGAAGCTAGTGTGAAACCTCTCTGTTCCGGTCAGAGTGAGTTGTCTGAGTCCACTGACTGCACCGTACTCCTTCCTACCACAGGGCTTTGTCCCTGCTGTCCCCTCTGCTTAGAACACTCTGCCCTGGTCTCTTCCCTTAAACCATACGCCTCCTTCATCTCTCTGTTCAGAGGTCACCTTCTGACTTCTCTGACCAGGTCAAATCCTCTTCCCGCATCTCATTAGTATGAGCTCTCACAGTGGCTCCATATTAGTGCTGGTCACCACTGCAATTTTGCATTTGTCTCAAATTTCTCTTTCCCCCACTAGATTGCAAGCTCCACGAGGGAAGGCTTAGCACTGTGTTTTTGCTCATCCTTGTAGCCCAGAGCCTCACAGACCCTCAGTGGTATTTGCTGAATGAAAAGCGGCTAACTCAACACATAACCCATGGTGCTCTTCGTCAACCATCTTAGGGGGACCAGGCACTCTGCATACATTAGCCCCGACTTCAGTAATTAAACTAGTAATTAAGAAATATTTAAAGAGAAGGAGAACAGCAGCTCAGAGAGGCGAGCTTGCCAGAGTTTAGAAGGGGTGTCTCTCTGGGGTTAAAATCCAGGTCTGTCCCTGAAGGCTGCGCGGTTTCCACTGCAGCAAACAGCATGTTCAGGCTGGAGGGAATCTGGAAGGCATTTGGTCTAACTATCATCCTGCTGGGAAGGAAGTTGCAGTTCATGGTTGAAAAAAAGGGACGTACAAATTCACAAAGCATCTACAACAGAGCAGAGATGGAAACGAAACCTCTCTTGACTGCGGTTTCCTTACAATTTTTTATTGTATGTTCTTCTAAGCCTCTGAGTAAAGGGTGGGAGCAGGGACTTAACAGGCTTTAGTTTATCTTGTACTGCTCACAATCGCCAGCTGTGGCCACTCCGATCAGGGTCACAGCTAAATTGTATTTGTAGCAAGGAACTCAGGCAGGCTTCAGAGCAGGGCGGCTGCAGAGGGCGGGAGGGAGGGAGGGGGACTGAATGGTAAATAAAGCCTGTTTTCTTGCTGCTGATCCTCCTGCTACTTAATATAAAGCTATAATCATTTCCATAGCAACATACTCGTTGCACACAACATGAATATGTAGATGTAGATTCCGGGGGTGGGGTATGGAGGGGGGAATTGAATAAACTCTACCTTTGTGCACTTTTAGGTGAAGAAGAAAAAAAAGCTTATGTAATTCCAACCCTCCATTGTGTAAGGAGGGCTCTGCATCCATGTAGATAATTATTCCAAATGACTCCATAGCCACCAGAAGTGAATGATATGCTCACTAAGGCCATAGAAAAATAGCTGATAATTGGTGTGTGTGTGTGTTAAAGAGAGAGAGAGAGAGAGAGAGAGAGAGAGAGAGAGAGAGAGAGAACTTGAATTCATAGTACAGGGAGATTTCTGGAGGGAAAACTATTGAAATAGTAGCCTCCTTCCAGAATTAAAGCTTCCAAAGTGCCCTGAAGGTTCAAGCACTTGAGCGGTTGATAGTCCAAAGGCTGCCAGAGTGAAGTCTAGATTGTAGATTGTGGGTCATTCAGAAAAAGAGGAACATTGTGGTTCTAGAATTTCCATAGCCTGCGGTGGCCATCTGGTGAGAAGGTTGGGGTGGGCTGGGTAACCATGGAGATGTCCCAGAATATGGGAAGGCTCACCAGGGTTTTTACTTAGATTATCTTGCTACTGGATGAGTCTTAGAGATGGGGCGTGACACAACTTTCCCAAGCCGCCCCTCGGTGCTGCCTCTGAGGAGAGCCCTCCAGTTTTCTCTCTCCCCTCCCCAGGTAAGACTGATGGCGAGGTCTGTGGTTTCGGGTGCCGCTCTAAGGATCGATGGTTCTGGATGCCAGCCTGGTATCCCACGTGAGGTTTCAATGAGCGTGAGAGACGAGTCTAGGTCGCCTGGAGGAGTCAGAATTCCAAATGCTCTTCTGCGATTCCATAAGTAACTGTTAGATTGAAGATGCTCAGTATTTACACAGAAAACATTGTGCCTGGAAGCATTCACAACACGACTCTCATTCTGGGTGAGTCTGTTTTAATGTTTTCAATGTCTCACTATATCTCTTCCTATGCACCCATACAAACACATGTCTACTTACCTACCTACCTGCCTACCCATCTATACCTTCCTCTCGGTTTACCTGTCTGGCTAGTTTTATTGAAATGTAGGTATGCTGAGTATGTGTATTTATTATATATCTCTTTCTATCCACCAATATGGGTGGCAGACAAGCAATAACTAAAATAAGTTCTAATAAAACGGCATATAAGAATTAGGCTGGAGCATGTGGAATGGGGGCCAGGTTGCATTTTTAAATAAGGTGGTCAGGAAAGTCCTCAGTGAAATGACAATTGAGTAACCACCGTTGTATGTTGTCCAGGAGTGGCTCCTCCATCTCAGAGCCAATGGGAACTGTTGGGTTTAAGTCCTGTGGTTTTTCCGTTGCCTGATTTTCATTGAGTTGCTGGAAGTCCCAGGAAACCCGATGTTGTCAGATCAGTTCTTGAATGGGCAGAAGTTTGCCTGAGAAAAGCCAGATCCCAAGTTAATCAGAAAAAGACTCTGAAGAGTCAGGCTTTAGTTTAAAAAGCGAAGAACCAGACTGGGAAGATCAAGACCAGATCCTGATGACAGGTTGGCGTCAGCTTGGAGGCGTGAAGAAATTGGACAATTTATGGTCGGCCAGGGAGGTTGCATCACAATTTCTTGTCTGCATAAGAGCTCAAGGGAAAGAGCAAATAAGCCTCCGGTTCTATTTTCAGTTTATGCTGTTCTCCTTTTTACAGATTTCAGACTCTCCATAGCTAGTTTTTAGTGGCTTTTGCTTCCAGACGAAAACTGGAGAACAATGCTGGGATTTTATAGACAGGGTGGGTGGGAGAGGGGCTCACCCTGGCTATAGTTCGGGGAGGAATTGTTTTGATTGTAGACCAGCTAACGGCAGAGAGGGAAACATAAATGAGAAGGGCCCCGGAAAGTGTGTGGTGTGTGAACACGTGCTGTCAACGTGGAGAGGATATGGAGAAGATGGACTTTTTACCATTTATAAGAGGGTGTTTTAACTCCAAGAAGCCGATTCCTAGGTGTTATCATCAATCACCCTGTAAACACATAAAAAAATCAAGTACGGATTCTGTTACATACGCCATCCTACAATGAGACAACTCAGAAATTGTCAATAGCCAAAGAAAATTCTAATTACTCATTCTATTAGTTCTCCCTGTCATAGTCTCTAATTTCTTTCGGTCTCAGACTTATTTTTTTTTCAGATCTTGGGTACTGAAGCCTTTAAAATGTTTTCTGATTTTAAGTTTGGTTGCATTGCATAAAATCGTTTAGTGGCTTCCAAATTCCTTTAGGATAAAATTCCTTTAGGATGAAATTAATGGCTTATGACATGCTGCAAAGTCATTTTGACCCATTCCCTGCCTATCGCTCCAAATTTATGTTTTGTTATTCTCACACAGGCATCCTTCTGGCTGTCAGACAACTTGGTGCAATTCCCTAAATAAATCACACTGTTCCATGCCACAGTGTATTTGCTCATTATAGTTCCCTTGCGTAGAACATCCTTCCCACTCTCACCTACTCTGCTGGATTTGTCACTTCCTGTTAATAGTTTTCCTAACCTTTCTTTTTCATTCAGGCCAAGTTGGGCGGTGAGCCTCATAGCAACCTGTCTAGCTCTCTCATGGCCCTTACCAGTTACCAGCTGGTAATGTAACAATTGCCATTTTTGTTGCCTTATGCTATAAACCAGTGATGGCGAACCTATGACAAGCATGTCAGAGGTGACACGCGAACTCATTTTTTTGGTTGATTTTTTTCTTTGTTAAATGGCATTTAAATATATAAAATAAATATCAAAAATACAAATCTTTGTTTTACTATGGTTGCAAATATCAAAAAATTTCTATATGTGACATGGCACCAGAGTTAAATTAGGGTTGTTCAAAATGCTGACACGCCGAGCTCAAAAGGTTCGCCATCACTGCTATAGACTAAGAATTTCTTGAGAGCAAAGTTAAAACAAACACATACTTCAGATTCTAGAGTAGGACTGTAGTGCCCTGCATATATAGTGGATCAATGTGTGTGTGTGTGTGTGTGTGTGTGTGTGTGTGTGTGTGTGAGAGAGAGAGAGAGAGAGAGAGAGAGAGAGAGAATGAATTGAAACACTGAAGGTATAAAATATTACAATATTTGATACGCAAGAACTTGGCAGTTTCTTGGCAATCATTACACTAATGTTGTGAAAGAGATGGGGCTCAATGTCATAACTATTGTTGTTATAAGAAGCAATTTTCAAGCTCAGCAGTTCATTACGAGCAGTTACTGGGCACACTGTCTTTTCCATAACCCTGCAGGGAACAGATAGACTTGAGGGGTGAGGAGATAAATGGCTTTCCAAGTTCATTGACTTCCACAGTTTTTAAATGCTGCATCCCCACTGGCTTCCAATGAACTCCCATCAGAATGGATACTGACCTATAAATGGAACTGATCAAATTACAGCCTGGCAGAATATTTTGTTTTTTGATCCAAGATGAACCAGCTAGCAAGCCTATCTGTTCAAGGCCACTTGGTGTCAGCAGGTGAAATCTGTGGTTATAGGACACATATCTGAAGCTAGCTCCTCACTCAAGGCCTCCATCCACATCCGGTTTTCCCAGGCTCGGGGTTCCCCATCACTGTGCCCTGTGCAAAGCTGGCCTCCACCCCTGCACCCCGGCCCATCAGAACCTTCCCATCTCATGTCCCCTTTCAGTGCTTTCTAACTGACTTGCTCATCCTTATTGAACCAATTCTTGTTAAGCTGTCAATGCCATAGCTTCATGGAAGCTTAGAGTTTTCACCCTCAGCGGTGATCTAATGCAGTCCCTCCCTTTTGCAGAGGAGAAATGGACCGTGAGGCAGGAAGTAACCAGCCCAAAGTCATAGGTCTGACAGAGGCAGAACTAGCGTCTGGTTCTCCCTGACATCCCAGCATAGTCCCACAGACCTCAGCTAAAATTCTTGCCCAGCCATTTACTGATCCCAATAGTTATGGAAAAGTTACTTAGACTTCCAGAGTCTGTCTTGTACTCTGTCAAGTCCAGAAAATGGTACCTTCTACCTGACAGGTATTATGATTCACTAAGAAAAAAAATATGGACAGCCACTGACATGTAGTAAACGCTCAATAAATGTTGAACAGTTTTACCATCTTTATGCCAGACTGGGGCTCAGAGCAGGATCCTAGGGGAGGTGGATAGAGCTGGTTCCCCTTTTTAGCTCTTAAATGGCTGATAGGTATCCCTGATGTTGACCACGTACAATGCACTTTGCTCATCGGTCTTCCAAGGTCAATAAAAGAGCCGGGCAGGCTTAGCTCAGTGGTTGAGCCTCAACCTATGAACCAGGAGGTGACAGTTCGATTCCCGGTCAGGGCACATGCCTGGCTTGCGAACTCGATCCCCAGTAGGGGGCGTGCGGGAGGCAGCCGATCCATGATTCTCTCTCATCACTGATGCTTCTATCTTCCTCTCCCTCTTCCTTCCTCTCTGAAATCAGTAAGAATATATTTTAAAACCCAATGAGACATTCCTAACAGTGAATGTTTTCCTTCTTCGCATTCAGCCCACTGGAGAGACAGAGCCGCTTAGGCCTCTTCCCTCTCATTTGTGCTCCCGGATGGTAAAGTCCCTCCTCTGGATCCCTGATCCCTGGGCAGACTCCCCTGCCCTTCCCTTTCATTGTAGTTGGAGCGGGCCCTGTGCAGGGTTTCCGCAGAATCTCAAGGGGGCAGTGTGGTAATGCCTGAGAGAGCCTGCCTCGCCTCCAGGAAAGCCTTGGCCATTTTTACATGAAAGTGTTTACTCTGGAAATTAAATTATATTTGGGATTTTGGGCTTCCCCTCCCCCAGCCCCACCGTGGGAGGTTTTGGAAAGTTACTGTGGTGACCGTTGCAATCAGAGGGCTGTCAGCATTTCGGCTCTGCACCGGCAGGCCCCACAGGCTCCTTCAGCACCCCGGCCCCAGGGGACCCTGTGCACGTGGGGAGGGGGCGCTCTGTCCATGTTGGGGGATGGGCCTCCTGCGGAGGTCACTGGCTCAGGGACCCTCGCCCTCTCCCCCCCCTTCTTCCACCCCCCCCCCCCCCCCAAATCCAAACCCCAACTCCAACACACACTATCCCATCTTCAGCCACTTTTGGATCAACAGCTGAGCCTGAATGTCAAACTTAAGTCGGATAGTTGGAGCGGTTGTGTTTTGTTTGTTTGTGTCTGTCTTTTCCAAAATATTTCTGAAAATAGCTCTTAAAATGCTCCCTGTGTGTCCATGGGCTCATGCATATTCACAGCCTGCTCCTCTTCCTACGTTCAAGGTTTCTGCTCTGTCAAATGAGGCCTTCGATAGTCAGGTCCTGGCTCCCACATTCCAGAGTTCTAGGTATTTAAGGATATAGAGAAATCTATGAAGAGACCCAACCCCGGGACATTCCTCCTTTCTCTGTGGCTTCTCCCAGCTAAGCCAGTCTCTCAACACTCTTGATCACTTGGAGACTAACCATTCTTGTTCTCCGGGTATCGCCTCAATTAACTTGTCATTCACCACCAAATAAATAGTTATTGCACTTTGTCATGGGGCAGGGTCTGAGCTAGGTCCTTTGTACAAAGTGGTGAGGAAGACAGACACAGTTCCTACTCTCATGAAGTGGGTGGATTACTGGAGGTGTAGACATTACGCATATAATCACACACAGAGAGACTGTCATTACAAATTGAGATGAGAGCTGTGCAGGGAAAGTCAAAGGTGAAGAAGATGAAGTATAAAGAGGACCTAACTTAGAATGAGGGGCCCAGGAATGAGGACGTGATTTTCAGCTAAGACAGAATATGGAACATGGCACAACGAGAGTTGAAACCAAATGATTGGTGACTATGACCTCGTCTTTTGGCATCCAAGGAATCCATCCTAATTCTCAGTGACTGCTTGTAGCCAAGTCTTGATATTGCTTATGGATCATTTGAATTGTTGAGAGATTTCAAAGCATCCTAAATGAGTAGAGACTTCAGAAGTCATCTGATTCAACTGTCTCCTTACTTAAAATCTCCTCAAAAACAAGCTAAACAGTTATCAAGAACGGCCATAGGATTCAGTCACTTAACAGTCACTTTTTCCACTTGTGAGAGTTCAGCTTTTTTCCTTCCATTGATTCTTTTTAGATTTCCTTGTATGTAGATTTATCTTGCTAGAGGGGGACGGTGGGGCACGGAGAGGGGGATATTTTCATTTTTTTTGTTCATTGACATAAGCTCAAGTGTCAAGAACAGGGCCTGTCATGTTCTAGCTTCTCAAAGCATATTGGTAGAATGAATTAACTGAGGCTAAAATAGGTCTCCCTAAAGTTTTGCTCGCTGGCTCGAGCTCTCTCTGGACAACAAAGAACAAATCTAATACCTCAGATGAGGACAATCTTACAGTTATTTGAAAGTCGCTCCATTTTCCAGTTCTTCTCTCTATAATCCCCATAAATGTGGCTTTGAAGCTCTCCAAGTTTTGATCATTAATTGAGGTCCAATTTGGCGCGGTAATTTAACCAAATGTGAATCTTTCTTATAGCATTATCTATGCATCATTTCTCTATTTTTTTATGGAGGTATGTTTATTCCTTTAATTCGCCAGCATGAATAATTGTATATATGGAATCAGCTCATGTGATTTTGGAGGCTGAGAAGGCTCAACACCCTCAGTGGGCCAGCTGGAGGCCCAGTAGAGCTGGTGTGGGCCTCCAGTCTGAAAGTCAGGAGTCACATGACCCCAAAAAGCCAAAGTTTCAGTTTGGGACCGAAGGCCAGAAAACACTGATGTCCCAGCTCAGAGCAGTCAAGCAAGACAAGTTTCTTCTTTTTTGAGAAAGAGAGAGTCAGCCTTTTTCTTCTAGTGAGGCCTTCAGTGATTGGATGAGGGCCCCCCCGCCCCCCCCACACACATTAGGAAGGACAATTTGCTTTACTCAGTCTGCAGATTCCAAAAATGCCCTCTCAGATGCACCCAGAATAATGTCTGACCAAATATGTGAATACCCTGCGGCCCATTCAAATTGACACGTAACAGTAACCACCACATTACCTATCCATTAGGGAAGACTGTGTGAAAGGAAGCCCTGAACTAACTTACAGAGAGTACATAGCTCATAAATGAGCAGCAAGTGGCCTATAAGTGGCAGCCTCTGGGAAGAAGGTACATTGTTGGGTCAGGGTCCAGGCAGGAGGAGAAGAAAACTTGACCTTTACTGGGTCCAGAAAAACCTGAGGAACTAATGATAATGATGGGAGCAGATGAGACAGAATAGAATCAGGAAAACGCCACATGCACTAATAGTTTGCTTGAAATAATGATTTTAATAATTTTGTTGCAAAAAAATGGCAGTGAAGGCAAAGTCAAAACCTAAAAAGAAGTTTTCTACAAATCTTCTGAGCTTTGAAGTCAGCCTGAGGCAGTTTAAATCCAGTGGTGATACTGCAGCTGGACCTTCCCCCCTCCTGGATTTAGGATCAAACATTGATAAGAAGAGAGTAATTCTTAATTAGTAGTACCTACAGTAGCAGAACTGGAAGTTGGGAGTTGAGCTAATAAGAAATGTGTTCAACTTTCTATGCTGGGGATCAATCTGAGAACAACTTATTACATGGTAAAATGTGAATGATCATGTTCTCAACTTTAGCTATCACACATAATAAAGAGTTTATACTCTCTGGGATAAACCAAGCAAAATAGGAGTATAACTCAATCTCCACTGTAATTCTATACATAGTTTCATATAGTAAAATATTATGAGACATGTTAGACAATAATGTCTTCTATCAAAAAATTCAACAGAAACTAACCTACAGATGAACCAGATGTTGCAATAAGCAGACAAGGACTTTATATATTATTGTAATCATAGTGAGGATTTATTTAAAAAGATGAAAGTAAATGAACCTCAGGAGAGATTTGGGAACTACAAAAAATAGAAATTCTGGAGCTGTAAAATACAGTAGTTACGATTTTTTAAAATACATATGAAATGACTGTAAAGGAAATCTCCAGGTCTCAGTGGTTACTGACAAATCCCACCAAACATTTAAAGAAGAATTAACACTAATTTTATACAGTATCCACCAGACATTTAAGAGGAGGAAAAATAACTCATTTTAGGAGACAAGCATTACCTTAACACTGAAACCTGACAAAAAGGGTAAAATAAGTAAAAACCAACACAGATTAATATCTCTTATTATCATAGATATAAGAATTCTCCAAAAAAAATAGTAAATTAAAACTATAAATAAGCTCTAGCTGGGTAACTCGGTTAGAGCCTCTTCCTAATATGCCAAGGTTTCGGGTTCGATCCCCAGTCAGTACACATATAAGAATTAACCAATGAGTGCATAAATAAGTGAAGCAACAAGTCAATCTCTCTCTCTCTCTCTCTCTCAAATCAATAAATAAAAAATAAATGAAATAATACTGAAGGGGAGAAAATAATTTAAAAAACACAAATAAAGATATATACCATAACTAAGAAGAGTTTATTCCATGAATACAAGGCTGGTTCAGAATTTTTTTTGAAAAATGAATATAATTTAATACATTACAGTTGATTTTTGGTTTATAGTAAATATAGTTTATATTCATTAGTTTGTATATATCAATCGTGTAAATAAGAAAGAGTACATGATCAGATCAGATCAATTGATGCAAAAAATTAAACAGCACCAACAACAAAATTCCACTCTCATCCTATATAATAAAAGCCTAATATGCTGAGTGTCCAGTCGTCTAGTTGTCTGGTCAACCAATCAAAGCATAATATGCTAATGATATGCTAAGGCAGCCCAACCACTCGCTATGACATACATTGTCCACCAGGGGGCAGTCGACCAGTCTACCAGTCGCTATGACATGCACTGGCCACCAGGAGGTCAGACAGCTGACCAGTCAACCAGTCACTGTGACATGCACTGACCACCATGGGGCAGATGCTCTGACTGGTAGGTTAGCTTGCTGCTGGAGTCCGGCTGATCGGGACTGAGCAAGATGGGCTAGACATGCCCTGGAGCCCTCCCGTGGTCCCTCCCCAGCTGGCCAACCTCCCGTGTCCCTCCCTGGCCCTGATAGTGCACTGGTGGGGGGTCCCTTGGCCTGTCCTGCACCCTCTCACAATCCAGGACCCCTTGAGGGATGTCAGAGAGCCGGTTTTGGCCTGATCCCACAGGTCAGGCTGAGGGACCCCACTGGTGCACAAATTTGTGCACTAGGCCTCTAGTTCAGGATAAGAACTCTCAGCAAGCTAGGAATAAAAGGGAACTTCCTCAAACTGCTAAAGAACATCTACAAAAAAGCTACAGATAACATTATTCTTAATGATAAAAGACCTTTCCACAAGGCTGGGAAAAAGGAAAAGATGTCTGCTCTCACCATTCAATAAGTTATTAAAAGTCTTAGCCAGTGCAATAAGGCAAGAAAAAGAAATAAAAGGCAAGTTTGACAATAATTTGCACCTTATATAAAAGTTAGCTCCAAAAGATCATAAATCAAAACATAAAATGTTAAACTATAACAACATTAGGTAGACCAAACAGCAGAATGAACACTGTAGAAGGATCAGTGAACTTCATGACAGTTCAATAAAAAAAATTCCCAGCATCAAACACAGAAAAGATGGCAACAAGAACATAACAGAACATCATTGCTCTGTGAGAGAATTTCAAGCAGTATTATATACAGTAATCAGAGTTGCAAATAGTGTAATATAATCAGAATCCCAGGAAAAGAAGAAGGTAGAAAAATGTCTGGAAAAAAATCACATATGAAATTTGTTACATAATACCATTTCAAATTTGATGAAAAAATAACAAATCACAAATATTAAAAGCCAGCAAAGTCTAAGCATGATAAGTACACTGAAAAGCACACTTATGAACAACATATTCAAACTATTGAAAAAAAAGAACATAAAAGAAAAATAAAATTATAAATGACTTGGGGTGGGAGTGGGTGTGTGGTGAGACATTACATACAGGTGAACAATAAGATTAATAGCTAATTCTTCTCAGAAACAATTCAAGTCAAAATACAATGACATCTTCAAATTGCTGTAACAAAAAATAAACGAAAGGAACTGTCAATGTAGAATTCATATCTAATGGAAGTATATTTCAAAAATGAAAGCAAAATAGACACTTTCTGACAAATAAAAGCTGAGAGAATTTAGCATCAGTTGCTACGTACTACAAGACATGCCAAAGAAAGTTTTTCAGGTAGAAATAAAATGAAACAAGTTGTAAAGTTATATCTAAAAGAAGCATTGAAAAATGCCAGAAATGGTAAATAAATATAGAAGGCTGCTATTTATTTATTTTTGTTGCTTCTTTAAAAAATATTTGTTTAAAACAAGATAGTATATGAGGCTTGTACTATCTAAGGCTAATATTTTGCTAAGAATTATTGTGTCCATGCTCATGAGGGAGATTGATCCATAGTTTTTCTTTCCTTATAATGTCTCTGTCTGATCTGGTGGGTAGAGGGGTAATTAATTCTGATATTATTAAATGAGTTTGGAAGTTTTCCCTTCTCTTTTATTTTTTTTGGAAGAGATTTTATAGAATTCATTCTTTTTTTCCTTAAAACTCTGATAGAATTAGCCTATGAAACCATCTGGGGCTAGAGCTCTCTTTGATGGAGGTTTTTAAACCATAAGTTCAATTTTCTTGACAGATATGGGGCCATATAGGTATTTTTTTTTCTTGAGTGATTTTAAGGAATTGGTATGTTTAATGTACATTGTTGGATTTATAGGCATAGAGTTTTTGTTATACTTCTTTGTTATCTTTTTAATTTCTGTAAGATCTGTGGTAATATCTCTCTTTTCTGATATTTGTAATTCATACGTTCTCTCTTTTTATTTCTTAGTTTGACTAGAGATTTATCACCAGAAAAGAAAAAAAAAAGAATAAAATCTAGCCTGGATTCCATTCATCTTTTTTCCAAATGCAGTAGTAAAACATAACTTTTAATGTTTTGTTGAAGAAGGGGCCCATAAAGGTACAAGTACCTAAGGCCTTCTCATAATGCAACCCTGCTCTGGATTTATATGGATCATAACTAGTTGGTAACTTTGATCAAGTCATACACTTTAATATCGTGGTCTGTTTTCTCCTCTATAAAACAGGATACAGTAATGATATTCGTCTCATAGGAGTGTGGCTTTTTGGAGGATTAAACAAAATCATGGACATAAGTGCTTCTCAAACTGCTTGTTGTACAATGAGTACCCAATAAATGGTAGCTGCTTTTAAAATGCACACATATGACACACTCCATACTTTGCTTAGATATTCCGTTCTGTTTTTTTAATATATATATATTTTAATTTCAGAGATGAAGGGAGAGGGAGAGATAAAAGCATCAATCAGAGAGAATCATTGATCGGCCGCCTCCTGCACGCTCTCCACTGGGGATCGAGCCCACAACCTGGGCATGTGCCCTTGACCGGAATCAAACCTGGGACCCTTCAGTCTGCAGGCTGATGCTCTATTCACTGAGCCAAACTAGCCAGGGCTGTTGTGTGTTTTTTATTCATAAGTTAAATTGGTTTAGGGTATTTATGTATGTATGTATGTATTCATTCATTCATTCATGCCTCACCTGAGGATGTTTTTTCCGTTGATCTTTTAGAAAGAGTGGAAGAGAGAGGGAAAGACAGATAGAAACATCTATGTGAGAGAAACACATCTATTGGTTGCCTCCTGAATGTGCCCCAACCAGGGCCCAGCCAGGGAGAAGCCTGCAACCAAGGTATGTGCCCTTGACTGGAATTGAACTTGGGACCCTTTGGTCCACGGGCCAACACTCTATATCTACTGAGCCAAACCTGATAGGGTGGTTTAGGATCTTTATATTACAGAGCATTGTGCATTTTTGAAGATTTTTTTCTCAGTCTGACAAAGTTTGAGAACCCTGAAATAAAGGTTTAAAAACTGCAGTTGTACCTCGCATGCCAATTGCCATCCTAGCATTTATGCAAAGATCTGACATAGATGTAAGTCCTGTGGGCTTTTCATGGGAGGATGTGATTCTGTCAGACCTTCAGTGGAACATGGGTCTGAGATACTTTTTCAATAGGAATAATGGATTCTACTCCCACACTTTCACTCTCTGATAGCAGAAAAGCTGTTAAGGATAAAGCTTGTTACCATTGGTCAGAAGTTTTTGCCTGTGTGAAACTCATTGACCCTAGTGGATCAGCAACATAAGCCAGCCTGATTAGCATCATACTCTAATTTAGTGTTCTAAAACCTGGCTAGAAAAGCAAGAGGTGGTTGTTTTTCTGATACATATCACCGTCCTTGACCCTGCTGTTTCAGAATTTCTTAGCAAACGTTTTTTAAAAGCTCTGCAAAATTAGCGGATCCTAAGAACTGCAAGACCTCAAAGCTTAGCTCCTGTTTTTATCTGGTTGAGTATTTGGACTCCATTGAATGTGTGATGGAGGGATTTTACTATACCACAGCTCATTTATCTGTTCTCCTCCTGAGGAACATTTGGATGTTTCCATCATTTATTCCCAGTGTATATAACATCATTTTATGTTTTCGTCTACCCATGTGTGAGTATTTCTCTAGAGCAAGCATGTCAAACTCGCGGCCGGTGGGTCATGAGTTTGACATGCTTGCTCTAGAATATTCAGCTAAGAGTGGAACTGCTGAATGAACTGAAGGGGTCTGTGCATCTTCAACTTTGCCCATATTGCCAATTTACACTCCCATTAGCAATGCTTAAAAGTTTCTGTTGCTCCACAACCTTGCTTTCATTTCCTATTGACAGTTGCTTTCATTTGAGTCATTCTGGTATGTGGATACCATGCTGGTTTTAATATGCATTTTCCTGATGACTAATAAAGTTGAACTTTTTACATTATGTTTATTAGAGTTAGGCTTTCATCTTTTGTGAAGAGTCTGTTGAAGTCTTTGGCCCCTTTGAAGGAGGACTTGTCTACCTTTCCCTTTTGATTTGTGGGAGTTATTTGTATATTTTAGGTGCATATTGACAAATAAAGGATGATTAGACATCCTTGAAGAGCTGTATACATCTGAGATATATTAATGTCTTCCCTTACTCGGTGCTTTGCTATTTCAACCCCTAATGGCATCCTTTTCTATGTTTTCTATATATTTCTATATTCTATATTTTCTATACATTTTGAACCATATAAAATTAGCTTTTAAAGATTGAGCATAACATATGCAGAGAAGCCCACATAAGTGTACAACTCAAATTTCCACACACCAAACACCCAGACCCCAGATGAAGAAACAGAATATTATGAGTAGATCATGTCTCCTTTACATCCCCTTCCTGTCATCATCTTATAAAGGGTAACCACTAATCTAACTGCCAAGTCCATAGAGTAATTTTTTCAGTTTTTGGAACTTAACATAAATGAAATAATACTCTTTTCTTTCCTTTTTTTGGTGGAGGAAGTTCTAATTTTCTTGTTCAACAATAGGTATCATTGCTTATAACAATTCTTTCATTGTTAAATAGAATTCTCGTTATGAATATGCCACAGTTTATGTATTCATTCTATATTTTATGGGTAGATTGACAATTTCCATCTTATAAATATTTTGGATAGTACAGCTATGAAAATCATACATTTTTTGGAGAACATATACTATATTCATTTCTTTCTGATCTATACTTAAGTGTGGAATTGCTAGTTCATAGAATATGCATATGTTCAGCATTAGTAGGTATTTTACAAATAGTTTTTTTAGTCTCTTTCCCAACGACACTCCCACTAGCAGTTTAGAGACTTTTGAGGAAGCCAGCCAAGAATAGAACTACAAAGTACACTTGCAGAACTGTAGGCTAAACAAATGCTGATTGTTTTGGGCCATTGAGTTTTAGGGTGATCTGTTATACAACATTATTGTTGCAAAATATAACTGGTATGCTTGCATTCTTGGAATAAACCCCCAGTTGGTTATATTATTCTTTTATATATTGCTGAATTAAAATTGCTAATATTTAGATTAAGCTATTTATACCTATTTTCATTAGAAATGTGTTGGGTTTTTTTCAATTCCACCCTTTTTGTAATACTCCTATCAAGTTTTAATATCAAATTATGCTGGTCTCTTACATTGAGATGAGAATTTTCCCACTCACCCAACAACCAAACACTTCCTCCCCTAATCTCTGGAAGAAAGGGTGAGAAATTGCTGTTACTTTTCCTTAAATGTTAGGAAGAATTCATTGGCAAAGATTTCTAGGCTTTGAGATCATACAGTGGAAAGGATTTAAATTCTAGATTCAATTTACTTATGGGATTATTTATACTTATATATCTTCTTGGTTCAGTTTAGTAATTAGGGATTTCTAGAAATGTGTCCACTTGACTAAAATTCTCAATGTTTTTCACATGTAGTTGTTAACAGTATCCTTTTATTGCTTATTAATATCTGCAACATCTATAGTGACATCCTCATTTTAATTGCTCATATTTGGGAATTTTCCCCATGTCTCTTTTTTTTAATCAGCTCTGCTGGAAGTCTATAAATTGTCTAAGTCTCTTCTAAGAACCACTCTTTTGGTTTTTATATTTGGGTATTAATACATTTATTTTCTATCACATTAATTTATTTACATTATTTTTATGATTTCCTTTTCTTCACTTTCTTGTATTTATTTCTTTTTCTTCAGCCTCTTGGGTTTAATACTTAGGTAACTGGTTTTCAGCCTGTCATATTTTCTAATATATGCACTTGAAGACTACATTTCGCTGTTAGCACAACTCTAACTCTATTGCACAGTTTAATGGCTGTACTTTCATGTTTTAATTAAAGTTTACATTCAATATTATTGTGTATTAGTTTCAGGTGTACAGCATAGGCAGTGATGGCGAACCTATGACACACGTGTCAGAGGTGACACGCGAACTCATTTTTTTGGTTGATTTTTCTTTGTTAAATGGCATTTAAATATATAAAATAAATATCAAAAATATAAATCTTTGTTTTACTATGGTTATCAAAAAATTTCTATATGTGACATGGCACCAGAGTTAAGTTAGGGTTTTTCAAAATGCTGACACGCTGAGCTCAAAAGGTTCGCCATCACTGGCATAATGACAATCATACTTTACAAAGTATTTCCCCCAATATTTCCAGCACTGACCTGGTACCATACATAGTTATTACAATATTATTGACTATATTCCCTGTGCTGTACTTTACACCCCTGTGACTATTTTGTAACTACCAATCTGTGCTTCTCAATCCCTTCACCTTTTTCACCTAGTCACCCAAGGCCCCCTCCCCTCTGGCAACCATCAGCTGTTCTCTGTATATATGAGTCTGTTTCTGTTTTGTTTGTTTATATTGTTCTTTAGATTCCCCATATAAGTGAAATCATATGGTGTTTGTGTTTCAATATCTGACTTATTTTTTTTTAAATATATTTTATTGATTTTTTTACAGAGAGGAAGGGAGAGAGATAGAGAGTTAGAAACATCGATGAGAGAGAAACATCGATCAGCTGCTTCCTGCACATCTCCTACTGGGGATGTGCCCGCAACCCAGGTACATGCCCTTGACCAGAATCGAACCTGAGACCCTTCAGTCCGCAGGCCGACGCTCTATCCACTGAGTCAAACCGGTTTTGGCAATATCTGACTTATTTCACTTAGCATAATACCCTCTAGGTCCATCCATGCTGTCACAAATGGTAAGATTTCCTTCTTTTTTTATGGCCAACTAGTATTCCCAACTAGTATGGCCAACTAATGTAAATGTCCCACAGCTTTTTTATTCACTTATCTATTGATAGGCACTGGAGCTGCTTCCACATCTTGGCTATTGTAAATAACTCTGCAATGAACATAGGGGTGCATTTATTCTTTCACATCAGTATTTTGGGCTTCTTTAGATAGATGCAGAAGTATATGCAGAAGTGGAATCACTGAGTCATAAGACAGTTCCACTTCTGACTTTTTGAGGACCCTTCATACTGTTTTCTATAGTGGTTGCACCAATCTGCATTCCCACCAGCAGTACAGTAGGGTTTCATTTTTCCACGTCCTTGTCAACACTTGTTTGTTGCTTTATCGATAATAGCCTTGATAGCTGTGCTTTCATCATTACTCAGTTCAAAATGCTTTCTAATGTTCTTTGCTATTTCTTCTTTGACATTTGGATTATTTAGATGTGGGTTGCTTATTTACCAAAGAGTGGGAATATTCTAGTGATCTGTTTGTTTTTAATTTTTTGCTTCATTCCACTGTGGTCAGTGCACACGCTCTGCATGATTTATCTGTCCTTGTTCTGTGTTCCAAGCAGAGGAGCGGTTCAGAGTATAAAACCATCTGCCACCTTTGCTGGCTTTCAGACTGTGAGCCAGAGGGCCTTGGGATTTCCCAAGTCATCCGGGAGTCAAAAAAAGAGGGAAAGCAGGCTGCAACGATTCTCTCCTGTCCTATTTCACTTTATTTAGAGCAGATCCACTTTTTCTTTTATTTATTAGGCTTAATATAAATCCTTTTTGTTTAAAAAGATTTTTTTTCTGTTTAAAAAAACCACTGAATTAGAAGATCCTGCAGTCCATTCAGTTTTGAAATGTCTTTATCGTGTTCTACATATTTTGTTGCTAGCAAGACCCAATGTCATCGTGCAAGGGTCAGATTGATCTTGCCAGGTTAACATGACACCCTAACCTTCATACAGTGTCTTCATGAAATAGATCAAGTTACATTATTATTATATTAATTTATATAGCTAACATTCTTTGTTATTGCAAAGAATCATATCCACATGTGTATGACATCTGCTGTATATGATAAATATATAGAACGTGGTATTTCTTTTTAAAAAATATATATATTGATTGATTGATTTCAGAGAGGGAGAGAGAGATAGAAACATCAGTGATGAAAGAGAATCATTGATTGGCTGCCTCCTGCATGCCCCCAACTGGGCATCGAGCCTGCAACCTGGGCATGTGCCCTGACTGGGAATTGAACTGTAATCTGGTTCATAGGTTGACACTCAACCACTGAGGCACATCGGCTGGGCAGAATATGGTATTTCTATATATTTTATTCGTTGTAAAAACCAATACAGTCAGTTCTCAATTAATCTAGTAAAAGATGTTCAACTCATCTTAGGAATTGAAGATGTGCAAGTTGAACTAGTAGTGCTATATGATTTTTTAACTTATCAGAATAGCAAAGATTAAATATGTTTATACACCACTGGTAGGAATATATCTTGAAGTTATTTATCTTTAGTATTTTTTTTTATAAGGAAGGAGCTGGACTGACATCAGGTGTCATAAATTCAAATGCCTTTAGGGCTCAAGAGGAAAGTCAGAGTGACATTATTCTGTCCCAGGAAAGCATTCAGGTGCAAAAGTTATCCACAAAGTTCTGAGGGTGTGACCAAAAAGAATGCATCAAGTCAAAATGTATTTCATATATAAAGACAACAATTCGATATATTCAAACATGAAACATTTAGCATCCAACAGCCCTTCTTATCACAAACACACACATACACTGGTGACAAATTCAGCTAATCAAAAGCATGAGTCAAAAACAATGAAATCCGAACCGAAGAAAGCACAGGAAAAATATTAGTGCTATGTACTGAATCCTTTTAAATCTAAAACTAACATGAGCAATTATGTAAATCATATTTATGAAATACATTACTCATGACAAAATATAATAAAATAATGGTACAGATAATAAGATTACTTTAACAATTAAAGAATCTGAGGAGGTTGGAGGAGGTATGCAAGGTTCTTTGGTAGAATCAATTAATTGAATGAAACTTGAAATTTATTTTAAAAAATAATGACCTAATGACTCCTACTGCTAACTAGTTTTCATATCTTTAATCAGCCTTAGAAAGCTATTTTTTTAAAAAAAATATATTTTATTGGTTTTTTTTTACAGAGAGGAAGGGAGAGGGATAGAGAGTTAGAAACATCGATGAGAGAGAAACATCAATCAGCTGCCTCCTGCACACCCCCCACTGGGGATATGCCCGCAACCAAGGTACATGCTCTTGACCGGAATCGAACCTGGGACCCTTCAGTCCGCAGGCCGATGCTCTATCCACTGAGCCAAACCGGTTAGGGCTAGAAAGCTATTTTAAGAAAATAAAAAATAAGATTGCTTTGCACTTTACCCCTTTCAATTAAAGTCTAATTAAAGTGAAGGCTTTTATGCAAAACTATCACTGCCTGTTCCTATGTTTAAGGTTTCAAATCTATTTATTTATTTTTAAAATATATTTTATTGATTTTTTACAGAGAGGAAGGGAGAGGGAGAGGGATAGCGAGTTAGAAACATCAATGAGAGAGAAACATCGATTCAGCCGCCTCCTGCACTCCGCCTACTGGGGATGTGCCCGCAACCCAGGTACATGCCCTCGACAGGAATCAAACTCGGGACCCTTGAGACCGCAGGCCGAAGCTCTATCCACTGAGCCAAACCAGCTAGGCTAAATCTACTTATTTATATATAAAAATGATACCTGATATAATATTCCCCTAATAATGATGGCTGCCTCTTGGTGGAAGACACGGTGACATAGGAACTTTTTTCTTTGTACTATTCTCCATGGGTAACATTACCCATAATAATCATATAATAACTGTAGAATAAATTTATTAGCCACATTTTCTTCTTCAAAATAAAAATATGTTGAATTTGAAACAAACACATCAATACAAATGTGGGCCTGTTCCAAAAGCTAAATTGTGACCTAAATGATTTTTGAGATTTTTGTAATTCTAGTCATGAGAGCATCCCATCTACTCTCTGCTCTGGCCTTGTGATTGGGAGCAGAAAGGCCCCCCTCCCTCCTCTCCCCACTGGCTGATTCTGGGTCCTCTTCTGTCTGTGTGCCCAGGTTCTCCCTCTGTCCTACGTGAATTGGAATTTCAGTCTTACAGCGACACTGTGGGACTTATTGGATCAGAAGAGATTTTTTTTCCCCCTGCCTACTTCTCCCTGGAGGGAACCTTATTTATTGCTCTGATTAGGGCACAGAGCTGTAGGAGGGAAATGCAAGTCTGCAGCCTTTCTCCTGACAGCTTCAGATCAGGGAGGCGACTTGAGAACGTTCTGCTAAGAGAAGTGGCAGCTGGTTCATCAGTGCTGGGCGCTAATCGTTTTAAAAGTGGGATGAGGGAATGAGAATCAGCATGGGCATCTTTCACCCACGTTAACATTCTCAAATGGGTTTCCAAAATGTTGCTGATGAAATGGTGGGGAGGTGTTGTGCGCGCGTGCATGCGTGTGTGTGTTTAGTGTATTAGTGTTCTCTTCGTGTGGAAGGAGGAGCAAGGTGTTGACATTCATCTAACCTGCAGCAAATGCCATTGAATTGCTGAGCTGGCTTTTTCTCTGTGTTGACAGGAGAGAATAATTCCCCACAATTATTCCTCCAGGGAGCATTAAATTTGCCAACTAAGTAAGACAAGAAAAGACAGTTTCTCAAGGTATTTGGGGAATTTAGCAAAGTCTGGATAAGTCGTAAGTTTTTAAGGACAAACCTGTAGTTTATCCAAGGGTGGTTTCCAAAATTGTTAATGACTGGTCAGTTATGACCAATCAGAGCAGAAGATAAACATTATGTCATGAAATTACATTATGCCTCATTATTAGTCCTAGTTGAGTCTCTTATTCACATAGAATATACCTCTATTTGGGGGTGGGGGGGTGGGAGTGGAGAAAGGATGGAGATATCTGTTGGTCTCTAGAAGAAGAAATTATTTATAAGCAGATCCTTCATTCATTTATTCATTCAACAATTACAACATGGAAACCATTTTGTGCCAACTATTGGGGCTACAGAGATAAACAGTAAAGACCACAGCCCTTGCTCTCAGAAGTTTACATTCTAAAGAAGGGGGCAGCAAACATTTTCTGTGAAGGCCTAGATAATAAATATTTTCAGCTTTGCAGACTATCAAGTATCCGTCACAACTATCTGACTTTTCTGTTGTAACACAAGAGCAGCCATAAGCAACACATAAACAAGTGAGCTAGGCTGTGTTCCAATGAAACTTTACTTAAGAGCACTGGGCATTAAATTTCATATACTTTTCACATGCCACAACATGGTCTTCTTCTTTTGGTTTTCCTCTGATTATCTGAAAATGGAAAAACCATTCTTAGCTGATGGCTGTACCAAAAGATGTGGTCGGCAAGATTCGACATGTAAGCTCTAGTTTGCAGGTCCATGATGTAGAAGTTTAATGGTGCAGGGGCTGGCAGCACTAGGGTCAGTTGGCTGATGGCATGATAAGATAAAAACTGGCACAGACGGTTGTTTGCTCACAGATGTGTGATTTACACATCTTAGGGTTGGAAGAAATTTCAGAGACCTTTGTGGCCTTGAGTAATCTTTTTTTTTTCAAGCTATTTTTTTAAAATATGTTTTCATTGATTTCAGAGAGAGGAAGGGAGAGAAAGAGAGAGAGAAACATCCATGAAGAGAAACATTGATCAGCTGTCTCTGGCACGCCTGCTACTGGGGATCAAGTCCACAGTCCCTGTGCCCTGACCAGGAATCGAACCTGTGATTTCCTGGTGCATGGGATGACACTCAACCAACTGAGCCACACCAGGCAGGCTTGAATAATCTTCACAGAGTATTTGCTTCCCCTCCAGGGCATTCCCAACCACATGGCATAGCCCCTGTTTGAGTACTTTCCATAGCAGGATATTTTATTGCTGGATAGAGGCATTTTTATTATATATGTACTTGCATTAAATACAAATATATATATTTAAATAATAAGGAATCTGAATCCCAGCAGTGTTCAACTGGCATCCCTAATTCACTAACTTTGACAAGCCTTAAGGAATAAATAGCAGCTTTTCTGTGGGATATAACTTACAGCTCTCCCATCACTGTTAAGTCTTTAGCTACTTTATGTTAATTGTATTATTGGCTTATTTTTGGTCCCATAGTTTGGTTCTTCTAATTGGAAGGTTTAAAAGGCCTGGTTCTAGTTTCCTATTCTTTCTGATTCCTTCATATATTCAATATTAGCTCATTTGTTTCCAGCAGGGAGAAAATTAAAAAGAAGGGTAGGGAGAAGAAAATTAGATTGTTGCCTTCTAAAGTGGTGATTTAAAATGTATTTGCATAATAACAATATGTGCCAATATGCCCTATTAAAATTAATCTGCTTATGTGATAAGGCTTTTGGAACTTTCGTGCACGAGTGGGTTTCGGGGCTGATTGGGGCAGGCCGGCAGGGAGGAGGGGCTGCAGGCTATTGGCCGGCCGGCCCTGCCACCAATCAGGGTGTGTGGGGGGAGATCAGGAGTGGGGCTGGCTGGGGGGAGGGGCTGTGGGTAGTTGGCCAGCCAGCCCCACCTCCAGGTCGAACTCCTGGTTGACTCCATGTCAAATTCCCGGTCCAGGGGACAATTTGCATATTAGCCTTTTATTATATAGGATAAGGCAACTGGTTGGAGTCAGCTTAAAAACAGCAGGACAAAAATGCATGATGGTGTGTGTGTGTGTGTGTGTGTGTGTGTGTGTGTGTGTGTGTACCTATAACACTGTAATAGGAGAAAATCTCAAGCTGGAGATGTAAATACATTAGTCAAGCAATTCAGTCTGTTTTTTTATATGTAAAAACCTATTCCTAGAGTAATGAAAATATAATCATAATGTGATTAACTATTTACTAAAAAGAAAATGTATTTCTTATTTGGAGGTGGTTACAAGGAAGCAAGCTGGTGTGGTCCTCATTTAAAATGTAAGTGTTGCCCAGCCTGAGTGGCTCAATCGGTAGGACATTGTTCTGAGTTCAATTCCCAGTCAGGGCATATGCCTGGGTTGCAGGTATGATCCCCAGTTGGGGAGCTTTCAGAAGGCAACTCATGAATGTTTCTCTCTCTCCCTTCCTTTCCCTAAACATGTCCTCAGGTGAGGATTTTTTAAAAAGTAAATTGTTGGCTGAAGCAAGTGAGATGATCTGGGAGTCATGTAAGGTAAAAAAAATAGTAGAAAATAAAAAGTTATCTGGTCATAACTGTAAAAATACATGCACAGAAGAAATTCAGGAAGAAAATGTACTAAAATGTACTAGCTACTTCTGTGTGTGTGGGGTCGGGGGAGAAAAGGGGGGATATTTTGATATTTTGCTTTTTCTTGATATTTTCCTTTATACTTTCTTTTCTTTTGCAAATTCTCTTCCATGATGAAAATGTAGCAATATTAATATTAGAGAAGAATATTGGTTTTAAAGGGAAGAAAAAGCACTAGGAATCAGGTGATTTTCCGATGTGTATGCTATTGAATAATATCAATAGCCTTCCCAAAGCAATGAGATAGCAAAAATTGCCTTTTAAACTTAAGAACAATCCATACATCTGGGACAAAGTGAAGGGCAGACCTTTAACTGTTGATTTCACTCTTGCTGAGAGAGGACGAGGACAGTAAAAATGATGTGAGGGATAGGAGGATAATTGATGCCTTGGGGTCCACTCTGTGCTGTTTTGTAAGAAAGTTTTGTGGTCATGATATTCTTGAGTCAGTAAGACACAGGCCTTTGGGTATGAATAGAAACCTAAGAGAAATGTATGTTAGCGAGCCAAAGGATGAAGAAATAGCCTACAGTTCAATGAGGGCCAGCATAAAGGTTTTGCTTGTGTGTTTGTTTTTAAATTTTAAGCCTGATAAAATGACATGTTTACAAAATGGCTACAGAAGGGGGTGATGACTCAAAAAAGGGGGCTCTAGAGTTTCTGAGCTGCGAGCTTTATTGATACATGCAAATGTTTGCTTTTTAATCATTAGGACTGTCAAGAACTAAATGGAAATGGGAACAATTAGGGTGTAAAGAATCATTGCCAAATTGCACTCTCAGAAATGAAGACAAATGATCGTGGAAGTCAACAGGATTAGATATATAAACACGTTACACACATTTCTTTGGGAATTCAGCGAAGGGAAATCTCCAAACTAAATTTGTTCTGAGATGCTAGTCAAAATAAGACCAGTAAGTAGAAGCTACAGTCAGGATTTCAGTTTAATGTAGACGTAATTATTTCTAGGCATTAAAAATATTTTCAGTGGATTTAATTTACCTTCTGCCCTGACTCAAGTCACTATGCGGCCCCATCACAGATGATGCCATTGCTATTGGGTGGTGAAACTCCCATACCACGTAGTCCTGTATTTGGTCACCCCACCATCGCATGTGCTTCTCCTTCTGTATTTCCAATCTAGCTAATGGTGCCACCATACTCTTTCCATTTGTCTAAATTGGTGATTTAGGAGTCGTTTTAGTCCCATTCCATCTTCTGATACAAATTTGGGTACCAATGGAGTTTTATAAAAATGCATGTAGTGTTCCAAGAATCTCTGAGTCAGCTCATTCCCCCACTGCCATGTCCTTCAGGCTCATGTCATCTCCCACGGACCTATTATAATAACCTTTTTAAAAAATATATTTTTATTGATTTCAGAGAGGAAATGAGAGAGAGAGAGAGAGAGAGAGAGAGAGAGAGAGAGAGAGAGAGAGAAAGAAATAGAAACATCAATGATGACAGAGAATCATTGATTGGCTGCCCCCTGCACGCCCCCTACTGGGGATCAAGCCTGCAACCCAGGAATGTGCTCTTGACCAGCAGGCCGATGCTCTATCCACTGAGCAAACCAGTTAGGGCTATAACAGCCTTTTTATTAGCCTCCCATGTGGTTATTACTGTCCACCCAAACCTAGATAGAGTGATATCTCAGATTCATTACTTAGAGCCTTACAACTGCTCAATCAATATTTGGTGGATGAATGAACAGATAAGTACACTTAATGAATAATTAAATGACATTCAAGATTATGCCTTTCTCTGCTTAAAGCCCTACCCTCTACCTCAACCGTAGGTACAGGTTAATGCTCAAATCCTTTAACTTGATCTGGCCCCTACCAATCTTTCCAAGTTTATTCCTTGACATATAATGATTCTGATGCACAGTAGGTCTCCAATGTTGTATGCACAACACTGAGCTAGAAACGTGGTTCTCAAAGTTTATTGTTCACCGGAATCAGTTGGAGAGCTTGTTGACACAGAGATTGAAGGCTTTCATTTCTAGAGCTTGTGACTGAGTAGGTCAGGATATTTGCATTTCTATCCATCTCCAGATGCTGCTGATGCTACTGGTTTAGAGAGCTATATGATCTAAATTTCTGTTTTAGCTATGATACTCAATTAATATAGTATTTTAAATTCCTGTAAGGCATTTGTTTATAACTCAATAATTTTTAAAAATTTTATATGTTGATTTCCGAGAGAGAAAGGAAGGGAGGGAGAAAGAGAGAAACATTGATTTGTTGTTCTACTCATTTTGTTGCTTCTTTTATGTTCCCTGAAACACACAACCTGCAACCTTGGTGTATCAGGATGTTGCTCTAAGCACCTGAGCTACCCGGCCAGGGATATAACTCACTAGTTTTATCCAAAAGGATATTATTTGAAGTGATAATTTTGTTTCCAAGCAAACCAGAGATATGGAAGGAAATACAGTATCTTGGGAAACACATTTTTATATTCTAGACCAGGAGTCCTCAAACTTTTTAAACGGGGGGCCAGTTCACTGTCCCTCAGACCGTTGGAGGGCCGGACTATAGTTTAAAAAAAAACTATGAACAAATTCCTATGCACACTGCACATATCTTATTTTGAAGTAAAAAAACAAAACGGGAACAAATACAATATTTGTATTTGCATGTGGCCCGTGGGCCGTAGTTTGAGGACCCCTGCCTAGACTGCAGAAAGAAAAGAAAGCCTACCTCTAGCACTGTGTAGTTATTAAGTTCTAGTGGTTAAAAGTATGGGCTCTGTGCTTGTAAAGACCTATGTTGAGTTCCATCCCTGCCACTTACTAGCTATGAAATCTTGGGCAACTCATTTCATTTCACTAAGCCACAGTCTTTTCATCTTTGAAATGCACATGATAATAGGATCTACCCTACAGACTTGTTGAGAGGATTAAATAGGAGAATATAGCTATAACGTGCTTAGCTAAACACCTGAAATATAGTTGAAGTGCAATAAAAATGCTATTGAAAATTTAACAGGTAGGAATTTTGATGGAAAGAACCACTTGGCAAGAACTGTAACTTACTTATTTTTATATGGTTCAATTTCTCACAAGAGTACATAGTCCACCACTTGACAGACAAGAAATCAAGTCGATTCAGTTGCTATCCAACTTCCTTTTCTTCAGGGTGCATCTTCCTTCTAGGGACTTGTGTGGTGCCTTTGAACAGTGTTTAAGGGATACCTTATTAATCCTAGGTCATTAACTGTCTACACTGGTATCCACCTAGAACAGCCGTTCTCAACCTGGGGGTCAAACGACCCTTTCACAGGGGTCGCCTAAATACATCCTGCAGATCAGATATTTACATTACGATTCATAACAGTAGAAAAATTACAGTTATGAAGTAGCAACAAAAATAATTTTATGGTTGGGGGTCAGCACAACATGAGGAACTGTATTAAAGGGTGGTGGCATTAGGAAGGTTGAGAACCACTGACCTAGAAGGATATAATTGGGACTGGCCTTCAGTCCTGAGTCGAAGCAGGTCACTGCTATGTCATTTCAAAGACCGCTTCAAGTCCTCTATGTCATCTGCTTCCTTGCCACCCTTGGGGACTCGGGAGGAACTGAGCTGCTGTCCTGAATTGCTCTCAACCAGGGAAATGCACTGGATGCGTCTAAGAGCCTTGCTCTGTGGTTCCCTAGGGAGCATAGGAAACTGTTACACTGCTTCCAGGTTCCCACGGGGTGTATGGGAACCCTGGGAATCTGCCTCAACCCAATGGGTCTAGAGGCGTTGTGCCATTCCTATTCTACTTCTCCTGGGCCTTGCTCAGATGTGGGGAGGGAGGGTACCATAAGGCCCCCGCTGCTTTTCCAGACCCCACCCAGGAGGGAGGAACCAGCTGTCTCAGTGTTGAAATCACAAAGACACTTGGAGTTTCTGTCCGCCTCTAGGCCAGGCGGAAAGCTTGACGGAGTGAAGCGAGGGACAGGGCCCATTTCTCTGAATACCTGCATCTCAGTTCTCCTGCTCCCGCTTCTGAGTCAGCTTCCTTCCCCCAGCCCAGGCCAATTTGATCTCATTTCAGGAATAGACAAAATTGGTTTTGCTTACTCCAAATCTTTCCCTTATCTTTGTCCCTGGCTTACAAAATTCAAAGGCCCCAAATATGATGATTTAAAAATTGGCATTCTGTCCTTAAGGCACTGAATACCATTGCCCAAAAAGGGAAAAAGCAAAACTGTGGTAGAGAATTTAAGAATGCAGAAAATAAGACATAATTTAATACCTCAATAGCTTATTTGATATCATTATCATTACACATCACCATCACTATCACCCTCAGCCTCATCCTTTCTCCTCAGCTAAGTGGACCTACAGCGAAGAATTGGGCACAACACACTGGAAGTTTCCACCCTGCCTCTGCTCTGCCCTCTGCTTCCTTACACGCCCCCACCCCACACCAGCCTACCAATACACGGGTCTATTCTGCCCCCATTTCTGTAACTGTAACATGGGGGAACTATCTTAAACCTCAAAGAATTAATTTATAGGTAGACATGAAAAGTACTTGACTTCAGGTATTTACTGGAGGATTTAGAGAGCTGAAAGAAAAATCACTCTTAGCCGAAACCGGTTTAGCTCAGTGGATAGAGCGTCAGCCTGCGGACAGAAAGGTCCCAGGTTCGATTCCGGTCAAGGGCATGTACCTTGGTTGCGGGCACATCCCCAGTGGGAGGTGTGCAGGAGGCAGCTGATCGATGTTTCTCTCTCATCAATGTTTCTAACTCTCTCTCTCTCTCCCTTCCTCTCTGTAAAATATCAATAAAATATATTTAAAAAATCACTCTTAACCATAAAAAAGCCAGATACATCCATGACTTTTCTTGACACTACAGAAGCACTGACATTTCTGGACCACCAACTGGTCCAAATTGTAACGGGAGACATAGGTCAGCAGTGCTGGATGGATGCTAGTGCCGACTTACCTAGGGAAGATGCAGTTGGACCCCTGTAGAGCTGCAGAAACTGGGGGATGCTGCATTTTCTTCAGGGTTTCTTTCCATGAATTCTACTTGGTGCTCATAGAAAAGATGGAAGAGAGTCCTGAGAAAGTGTTCCTTCACGTACAGAGGTGGGGGCAGGGAAGAGCAGCCAATGATGGAGGGTCACTACACTCTATGGAGACCCTTCTCTCCTCCCTCACTGCTGAGCAAAAGCCTAACTCTGTGGGATGAAGGACAACAAAGGTCATGGCCATTAGGACACCGGTGAAAATCCACGGCGATGGGGAAGGGAAAGAAAGAAAACTACGGCGGAAGCAAAAGCAGGAATCATATAGGGTACAGGCTCCAGCTGGAGGAGGAGGAAGTCACAGCTCTGAGACCCTGGGGTATGGTGTCAAAGACTGAGGCTTCAGAAATACGGAGAACATCCCTCACCAGGTTAACCAGTGTCAAGTGACAAGTGATAATGGAATTCTGCTGGGAGAAGGATAGAAGAGGAACACAGGAGAGGAGATCTTTTCTGAGGCATGGTGCAAAACGAATGGGAGAGCAGACAATGAGATAAACCCTTTTGCAAACTAGCTCACACCCTAAATAAAGTATCACTAGGGGAATTTGAAGTCTTTAAGCCTGTGGTGCACTGAGAGTGAACACAGCAACATCAAACCCAGCATTTCTAATTATAACACTGAAAAATGAATAACAGACACCAAACCAAAAGCCCAAGAAGCTCAGAATTACCCAAACAGGATAAGTACTAAACACACACACACACACACACACATACACATACACACACACACACACGTAGGTTTTCATATCATATTCAATCCACCGAACAAAGAGAAAATCTTGAAGATAGCCAAAGGCAAATACACACATTATATAAAGATTTAAAAAAAGATAAACATTACAACAGACTACTTGTCAGAACCATGACTTCAAATAGATACAAAGACTTAAACAGACAAACAAAAACAGAGAATTCATTGCCAACAGACTTACTCTACAAAAAAAATGTTCAGGAAATTTTTCTGCAGACAGAAGAAATACGATATGAGACAGAAACTTGGATCAACACAAAGAAATGAAGAGCTCTGAAAATAAAATAAATGAAGTGAAAATGAAATTTATTTTTTCTAAGATTTAATTGCTCTCAAGTTAACTATCTAAACCAAAAATAGAAGCAATGTAGTATGTTTATAGCAAATGTAAAAGTTAAATTATGACATCAATAGAGCAAAAATGAAAGGAAAGAATATAGAATAGTCTATATACTTTAAGCTACACATAAACTGACATTTTTGTAAACTCTAATGCAAGTGGTATACTGTAAACCCTAGAGTAACCACAAAAAAAATTTAAGTGAAAAGGTAGAAATAATAAGCCAAGAGGAGATAAAATCAAATCATTACAAAACTCAATAGACCCAAGATAAGCCATAAAAACAGGGAAGCAGAAAGAAAAATAAACCAGATAAACTAAATAGAAAAGAACCAGCAAGATAGTAGATTTAATTCCGACCACATGGATATCCTATTAGATGTGATTTTTCTAAACATACCAATTAAAATACAGAGATTGTCAGAATGGACAACAAACAAGTCATTGCTGTCTATGAGGCCCCAATTTAAGCATAATGATGTCAATTGTTGAAAATATAGAGGTGGGAGAAAGATATACCATGCAGACATTAACAAAAAAGAGTGAAATAACTATATGAATATAAAAATAATTCAGAACAAGAAGTATTATCAGAAATAAAAAAACAACAAGGTAATGAAAATATAAAAGTCCTAAATATGTATGCACACAACCACAGAGCCTCAAAACACATACAGCAAATACTGCGAATTGAAAGGAGAAATCCATGTTTGGCTGCACTATTTGCAAGCTTATTGCCTTATTGTTTTTGACAACGCCCTGGAGTAGAGTAGACGAATGGGAGTTTAATAGAGGTAGGATATCAGAGCCAGGGGGAGCCATGAAAAGGCAAGTCCCTTGGGAATTTAAGGAATCTTGGGAGAGCTTTAGAACCTCCAGGATGTGGCATAGTCTTGGGAAGGAAGGACCAGTTCCACCCCATTCCCTTCTGGATTTCAGGAAAGAAGAGGCTTTGGCTCATTGGGCATATGATGGCTTTGAGATATAGGCCATTACCTCGGAGGCACATTCTATAAACAATATGCCAGAAAGACGGTGAACCAAGCCTTTGTATAACTCTCCAAGGTTACACAACGTGTCCCCTGAGAATGAAAAAGGAGGGTCCCAGCTAAACGGGGAATTGCTGTTTGTCTCTGGTTTTGGCAAGGAATGAAACGTTAACACAGTCCAGGAAGAATTGCCCATTTGACTTCATTCCTGTGTTTTCACATTCTTCAGGAAAGCATAAGCACAACCGTATTTCTCATATTCAAAAAGAAACCTCCTCAAACTAAAAAGACTAGCCCAAAGCCAACCCTGCCTCTGACAAGGGGTTCACATTCCCACCTGGGGGTTAGTTTCAGCATCAGGAAGGCCGATTTTAGGGGTGAAGTGGACACGTTTAGGAAGCTAGTAGAAGCTTTTGTGGGGCAGGGGGCGAGGGCAAAGATCGAATTGCTTTGCTCACAGCTCTGTGACTTTGTTGGAGCTCTCTGGTTGTCATGCCCTGGGGACATGTTAATAATTACTGGACTGTATACTACTGAACAAAATTCATCTCTTCGGAGGCCAGAGAGTTCTTTAGCAGCCTTGGCCAATATGAAAAACAATATGAGAATATGAACACTGGATGAGTTAGCACTTCTAAATTCAATGTGTTCAACCGTGTTCTGTTGAGCCCAAAGGTCTACAGAGGGACTTGGGCTTTAGGGGAATGAGAGGGAAGCTGAGGGAACCGGGTTCTAAGCCAACCACTTAAAATCTTTTATCCCTTCCACAAAAGCAGTTTCTACCTCTTTGTTTTATAATTGAATTGGGTTCCAAATGAAATTTTATTTAGTAGAAATGAGTATTTTGCTGCCTTTTTCTTAAACCAAAATTAGCGATCAATGGTCCAGTTTAGGGGCTGGCAATGTGTGTGTGTGTGTGTGTGTGTGTGTAAAGAGCTAGAAAGTAAATATTTTAAACTTTGGGGCACATATGGTCTCTGTCACATGTTCATCTTTGTTTTTGTTTTTACAATCCTTTTAAAAAAATTTCTCAGCTGGTATAGGCCAAATGCAGACAGAGCCAAGGGCCACTCAAGTTTGACGATCTCAGGTCAAACTTGGACTCTGACTTTGATCAAGACCCACACAGGGACTCATTAAGCCTGTCATAATCTGTATGACTCAGAAGCTACTGGCCTGATAAAATACTGGAACTTTTTCCTAAAGGCATCAGACTTGGGTATTGTCCTTTGAGATGTCATATATATGTTGAACCAAAGGTCATGTTATGTTGCTAAAGCAAAGGGTCTCAGTAGAAGTGGCTCCTCTCACCATCACTCCTACTCACGCATTTGGGTAATTTGTGTTCCCTGATGCCACTAGCCTAAAGCTTCTAGTTTCCATGGAGTGGGTGCTACTACAAGGGCCACAGGAAGCAATTCGCCAATCCTAAAATCACAGCTCTCATTTGGTTGTTTTGGGTTCCTCAATAGACCAACAAGCAAATAATGAGCTACTATCCTGCCAGAGATAACTGACCCTGATTATCATAAGGACATTGGGTTGTTACTACATAAGGGAGCCAGGGAGGGTAATACCTGAAAGTTGAGGGATTCACTGGGATACCGATTGGCGTCCATGTCCAGGGGATACCATGCCTATACACTACAACAGCCACATCCAAGGTATAACCAGGAGTTCAGTCATCTCAGTCCAGGCAAACAACCTAGACTAACTTCTGCTAGTTCTGGTTCAAGATAGGGAGAATCGAGAGCAAGTGTTATAAGATACAGATGATGAGTATCATTTGGATATGAGCAGTGCAAGAGCAGGACTACATGAAATGCTGTTAGCATCCAATCTATAACCCTTTGCCTTTATCACTTTGATGTACAGCAGCACTCACCTGTACATCTTTAAGTTTTTTGGGTTTTTTTTTGGTTTTGTTTTTAAATAGCCAAAGCTTGGTTTAATGTCTGCAGTGCAGTGCATAAGAGTTAGGGAATTAATGCTCCTTGGAAGAAGTCCTCAACCGATGACTAATCAAAGTCTATACATTTCTGCTATCTCACACCATACGTGGGAAAATCAGGGGGCCAGCCTCTTACACTGACTCCTGGGATTTGCCTAGCTTGAATAAGCGTCATTTGCTCAGAGGTAGCTCGCTTGGTTCTGCACCTCTATTTGCTTCTTTCCCAGTCTTATTTCACATTCCTACTCCTCTACTTGTGTTTTCCTTCCAATCCAAAACAAGCTACATGCATGTGAATCATGTTCTCAGGATCTCCTTTTGGGGAAATGAAAAAAAAATTGGGAGAGGAGAGATGGGTTATTATTGATTATCTTTCAGACATAATCACCGGTTGAGACTATGTTTGGTGCCCATACATCACATTATATTTATAAATGTGAACTTCACAGAAGCTGGACGTATGAAGTATAGTTCTTCACATCCACCCCAACTTATTTTAATGCAAATATTGACAATAACACTCGGTTAAAAATAAAAACTCCAAAACAAATACTACACTGAGTTGCAACAATAGGGATAAGATGCGACTGTCCCTGGGAAATGGGGTTTACAGCCACCCTACAAATATACTGTACGACCCCCTTTGCTATGGGCACTGACCTCATCATTTGGATTTAATTTTTGGTTTCACATTTCTGTGAGCTCCAAGAACAACTCCTGGCTGTTTTCCTATGTTTTGACTCTTCACTTTTGCCCAAGGCTGAAGCTATCTCTTAACCTTAATCTTCTGTGTCCAGGATGTCCATGACTTGAACCTCAGCTATATAACTCGGCTTCCAACTATCACGAGCCTTTTAAATGTTTGAAGTCAATAATTAGTGTCTATTACTATTTTTGTGAATAGTTTTCCTACCTTTCAATTTTTCTATGAAATCTCTTTTCTATCACTTGGATGTCCTTTCTACATCCCAGTGCCCAGCATCTCGAAAGATCTTGGATATTTCCAACGTTCTCAGGAGCATCCCAGTCTGACTGAGACGCAACCACTTCTGAATAACACTGCTTTTATTTTCATGTCCAGCCTGTACCTTTTCCAGACTTGGCTGGTCACCCTTGGTCCTTGGGAATATCTTCCTCTCAACAACTCTGGGAAGCAGTGACGCCCAATTCACACATGCCGAGCTTTGAGCAATAAAGAGCATTTTAATTGAATTCCAAGGCAGTTAGTTTGGGTCTTGGAAATTCATCACTGCCTGTGGGTGGCCTCTTGAGAGGGCAATGTGTGTGTGGTGTGTGTGCATGTGCATGTGTATGTGTGTGTATTTCCTTTCTTCTTTTGGATGGGCCCAGCTAAGACATGTTTGATGTACTGAGTCATACAAACAACTACCGCTCTAGCCCCAGACACGTTCCTGGATCATCAACTCTGCTTAATATCCTTAATTATGAAGGGGCCAAGACCTACTTAGTGACAGGATATTCGCCTCCTATTAGAGCCGACTCCTTCTCGACGCTTGATGAATCCCAGAGAAGACTTGTCTGTCTTTCTTATTTGTGACCTCACCGCCATGTCCTTCCAGAATGGCACAGCTAACTGAAGAAAGCATTTTAACTGAGAAATTTAAAAATATCCCAGACAGCATTATTTAACGATCAAAATATTCCACCTTAGGGAAGAGGTGATTACAGGCCTCCCATCTCTGCTATCTTTTGTGGAAAATCTGTGTAGTTATCTTTTTTTCAGTCATCAAAGGGGAACAGTTTTGTGTCTACAGAGACAATTGTTTCATTTGGGGGGTCCAGACTCTGATCAGTGCCCCCCTGAGGAAAAAGAATTAAATGCTCTGCCTAAGTGATCCAGAGACCTCCCTTGAAGCTCATATGTTCTCCTGGGATAGGAACTTATCCAGATTGTGGGATCAGCAATGGTTTCCCTAAGAATGTGAAGCCTGAGGTAAGAACACAGTTTTAGAAAGATGGTCAGAACCTGGCTGGGGCCTGTATCACCACTAACCAGCCCAGACCACACTTGACCCTTCCCAGTGAGATCAGAATTCCTCTCCGGCCCTCAGGAATACAGTACACCCAGTGTCCCAGCAGCCTACCAGGAGGCCTCTCTCTTCCTTTCATCTCCTCTGAACCCCATTCTCCTGCCATCTTCGAGGAGACATTTGAAAACTGAGCATAACCTCTTTTTCCTGTTGTTTGATTGACATGTGAGCTTGGACTTTCCCACAGTGCTCTTTTTAATCTTCCTTTCTTGGTTCACACAAATCCTATGTCCTCAGCCTCTTCAAAGGCTGTTGCCCTTAACAGAAGCCCAAACGTCTCTCAAGGACACACTTTCCCGTTGTAGTTCATCCGAGGTCATGATGATAATAATGTCAATGGAGCAAGGGGATACATTTTCTCACATCACAGTTGGGTGTGAATATGACTTGTAGCTCTTTTTCCCCTATAAGTTATCTGATCATTTTCATGATAATACCTACCCAGCTGCTGCTCCATGGGAGTGCACTCGCCTAGACCCATCACTGTGCATTCTCTGAGCATCCTCTGCTGATGACTCTGAGATCCATGCAAGTTTGGCCCAATGGTATTGTTGACTCAGACCCCTACTCCCCCCATTCCCATCCCTTGGCTCTTGTAGTCTCTATAGATGCCTCTCATTCTCTGCCAAGTACTTCATCCAGAGGCCTGTCCATGATGAAACCCTTATTTTAAAAAAAATTATTTCAGAGAGAAAGGGAGAGGGAGAGAGAGATATAAACATCAATGATGAGAAAATATCATCAGTCGGCTGCCTCCTGCACACCCACTATTGGGGATTGAGCCCGCAACCCCGGGCATGTGCCCTGACCGGGAATCAAATCGTGACCTCCTGGTTCATAGGTTAATGCTCACCAGCCAGGCGAAACTCTTAATTTTTAAGATCCCATGGCCCCCAGCTCTCCCCTTCTTCCTCTTCTCAATCATTTCCATGATGTGTACTAGATCCATCTAAGGCAAGTTTGGGCTAACTCTGCTATGTGGTTTGCAAGGAGCACCAATTTCCTCCTAAAATCCTGTGTGCTTGGTATTAGTCTCAGGTGTGTGGCCTCAGGATATGATTCGCTTCTTTCCAGCAATTCTCCTACCCCTGTAGGCCCTGGTCTCTGATCTCTACTGGTTTTAAGTTCCCTCCTTTGACTTCAGATCACCTAACTTCAGATCATCTCGAACTGATTTATAACCCCCCTCTTTTAACCTGCTTGGCAATATCTGGGCACAGGTCTTTTGTGCCCACCTTGATTCATAGTTTGGGTGTATTTGGTGTGCAGGACATATTTTCACTAGTTTGTTATTTAACAATAACCTAGCCATCTTTTTATTTTAAATATATTTTTATTAATTTCAGAGAGGAAGGGAAAGGGAGAGAGAGAGAGAGATAGAAACATCAGTGATGAGAGAGAATCATTGATCAGTTGCCTCCTGCATGCCCCTCTGGGCATGTGCCCTGACCAGGAATCAAACCATGGCCTTCTGGTTCATAGGTTGCCACTCAACCACTGAGCCATGCCGGCCAGGCCCTAGCCATCTTTTATAAAAAGGGAGAAAAAGGAAGGAATAGGAACATTTATTAAGGAATGTCTGGGGTCAGTTATCATATTGGGTTCTCTATGATATTTACCTCATTTAATCTTCATAACACCTCTTAAATTTGAATTATTTTCACTGTTTTAGAGGTAAAGAAACTGAGGCTCATGATGATTAAGGTAAGTAGCTTGTCCAAGGTCACAGAGCGAGTAAGAGGGAGCGATGTGATTAAAACTCTGGTCTAAAACTAAAGTGCACACTTCCCATTACCCCCCATGCTGTCTGTGCTTTGCTTGGCTTTTTCACCAACTCCTCTAAGTTCTCCACAATGGCTGTGACCTTGTTGGCGAATACCTTCGTTTCTATACCTGACCTCTTATGCTGGTTCTAAATTACAGCTAATCAAAGGCTCCTGCTTCTTTCCTGTTTCACCTTCTGGTCCCAAGTGGGCAGTCTATCCAGTGTTTGTTTTCTCTCTATGGGACATATCTGTGTTTTTACCTTATTTGTGGTACACATTTCTGGTGCATCTTGAGTTAAGTGGTTCTAAAGCTGGGAGTGGAACTTGTTCATTAATAGGCTTCATGTCAGGCTTAATAGGCCGAGGTCCTGCTATTAGTTGGAGGGACCCATATATACCAACTTATAAGGGGTACACCCTGACTGATTGACTAATATTTTACATTTTATTTAAAATTTTTAAATAAAAACTAACTTTATTCCCCCCACGGCAGATAAAAGCTATTTTCACAGTGGACATAGGAGTAGAGAAGAGAATGGGGGAGTTAACTTCTGTGTACAGATTTTCACAACTCTCTTTATGACCATACCCACCACCTGCATATGCCTGGCGTTTTGAGTCAGGAATCTGTGTGGAGTTCTGCCAATGTTTAGCTTTCTCTTCTAATTTGCTACACCAGCCAATATGCCTCCGTCTACTTTCGTCCACAGATATGGGTTGAAAATCCTATTATTGAAGACTCTATCCCATGTTCTTTGTTTTTATGGAGGCAAATGAGTCCCCCCTCCCCCTAATTTTTATTGCAAAGGGGACTTAGAAATGCAAAGAAGTAAATGAACATGTTCAATCCTCTATCTTGAACCAGAATCTTTGATTCACATTTGTAGAGGATCCCCTTGGCTGTTGTGGGCTAAATGGAATGGATGAGAGCCGGAGGGAATGAGGGAGTCCAGGTAGGCAACTGTTGCATAGTTTATCAGAAGGATGACATTGTTTTGGAAAGATAGGAAGACAAATGGATAGTTTTGTAATAATTCTAAGATGAGGACCTACATGACATTCAATTGGATGTGGAAGTGTGAAGAAGAGAGAGGAATTAAGGATAACTGAAAGTTTCTGGATTGAGTAACTAAGTTGTGGTATTGCATGTTTGAGAGAGAGAGAGAGAGAGAGAGGAGAAAGGATAGAACCAGTTTCAAAGGGAAATGAAAGTTTTATTTTATTTAAATATTTTATATTAAAATTGATGCACCAATTAGGCATCCAAGTGGAGATGTGAAATAGAAAGGTAGATGCCCATGCTTGGAACCCAGAGGAAAATGTCTGGGGTTGAGAAAAATTGGGGTGTTCCTGGGTAGATGCATGGTGTTTACATTTCTCACCAGGAACTCATTTGGATAATCGGTAGGGATACTCTTCACAAACATTTCCACTAAATCTAAACATTCATTAAAACAGTGAGATTAACACAATTTCCATGAAGGTTAATTCAGTTACTTCTGCCACTCAGAACATCATGAGAGTGTACCTTTGGATGTGTATTGATTCTCTGTTCTTAACCTAAATCACCTGAAATATAAAAACCCTCCTTAAAATTCTCAACTCATCAAGTTAGCGGTTAAGCAGGAGGTCTACACCTATGCTTTTGTCCTCTCATTAAAATGGGACAAATATGAGCTAACCTATATTTGTTATGGGATGGGACAATTTATATAAAGTACCTTGTATAGTCCTGACACATAATACATACTCAATAAGTGTTAGTCATTATCATTTTCCTTTTTAAAAATATTTTTTTATTGATTTCCGAGGAGAAGGGAGAGGGAGAGAGAAAGAGTAGCATTAATGATGAGGGAGAATCATTGATCAGCTGCCTCCTGCTTGCCCCACACTGGGAATTGAGCCCACAACCTGGCCATGTGCCCTGATTGGGAATTAAACCGTGACTTCCTGGTTCTTAGGTGGACACTCAACCACTGAGCCACAACGGCTGGGCAGTCATTATCATTTTCAAGGAGTTGTTAAAAATAAACAATTAGCCTTAGAAAGACACAGTTTAATATTTTGTCAGCCTTGTCATCGAAGTGGTAACAACTTTGTAATGTGGATAGGAATTGAATCAGCAAACCACAACACCAACACTAATTACTAATTATTCTCCACGGGTCTATCATCCAACACTTGATAAATTATATTAATGATTCAACATTAAAAACTGATTTGTATGCACTTAGGCAGAGAGGTTTTCCAGAAAACACAAAGGCTGGGTGCAGAGCTGCTGTTCGAAATGCCTGAGCTCTGATTCTGCTTCCTGATCTTAATGCTTAGAAATTGATACTATGTGCTTCCAACTAATCTGTATCTATCAGAAAATAATAGTGTGATGCCTAAGATGCTCTTTAAGGTGCACAAATGTACATGCATGTGCGTGTATACCCATACACATCTTCAGTCTTAGAACAAAATGTTTCATTTTGCCAGAAGTCAACCAACACAAAATCATAGGAGTTTAAAACACAAATATGCAATGGTTTGAATATGCCCTAAACTGGTCAAATATTTTTTTCTAACTTCTAATAGCAGTTAGTTCAACAAACCTTTCTCCTACAGTGTTATTTCTGGGCCAATAATATGAAGATATTACAGGCTAGTGGCCCAGTGCACGAATTCGTGCACATTGAAAGGAAATTAATTAGAAGAAATATTTTAATATCTCTATTCACCCTTTCTCTATAATAGAAGTGTCAACCAAATTCACAATTGAAAATGACAGATCAAAACACATGCATGTGATTGGTGCCAGCAAGAACTTTATATATATCATGCATGTGCGAGTCAACTTAGCCTTTTATAGATATAGAATAAACTTGCTTAATTAGACCTTTTTCTGATTTAGCTAAACTTTTTCCAGCCCAGTGAAGCACCCCAACTTCTCTTTCAGGTAATTGTCAACAACACCACAGTAAATATCAACACAATGCGATTATTATTGTAGATCACGCAGGGAGAACAAAAGGTAAAATATTTAACTGCAGCAGTGTTTGACTATATTCTGCACAGTGAGAAAACCTGAAGTCATTTTCAAGGTCCACCATTTCTTACTTCTTTTCAGTCTGGTCAAGTTTCTAAACTTTCTAAATCTCTGTTTTCTGGCTAATGAAAAAAAAATAGGATTCTACTGAGTCTCCTATCTACATACTCCAGTACTTATGTGAGGATCAAATGAGATGAGGCACGGGAAAATGCTTCACAGACATTTGGTTAAAATGTAAAATGTTTGCACCTGGCTATAAAGCAAGTTGTGTTCCTGGGCTGAAGAAACTCCAAGAAGGCTAGTCACTAGGGAGAGGAAGCCAGGCGTTGCTACATGATGTCATTACCTGGTGCCCACAGCGACCTTTTATGGGCTGGGCTGTGAGCCACATTTTGCACCTTGGGGTCTTGGCAGCACTGGCTGTGATTTGATGGGTTGTCATTCCGGGGTGGTGGCGGGGCCTGTGTCCCACTTGGGGGAAGCTGAATGTTGCTTTGTCCGTGTGTTGCTTTGTCAGCACCAGGTCCACGGTGCCATTTCTTTGTAAATGGCTAGTGCGCATCTCGGCAGCTCCTGCATTGAGCGTCTGCCCCCTGGTGGTCAGTGCACATCATAGCAACCAGCCGGATGGTTGGACGGACACTTAGCATATTAGCCTTTTATATATATACATGCCAGAGTAGGTACAGTATTTTATGACATATCCTTGAGAGTCAGAATTACTTAGGGAAAAGAGTAGAAGTGAAATTTTGAATAAAACAGACTTGATTTCAAATTATGCCTCATTATTGCTAACTTATTAAATTGATTTTATCTCACTAAATGATAGTATTTTTCTAGGTTTAACCAAAGGAGGAAGATTAAATTATATCCAGGCCATTGTTTGAATTTTTCTCATTTACAAAATGATTTCTGAGAGATAAAACCCAACAATTTTATTTACTAACAGGCCTGGGAGATCTTGAGAAAGCAGTGCAAACATCCTCATGAAAGAAATGCATCTTGAAATAAAGATAAATGAACAGGCTGACTTTTCATTCTCTGTGGATTCTGACGGTCTAGATAGACTTCATGGAGTCCTCTCTCCCCAAGAAGTTTTCTCATTTTTCAGTGATTCAGTCACTTTAATACTTTTACCTCAGTTGGGAAAAATGAGTGATACCCTATAGCATCAGGATTCATGAATACCTCTTGGATAGTTTTCAAGCTTTGGGTCTTCCAACTCCCATTCTCCATGAACTCTTCCCTGGGACCACTCATCTACTCTGCATCTCTATAATGTTATTGGGAACTGCTTGTGCTATGGTAAGCTGAAATAGCCTGTAGGTTTTACAAGTATCCATGTGGGTTGTCCCAGTGTGGTACAGAGATAAGAGCAGAAGAAAGAGGCCAGAGAATGCACCGTGGAGCCTTGAACCAGTGGAGAAAAGTAACCAATGAGAAATTTCTCATGACTGGGTGATGAAGGACTTTCAGATAAAACCATAGCTAATGTTCACATATAATTGTTAACAATGGCTATTTCCCCAAACCTTCAGCAAAGCCTAATAGTCCCATACAGATGGTGTGTTACTGGAATGTAGAATAAAGGGCATGGAAGTAAGAAGGTGACCCATTGCATATGTACTACTACTACCTCTGCCTGTTTCCCACCAGGAGTTATAAGTGTCATGTAAAGAGGAAGCAATTTCTGGAGTTCAGGTGGTGACCTGAGAGTCGGCCAGCTGAGACCCAAGGTGAGAGTGGCCCAGAAAAGCAGACACTGTGTGGAACATAGGACACTCCCCTTCTCTAAGTGTCCCCGACAGCACAGTGACTGAATCTGGTTTATGCCAATGGTACCTAGTAACCACCCACTAAATTTATCTTCTCACCAGTATCATTACAAATGGGGATCACAAGAATACCTACCTCACAAGGGAGCTCCCATAGGCTGCCAATTGATTTCTCAACAGAAACACTTCAGGCCAGAAGGGATTGGCATTAATTATTCAAAGTGATGAAAAGCAAGGACCTATGACCAAGACTACTCTATCGATCAAGGCTATCATTTAAAATTGAAGGTGAAAAAAGAGCTTCCCAGACCAAAACAAAACAAAACAAAACAAAACAAAAAAAACCTGAAGGAGTTCATTATACCAAATCAGTATTATAAGAAATTTTAAAGGGCCTGCTTTAAGAAGAAGAAGAAATAGAGAGAGAGGGGAACACAAGTATAAAGAATAAAATGGCGATAAATAAGTACCGATCAATAATAACCTTAAAATAAATGGATTAAATGCATCAATCAAAAGACATAGAGTAGCTGAATGGATAAGAAACCCTGACCTGTATATATGCTGTCTACAAGAGACCCACTCAGAACAAAAGATACACACAGTCTGAAAGTGAAGGGATGAAAAAAAATCCATAAAAACAAACAAAAAAAGCTGGGGTAGCAATAATTGTATCTAACCAAATAGACTTCAAAGCAAAGGCCATAAAAGGGACAAAGAAGGTCACTACATAATACTAAAGGAATCAATCCAATAAGAAGATATATCTTTGTAATACTTTAAGCAATAAAACAAAATTTTAAAAAAAGATATAGCTCTCATAAATATATGCACCCAAGATAGGAACACCTAAATATATAAAAAAAATCTTGGTGGACTTTAAGAAAGAGATTGACAGCAATACAGTCCTGGCAGGGGATTTCACACCCCACAATTCTCTACACCTTGTTTGCACTCATTTCTTCTTTGGCTCCCTTAGAATGTGGCTTTGGCCTCCTTAAATTGAAATCCTGTGGCATCCTGATTTCCTATTTGATTTTAGAGCATTTAGATGATTCCTATTGTGGTTGAATTAAATAGTCTGATTCAGATTCTTAGAATGTGTGTAATGTTAGTGTTTGGGGCTTGGGAAGAGCCCATGCAAATCTAAGAGATATTTTGGGGCTGAGGTGGTGGGTGACTTACCCATCTGGGGAATGTTCATTGCTCATGGAAGGTGTCACATATCACAAGATACTGAGAGCCCGAGTGGAGATCAGATCACTGGATGAAACCCCTGATTGAAAAGAGACACATGTATAGACTGGCTCCTTTCTGTGCTCTGGATAATACCCCCCCGCCTATTTTAAGAGGTGGGTTGTTCAAGACAGAGCCAGGGCTTTGTGAGGAAAGGATTATGAAAGACATCGCTTTGTATGGTACTGAAGCTACAGACACCCTGTGAGAACTGACTCATGTAATATCATTTCTAGACCCCCCACACTGTGCTCTGTGATGAAGGTTGGCGTCACGAGGCCAGTGAAGGGTTCTGTGATTCTGTAGGTTTTATGTTTCTTCAAGACTCCCATGGTCATAGCCATGGAGTGGGAGGATCCTACCCTGGTCAACATGAATCATCCCACTTCCTGGGATCGCATATAAGTTACAGGAGGTGGAAAGGAAGCTGTGGGCTGGCATTGTCTGTCTAAAGGCAGTGACACACATCGCTGTCAGGCTGGGCATTGTATGTTAATCCTGCATAATGAGAGCTCCTCGATATGAAGGGAAAGATGAGGCAGACAATCAGATAGATAGCTGACTGCAGAGAGCATCTTTGAACGGGAAGATGCCATTTGCACACAAAATAGATACACTGTGATAGAGGAGGCAGGCTGAGGGTGGGGAGATGGTCTCATGATTTATAGGGTGTTTAGCAGCATCCCTGGTCTCTACTTACTAGGTGTCAGTGGCATCCTCTCCCCAGTTGTGACAACTCAGACTGTCTCTGGACACTGCCTGTGCCTTCTAGGAAGACAAAAATCACTCTTGGTGGAAACCCTCTGCCTGAGGGTGTGGTCTTTGTTCACATAATCAAAGCTGGTTCACATAATCAAATACCATATCCACATTTCAGTTCATGGGATGGAGGAAGAAGAAAAAGTGAAGGCAAGCCATTTCCTTTTAAGAGAGGGATGAATGAGTTGTGGCAGAACTTGGCAATAGCTGCAGAGGGAATACGAATAATGAGAGGAGCAACTAGTAGTCTCATTACTCTTATAGAATTACTATGGAATCAAATATGACAATGAAACTAAAGTGCTTAGTGTAGTGATTGACATAGTAAATGCCCAATGAATATTTGTTCTGCTCTCTCTTTCCCACCTCTCCATCCCCAAGGACTGGGCCTGTCTCTCTCTCACACTGAGATTTGGTCTTAAATCATTTTGAGAAATAACTATTAATTATCTACACTAATAAAAGAGAAAGGTGCAAATTGACCGTACATTCATGACCCCACCAGCCAATTAGGAGTGAGTATGCAAATTAACCCAACAAAGATGGTGGGTTAATTTGCATACACAGGCGCTGAGCGACTGGGGGCGGGGCGGGATGCTTGTGTCGTCGCCATGGCGACAACGCAGGCATTCCATACCACCCCAGCTGCTCAGGGCCTCTGGCAGCTTGGAAAGGTGGAAAGGCGGCTCTGGCTGGAGTGAAGGCAGTGCCAGCAGCCAGGGGAAGGAAGGCCCATTCTTGCACGAATCTTTGTGCATCGGGCCTCTAGTAATGCCATAATGACTCTTCTTTATTAGCCCTGCATCTGGCCAATATTGGCTCTATAGACCACTCACAGTATGTTTTGTGCTTTTTCTTTCCGATGTTTACTGACTTCTTTCTTTTGCCTCCAATGGCTTTGCCACCAACACCATCTCCCATGAGCATGCACACGTATGGACCTTAGGATGCTTCCTGGATGTCGAGTTTTAAAGTGGACAATATCTTGGTATTGATCCTCATCTCTAAAATGGGCACAGTAATATTTACTTGGCAGAGTTATCATGAATTAATCACAAATAAGAATGTTTTAAGTCCCTATTATTTGTCTGGTCTCAATATATTTTTTTTTAATTTTGCAGTGTTCTGAAATAGTATCTCAATTTTATAGAAAAGTCTCTGTAGCTAGGGAAGGTAAACTTGTTTGCCGGAGGTTCTAAGTGCACACACTATTAGGAGGAATACGATGGGATTTCAATCCAGGTCTCTCTGAGAACAAAATCAGGGCTCTTTACAATGACAAAGGTTTTCTTCCACTTCTTTCTTGCACATCTATCTTACTCAAGAGACTTTACAATGCTTCTGTCTCTCAGCGAAGTCCTGTGTGTGGACTGATAGGATATGAGACACTGGCTTCCCCAAGAGGGAGACTACAGCACAGAATGGACTGTCCTCTCTGCCCTGGAGAGTGACATCTGGGGGTTCTGTGGCCACTGGTCATTGTCCCTGTGCCTGGCTCCCCCACCAAGAGCATGGCCAGGGGGCCTCTGCGTGCCAAGCTTATCGCTGGGATCCTGGCACTCTCAGAGGGGCTGGCCCACGCACGGCTTCCTCTTCTTCCGCCTGCAGCTAGCTGTGCAAGCTGCTGACCTACATGGAAAGCACTGCATTTCAGGAGAATGAAATAAGTACATTGGACAAGAGCTCCACATTTCCTGCCACCAGCTTTACTTCATTTTCGGGAATGGCCCTGCTACCCTATGATTTCAAAAGGATTCCAAAGAATTTTGGAGTCTCGCAATCAGTTTTACTGGTAGTTTCCTTTCTTCTGGATGTTCAATGTAGCATGTTCCTTTCTGTGTATGAGAGTATATGTGTGCGTATATGAGTGCGTGTACATGCATTCACAGAGGCAGAGTTGGCGGCTTCTCTGCTCTGTCTGTGCCAAGGTGTCTTGTAATATGTCAGAACAGCTGTGGTGGAATGAAACGAGCCTCATACTTGTCAGAAAACTGGATCCGAGTCCTAGGCGTCTTACCTGTGTGTGGCCTGCGGGACCTTTCTGAGTCTTAGCTTTCCCAAATGACAAAGAAAGCAAATAAGCTCTACTTTGGAAGCTGCTGAGGATGTAAGGATATTACAGATAAGTGACAGTGTTCTACGGGGAAAGAGACCCGAGTTCAAATCTGGAATCTCCCTCTCAAAGGCATGTGAATCAGGGCAACCTGTGAAACTCTGTTCCTCAGTTTCCACATCTTTCAAATGGGAGTCGTAAAGGTACTTCCACCCAGATTTGTGTGGGTCAAACGAGACATCTGTGCATCCTTTACTATAGATCTCGTACACAGCAGTCATGCAACCTGTACTGGCTGCTCTCCTTCTGGCTTCTCAGCAGTCATCATGTGAAAACTCATTCTAAACTGCCAGCCGGTGTACAAAGAAAAGATAATGCTGTAACAGGGGTAGTTGTCAAAGTAAGCGATATGACTCATTTTCGGGTGCTTAGTAAAAGGCAGGGGGATGCTTTGAGACAGAGCGGGCTTGACTGTGGCTCTGAGTCCGTGACTGCCGTTGGGCCCCTGGGCCTTCTTCCCACGTTAATGGGCTGGCTAATGGAAGGCTTCGATTATGACTCGGCAGAGAACCCACTTGTCTTCCTCTTGTGACACAAAAGGCACCTTGCTTGCTTTTATTCCTCTTTAGCCTTTACTCCTGCAGCCTAATTGGGTTAAAACAGGATTGTCCTCTCCAAGGGCCATCTCCTGAATTACCAGCCCCAGAGGAGTCATCGCCTTTGTAATGATCCATCTTCATCTCCAACCCTGCTTCTCACTTGGAGCTGGCTTCTAGCTCCATAAGGAGCGACCGGCTTGGGTGCGGGGTAAAGTCCAGCTCGTCCCGGGAACATGAGTATGTTGGGGGACACTCATCCCGACTTTGAGAGTCAACCTTGGGGTGAGGTCTCACCTTCATGGAGAGACCAACAGGGTAGGGTTTTCACTAAAGCTCCTTCTTCCTCAAGCTCAGACTTTGTCTCCCGTCCCCACCCTGACTTCCTGTTTAGTGCTTCTCACCATCTTCACCAGCCCCCACCCTTACTTTCTGTCCCAAAAGACAGAGCTCTCATGTTGTGCTTTGGCTTTCAAAGCCACCCACTGCCTCATCCCACCCGTGCAGCCATTCCCACATGTTTGTCCTAGTTCCTCAAGGACCCACAAATGAGAGATTATATACTAGACTAATGTTTTCTTTATTTGAAAAGAATAACGAGTGATTTCAATTTGATTCAAATCAAGTTTATATTCATAAAGCAGCAAGGGCCCAGGTGCTGTGTCAGGCATTGTATAGACAGAGAACTCTATGCTAGAAAGGTTACACTCATTAACTCACTTAATACTTGAAAAGTAGACAAAATCACTGTTGCCCTCAAGGAGGAATCTCCGCCTTTTAAAGGTTTGCTGACTTGCTCAGAGTTGTCAGAGCTTCCACATTGCCCGGCCGTTCCCACTGTAGTCCATACACATGGGATTCCATGGATTTGTGCTCCAGGACATGGAGCAGGAAGAGGATGGTAACCCTGGGGCTGTGCAAAGCTGTGGTCCTCATGGTCCCCCAGCAGATAGTGCGAATCAAGAGCTGAACCTACTTGTCAACCTGAGTTAGGTGCTTTTTCTGGTTCACACAAGAAAAGATGAACTTCTAGCCTGATGCCATTTGCTTCTGATAAATTAAGTAAGGAAAGGGGTAATTGCAGGCTTATTTGAGCATTCAAGTGAGGATGGCAAACCCAAACAATGTTTAGCATTGTCACTTGAGTAATAAACTTTCAGTCCACACACGGTATGAGAAGGAACACTGACCAGGTGAGTCCTCACAGTTCCGAAAGGTATAATGAACACTCAAGGTCAGACAGAGAGCTAGGTTCAAATCCTCAATTTGCCACTTCTTCGTGTGTTCTTGGGTGAATAGTAAGTTCTTCTGCACCCCAGTTTCATCTTGCCCGTAGAACAGCCCTTTGGTTTGGGCTAGGATGCCTTAAACTCGTCAGGTAAGATTCGCTGAGGTGTTTATAACACCATAATTCAGTGCTTCAGAAAGGAAGCAGACTTTTGGAGCTACCAAGACCATTTTCAGTTAAAAAGCGTTTTAAATCTCCTTTACGCCAAATAAAATTTTGCAACTGCTTTCTTCAATTATACACCACTGTGTAGTCAAGTGGTGATTAGTGCTGCATTCTAATTAGGTTTGACTGATTTTTTCAAGTCAATGTTCTTTCCATTATACTCCTCTGCTCCTCAATTGTTTTTAACTCAGACTTTTTAAAGCTCAGGACAATGTGTATTTCACACATGCTTCAGTGATTTTGAATACTCAATCAAGTTTTCCTGTGAGCCTGGTCACATCCTGTCTTCCACTGTGATGGTGGCATGGGGCGTTCGCAAATACGCCGGTTTCTACAGGAGGGCCAGTGTCCACATGAACACACTCTCTCTCTTCCCTTTGGCGGCTCCAAGATTCCACACTGTCCTTGGGAGCTTTTGTGCTTGAAGAATCAATCACAAAGTTAGAAGATGTGCTGACAGCGACACAAGCTGGTTTCCTGGACCTCTTAGCCCTCGGGCCCAGAAAGGAAACACAGCCCCTAATGGACTCTCATTTGTAATTAAATGACAAGGATTTTGCGGTGGGAAGAGTTGTCTCTTCCTTATTAAGGCCACCGGCTGCCTTTTTATTCATTTTTATGTGAGTTTAATTCCCATTGATGTGGGCGATGACTGCTGGTCAAAAACCACTTTCGCATCGGAGTCCGGCATTCTCCCCCAGTGTCCCAGTGGTAAACACAGAGGGATTGAAAGACAGAATGACTTCACCCCTGAAGTCCTATTTGGTGCCCATTTTGAGCCCGGGGACCAAACCACGCAGGAGGCCTGGGGTGTTTTTACTCGGGCACAACCACGAAAGTGTATTTTTTTTCTCCTTTGGTGGAAAAATGATGGCTTTGCTTTCTTGAAGCATTCCTGCTGGCTTATTCATGGAACCAAAGAGGGCGACATCCAAGGAGGGCAGCATGCAGCCTTCTGTTTCCCAGCCAGAGTCAGGGTTTGGCAAAGAGCGAGGCTAGAGGGAGGCGGGACTGCCCAGTGCAGTAGGTGAGAGAAGAGTTGGCCAAAAGGTAGGAAAGACTTGAAACCAAAATCCACACTCTGATGTGCGGGGCCTCCCAGTGAGAAAAAACACTCACCAAACACCCACATGCTTATTTGGGTTGGCATGGGGTGTGCAGAGCCCAGGAGGCTGTTGAAACAGAGAACTGACCCCCTTCAATGGGCTGGATGGAAGCTGGGACAGGGGCCTGGAGGGGGAGTGTCGTGGAGGATGCTCATGGATGGCCGAGCTATGGATCCTTAGCCCCAAGAACCCATTTTGCAGGTTCACTTGGGATGAAAGTGTAGGTGGTGCCTCGTGTGAGTGCTGGTTGGGGAGACTTACGAGAAGCAGGGATATGTCTTTTTCTCTGGAGCCAGACAGACTTGGGTTGAATGTAGACTCCATCATGCGTGGGCCCTGGAACCTTGGGGGAAAGTCGCTTCACTTGTCTGAACCTCAGTTTCCTGACCAGTAAAATGGGAATGAAATTGTGGTTTTGAATGAGGGTTAAATTTGGTATTGCTTATGAAAAGTTGTCTGCGGGGTGCCTGGCCCTCATCGCTTACCAGTGAACAGCTGCCCTCTTTCCATATATTAGATGACTGGTTGCATTTATGGAGGTCAGTTTCCTGTCATGATTTTTGAGCAGCTCCAACTGGCTGTAAGTCCTAGCTCAGTGATGGCGAACCTTTTGAGCTCGGCGTGTCAGCATTTTGAAAAACCCTAACTTAACTCTGGTGCCGTGTCACATACAGAAATTTTTTGATATTTGCAACCATAGTAAAACAAAGATTTATATTTTTGATATTTATTTTATATATTTAAATGCCATTTAACAAAGAAAAAAATCAACCAAAAAAATGAGTTCGCGTGTCACCTCTGACATGCCTGTCATAGGTTTGCCATCACTGTCCTAGCTCTACCTTATGCTACTTTATGACTTAGAGTGAGTTTCTGAACATCAGTAAACCACAATTTCTTCCATCTAAAAAAAGGTTATCATAATACTGTCTCCCTGCATTATCTAGAGTTGAGATGATAACATGACAAACACATAGCATAGTGTCTTACTAAGCAAGCATAGTGAGGCTCCATATATATTAGCCAAGATGGTAGTGATGGTAGCCTCTGAGGACAGGAATTGTGTGGACTATCCCATACTTTTTCATGGGAAGCCCTGGAGACATTTGATCATGTCTGGAGACAGTTTGGTTGTCTCAACTTGGGGGGAAGGGTTGTGCTGCTGTTGCTATCCAGTGAGTAAAGACCAAAGATTCTTCTAAACATTCTACAACACAGAAGGTAGCCCCCCTCCCCCACATCAGAGAATTGTCCAGACCAAAATATCAATAGAGCTAAGGCTGTAAAGCCCTCGTCCAACCAGGCACTTTGGAAGAGTTAACATGAAGTAGACATCAGAGGGCCTGAGTTAGTATCAGGGATAACTAAGGTTTTCAGTTATTTAAATACAAATCATATGCCACCTTCTAGGTTGTACTTCCTTGAGTGTAGGAACCAAGCCTTCGTCACCTCAATTCCCTGTAACTTGACACAAGTCATGCCTTCACTAACCGTCTTTCAGTTCAGTGCATCAAGTCTCCCGGTGCAGTGGCTCCAGTGCAAGGTTAAAGATATAACTATTAATTCGATAATTCATAGAGGATTTTCACCTTGAAACAAAATAGGAAAATGGGCCCATTTTTAGACAGAGCATCACCCAGGGTGATCAGAACTAGAACTGAGAAACCAAAGTAGCAGAAAACACAGGAAAGTTACTACTTGGCATGTACCACCAATTTAGGACTGGGAAGACTGTGAGTGGATTTGCCTTTCTAATTAGGTTTGACTTGGGCTAATATTGAAGTGGGCTTTTGTTCCCTGAGTAGACACCAGCTGGGAGGTACTCCAGGAACGTGCTGGGTGGTAGGGTGAAGTCAGCCTGATATTACACATTTTCTCTGGGTGACCCATAAATAGATGGTTCACACACGGACATGTGAGACCATCTATAAACTTAGCTCTGACGCAGAATGTCCAGAGAGGTCAGACTCCTGAGTCACTCTGGATGACAGTTCAATCCTGGGCTCCATTACTTGCTTGCCGTGTGGCCTTGCACATGATATTCAGCTTTTCTGAGCCACGTTTTTTCCTTTCAATCTGGGAAATGCGGATGGATAACATCTACCTCAAGAAGTTGTTATGAAGGATTAAAAACACACATACAAAAGAGATAAGAGATTTTGTTGACTCTTACCACAGAAAACTTGGAATGATCCAAAATTCATCACATCATGTACTGGCTTATTCCCTTAAGTAAATGACTTATTGTTTACTTAATTCTTGTATTACCTCTAGTATCTACCAACACTTAACCATGGTCTTCAAAATGTTCTTGCTGCTAAGCTCTTCCACTTCACCGCAACAATTATCCTTAGAACATACTCCAGACTACTTCTCCTGAAACATAATGCTGGCCAGACCACTCCCATATGTAGAAATGCCCCCTGCAACCTAAAGTCTAGACCAGTGATGGCGAACCTATGACACGCGACACGCGTGTCAGAGGTGACACGGGCACTCATTTTTTTGGTTGATTTTTCTTTGTTAAATGGCATTTAAATATATAAAATAAATATCAAAAATATAAGTCTTTGTTTTACTATGGTTGCAAATATCAAAAAATTTCTATATGTGACACGGCACCAGAGTTAAGTTAGGGTTTTTCCAAATGCTGACACGCCGAGCTCAAAAGGTTCGCCATGACTGGTCTAGACCTATTGGCGAGCATTCAAAGCCTTTCACTATCTCTCTACGAGTTCCACACTTAACACTTGCCAATGCCTGCATCCCCTCACTCAAGTGAATTTTGGGCACCACCCTTACTGGGAATTGAACAGTGACTTCCTGGTTCATAGGTGTGGTTCAGTTCAACCACTGAGTCACGCCAGCCTAGTACTGCAGCTCATTTTCTATTCCTAAAACAGCTTCATGATTTTAATGCC
>NW_005871206.1:764816-1000395 GCF_000147115.1 Myotis lucifugus
AGTAACTGTGTGTGGAGAAGCCTGGCAATACCTACTCCAGCCAAGCCAAGGCCATCACCAACAGTGATAAGTTGTGTGCCCTTGAGGTGCCACAGTAAGAATGGAGCTTTATTTCTTTGGTCCTTCTCCAAACCCATAACCCCTCTGTAAGCAGGAGAAAAACACCAGAAAAAATCCAAATTGAAGGGCATTCTACAAAATGCCCAATCAGTAGTCCCCAAAACTCTCAAGATCATCAAAACCCAGTCAAAGCTTGAGAAACCATCTCAATGCAGAAGAGCATAAAGAGTCATGGCATCCCATGCACTGTATTCTGGATGTCATCTTGGATCAGATAAAAGGTCATTAGGTAAACATGAGGGGAAATCTGAACACAGCATGCATTTTTTAAATTAATAGGGTATCGATATTGATTCATTAGTTGTGATAAACATGCATACTGATATAATACACTAGAGGCCCGGTGCATGAGATTCATGCACTTGGTGGGGGGGGGGAGTGGCTGGGGGCAGTTCCTCAGCCCAGCCTGCGCCCTCTCACAGTCCAGGAATCCTTGGGGGATGTCCGACTGATGGACATCCTTAGCGCTGCAGCAGAGGCAGGAAAGGCTCCCGCCACCCCTGCTGCACTCGCCAGCCGTGAGAGCTCTCGGCTCCTTCGTTGAGCATCTGCGTCATAGCGACATGTTGTTCCGCTGTTCGGTCGATTTGCATATTAGCCTTTTATTATATAGGATAGGATTAACCATAGGGAAAATTGGATGTGGGATACATAAGGATTCTTTATGGTATCCTGGCAACTTTGTTGAACGCCTCATGACTGAATGAGAGAGGGTAATATTTGCATTCAACTTCTATATGAAGAATTAGAAAAAAACTGAACACATGCGACTATGGCATGGTAGTTAGATAACCCTGAGAAAGTAATTTGAATCTCTTTGTTTCCTCATTCATTTCATAATAATAATGTTTAAAAGTCAGATAAAGCAAATTAAATTAATCTATATGGGATGCTTAGAACTTAGTAGATGCTCAACAAAGCTGTTTTCCCTTCATTGTATTAGACTTGTGCACAAGTGCCTCAACTTTTCTGTGGACAATATGATATTTGTTATCGAATGGAATGGAAAGAAAAGTTATTTAAAACAAAAACTATAGCTAATACTGTTTTCTAATAAGTGAGCTATCATAACTTTGATCAGTGGGAAAATACGTTTCTATATTCTCTCCTTCCAGTGGGAGAAGAAGAGAGGAAAGACAGAAATTTCTAAGCTTCTTCCATGTCTCCTGTGCTGACAAGCAATGAGTCCTAGGCTGGGTGAACCTTTGTGTTAGCACTTTCATGAGATGATATTTGTAAAAATAAGCCTAGAGTCCAATAGCGGATGGAGATCTCAGAACAGCTGAACTGCTCTGCATAATGAAGTTAGGGAATTAAGATGAGCGCATATAAAAGTGTGTGTGTGGCAGGTTGGCGGGTGAGAGATTGAACTACAGAGCGGGAGGCTGGAACCTTTAGAGAAATGTGACCAGCACGAAATTCTCTGTGGAGGCACAGCCCAAGGACTTTTAAGGCAAAAATGTTGAAACTCTCATTTTAACTTATTTGTTTTTCTGTCATGTAAACACCCTTCATCATCTCAGTTTTCAAAAAGTCTGCTAAACACACAAATGCCTGGCGTGAAAGGTTCTGGTGGAAATCAAAATCCTCATCTATGTTGGTACCAACCCAAAGGGAAAGAGCAACCCCGGGGGAGTCAGCTGAAGTGAGATTTGAGGTTTGGCAGAAAAAGGAATTTGGATGTGGAAATGACCATTCAGTACAATATCCCTGGGAATTTGCCAAAAATCGGGGCGGGGCATTACATTTGGACTGATTTTAATAGAAGGGAGTGTGTGTGTGTGTGTGTGTGTGTGTGTGGAAAATATGCTGTCACTAATGAACAGATGCATCCCCTTCTTGTCCATATTCCCAGAATGCTGGGCTGAGGGAACAGGTGAGGGTCAAGGTTCCCTAGGCTCTCAGCGCTCTCATGGGGAGATGTGCTCTCCCCACGGCCAAAGTGTCCAAATGCACAGACCATGCCACCCTCCCCACACCCTTCATTTGCTAATGTGCTCCCACACACTGGACTGGCCACACCAAGCCATTTACACATGCGCTGGAACCCAATGTCTTTTATTCTTCCTCCAGGCCATACACATGCTGTTTCCTTATCATTCACTTCTCAAATCCCCACTCATCCTTTAAATCCAGCTCTAGTATATATTTTTTTAACCCTCACCAGAAGATATGTTTTTATTGATTTGAGAGGGGGGGGGGAGAGAGAGAGAGAGAGATAGAGAGAGAGAGAGAGAGAGAGAGAGAGAGAGAGAGAGAGAGAAAGAAAGAAAGAAAGAAAGAAAGAAAGAAAGAAAGAAAGAAAGAAAGAAAGAAAGGAAGAAAGAAAGAAAGAAAGAAAGAAAGAAAGAGAGAGAGAAAGAGAAACATTGACCGGTTGCCTCCATGCATGCCCTGACTGGGAATCAAATCCACAACCTAGGTATGTGCCCTGACCGGAAATCGAACCCACAACCTTTGCTATGTCGACAATGCTCTAACCCACTGAGACACACCCAGCCAGGGCTCTAGTATTTTTTTTTCTAATGTGAAACCTCTAAGTACATTTCCTCCCTTCCCAAATTCCGGCAGTAGGGCTCCCTCCCTGCACAGTGGACACATTGGACATATGTACACATATGTCCCTCCTGCAGCTCATAACAGGGGACTGCAGTGACCTGCAGTCATTTGTGAAGTACAGTCCCCATCCTTACACAGCAGCCGTGGCCCCTGCGACTGGGTGGCCCCGAGATTTTCACACTTGTCAGCACGTTGGAAGCGCTGGGAGCTCTGACAGTTACTGACACCTCGGTTTCACGCCGATGTCCTCATGGAATTGTTCTGGCTGCAGCCTGGGCATGGGGGAACTTTGGAGCCTCCTTAGTGGGTGCTAATGTGCAGCCTGAGTCAGGAAGCCCTGCTAGAGTCTGGCGTTTGCCTTGTGGGGGCCTCTCTCCCCATCTCGCTCTCACTCTTACTCTTGACCTTGTTGCTGGTTCTGCCTTTCCTCAAGGCCAGACTTCCAGAACTGTCTGAAGTACAATATTAAATAACATCACCAAACACGGGAACATGCTTTGAGGAAGCAAAAGGTGTGTTGGGACTGATAGGCTCGGAGCTGGCTTTTTTCTCCATGGACTTCCTTGGAATTAGCAGAGGGCAGAGTCCTCCCATCGCAACTGTGGCAGGAGCAGCTCAAGCCACTCCAGGAATGAGGGCTGGGACAGACAGCAGGGCCCTCCTCAGAGGCCCATCTCCAGGCCACTTCACTGAGCGTGGTCCCCTGAAAGCTCTTACTGGGGCTGCAGTGGGATGAACTGGGCAACGAGTGAGAAAGGGCTGAGAATGTGTCCGTCACAGTGTGGTGGACACGGACAGCGACCCAGCCACCTGTCCTCATCAGATGCCTCCTGCTGCTGCCAGGGCCCCTCAGCTGGCAGGTGTGTGCTCTGCTCCTGAAGTCCTGGACCTCTTACTCTCTTGGGAAGATGGCTCTAGGGGCTGCTGTGCTCAGGCTTTAAGAATCAGGGTGACCAGAAGTGTGTCCTGCTTGGGTGACGTGAGCCAATGACTGCAGATGACCAAGTCCAGGGCATCCTCTGAGCTCCAGGGTCCCCTTGAAGCGGAGGCGAAGCTTTGCCTAAAACCCAACGCTGGCCCGGACTCTTCGCCTCCCCGGTCCTGCCTCTCAGGTCCCTTACTGGTTCCTCCTGGGAGCACTTCCTTTATCATTTACTTGCGCACAAATCTCATCTTGGAGTCCAATTCCAAGGCATCCGACTAAAGACACTAATGCAACATGATGCGATGGTGTCATCCCATCTTCCTGGCAACTTGGGGATGACAAAAATACATACTTACTGAGCTTTTTATTTAAAATGAATATCATTTCATGTAATCCCCAATCCAATCCTTTGTAAATAAAGAAGCAGCGGTTTAGGAAAATCAAGTCATGTTCCTGAGATCACACGGTGGCCTAGTAGTAATTAAAGAACAGGCTGGATGGAAGCTAAAACTCTGCTTTAATCTCCCTGAAGGTTTGGGGGAATGTATGTTTCCCTGCCTTTTTGTTCATTTTCCCTACTTCTTTTTTCTTGCCTCCTTACCTCTCTCTCTCTCTCTCTCTCTCTCTCTATATATATATATATATATATCAATAATTGCAGCAAACTGAGATGTCTTAAAAGTGAGCACACAGACATGATCTGAGGAAGCTAGGAAGACTCCTGGAGGGAACACGCAGATAAGTCTTAGAGTTGAAGAAGGAGAGATACAGTTGGAAGGGTGGGCTGTGTCACCCTGAGTACTTTATGTCAAACTAGGGAGTTTGGAATGAATGTGGGAGTGAAGATTGGAGTCAATGCAGGTCTGGGTGCAGTGGGGGGCGAGGTGGGGAGGCACCCTTAGACCTATGTTTCTGAAAGGTCACATAAATGACTAGCTACCCCTGTGCTGATCCTCGGCTCTCCTGGCCCTTCTACTGGTTGGTTGATGAGGCTGTGTCCTATGTTCTGAGACATCAGCCCTATTGTTCTAGGTAATTTATGGATTTATTTTTATCTCTCCAAATTGATGGCGTTAAGGTCCTAATAGAACAGAGAGCTGGGGGCAGGGTTGGGAGCGGAGTAGGGAACGGCTTCCAGCTCACCGGCTGTGGTGAGTCCTCTCCTTCAGTGTTCTGTACCGAAGGGGAAACGGATGGAGACTCTGATTGCTGATTCGGTAACTATGGTAATGTGCAGGCTCCTGTCAGTTGCGAGGGGCCTGAATGGATTAGAAGCACCTTTTAAAATGCTTGCTAGTGAAGAGGTAGCAAAACTCGTCTAGACTGTCTGCCTGACACGCTGTGCAGAAACAGGGCTGGAGAAGGCTGAGTTTCAAGGGCACACCCAGCCTTTGAAAATAGAAAGAGGGGGCTGGGGATCACTCAAGCCTGGCTGGGCTGTTTCCAACTAATGCCGGGCAGCTGCCCCTAAGCCCTGCCCAACGAACCCACAAACTGAGGGCTTTGCTTTGAAACTTAGACTCTGCCCCAAATATCCAGCTACTTAAAACAACAAGAAAAAGTGCTGTCCCTTTTGTTTCTGATCCTGCTACCCATCCCACCCCTGAAGTCTCTTTTGAACTTCCATAATAGCCCATCTCTACCCCTTGAGCCATATTAGGCTTCTATCAGAACTTCCCAGATAATGAAATTAGCCTGGCTTGGATTTCAATCTGATCTCTGTCGCTTCCTTCTTGCTGTGTGGCCTTAGAGAAATCACTAAGCCTCTCTGATCTATAAGACAGAGATGGCAGCACCTATGTAAAAGGCTGTTGTGAGAGTTTTGCAAAATCTCTAGTCTCATCCATGCCACAGAATGAAGACTCAAGTTCATGGTGTTTCCTTTCACTTTCCATCTTCATCCCATTCCCTTGCAGTTGTCAGCTTTTTGAAGACATACTCGGTCTGTCACATGCACTTCCAACTCCAAGTCTAGACCAGCGGTTCTCAACCTGTGGGTCGCGACTCCTTTGGGGGTCGAATGACCCTTTCACAGGGGTCGCCTAAGACCATCAGAAAATACATATATAATTACATATTGTTTCTGTGATTAATCACTATGCTTTCATTATGTTCAATTTGTAACAATGAAAATACATCCTGCATATCAGATATTTACATTACGATTCATAACAGTAGCAACATTACAGTTATGAAGTAGCAACAAAAATAATTTTATGGTTGGGGGTCACCACAACATGAGGAACTGTATTAAAGGGTCGCGGCACTAGGAAGGTTGAGAACCACTGGTCTAGACAGTCCGTGCGTAAGGAAAATGAGCCAGAGAACTGCGACTGGACCCGGAGATTCTCTGCCACCAGCTCCCGTGGTCTGAGGCAAACATCCCACAATAGCTAGACAGCGGCACTCTTGCTTGGCCTCTGACTTCACCCAGACCCTACAAGGGGAACTCATGAACAGATGAATGCCACCCATGCAAGTTCTCCTCGCTCCCAGGGAAGCGGGCCCAAGCCCCTGACTTACTGGTGGAAAGACTTGCGGTTTCCAGAAAGGATAGAACACTGGCACATGGAGACAGAAAGACTACTCTCAGAATGCCCCCAAGGGCTACCCTGTCCATCTCTTGAGATTTTTGGTCAATTTCAGAATCTCTTCATATCCGCAAACCCTCATTCCCACCTCACCGCACTCCTCCATTTGACTGGCATACTCTTAGCTTCTCTCTGTGAATTCAACCCTCTCATCCATCCATCCAGACCCCATGCTGGTTGCATCCTCCTTACAAAGCTTTCACTGACCTTCTGGTTCAAGTTGATATCCCCATTTCAAACCCGGAAAAGCACCTATGATTTGTTGAGTTACCATTTGATAATTAACTTCAACTTTTACAATAACATTTAAAGAAAAATAATTCTGGTTTTAATTATAAAGCAAAGGCACCAAAATGCAATTGAAAATTTTAAGAATAGAAAAATCAATCATAAATTCATGTTTTAGCGCAATTATATTTGACATTGTGATATATTAGCTTCCTGTGGTTTCATTTTATAAGTATTTTTAACTTATGTATAAGAAATAATTAGGTAAGATTTTATATAGTATTTCAGCCTGGTTTTTATATTAAAACTAGAGGCCCGATGCATGAAATTTGTGCAAGAGTAGGCCTTCCTTCCCCTGGCTGCCAGCACCGGCTTCCCTCTTGCACCCAGGACCCGGGCTTCCCTCCGGCCGCCAGCAGGCACCCGGGACTCAGGCTTCCCTCGCAGCCCTGGCTTCATCCAGAAGGTCATCTGGAAGGACGTCTGGTCTAATTAGTATATTATGCTTTTATTATTATAGACTACTAGAGGCCCGGTGCACAACATTTGTGCGCTGTGGAGGGGTGGTGGTGTCCCTCAGCTTGACCTGCACCCTCTCACAGTCTGGGACCCCTCCGGGGATGTCTGCCTGCAGGCTTAGGTCCGACCCACCAGAGATCGGGCCTAAGCCGGCAGTCAGATATCCCTCTATCAGTCCAGGACTCTCACAGTCCGGGACCCCTTGCTCCTTACTGCCCACCTGCAGCGGAGGCGGGAGAGGCTTCTGTCACCGCTGCTGCTCTCACCAGCTGTGAGCCCGGCTTCTGGCTGAGCGATGCTCCCCCTGTGGGAGCACACTGACCACTAGGGGGCAGCTCCTGCACTGAGCGTCTGCCCCCAGGTGGTCAGTGTGTGTCATAGCAACTGGTCCTTCCACTGTTTGGTCGATTTGCATATTAGGGTTTTATTATATAGGATTAGGCTAGTAGAGTGATTTAGTTTAAAATTAATAATGCTTTTACAGTTACTATGTAGTAAATCATATTCCTTCACCTATTCAATTATTTTAAAAATATGTGAGTACCTGCTGTGCTATAGGTACCTTGCTAGGTAGTCACTAGAATATAACACTGCACAGGATAAGATAGCTTGAATTCTGGTAAGGAAGACAGACAACTAATCAAGCTATTAGATGCTCTTCTGTTTTGCTCTTAAATATTTTAATGTGTATAAAACTCCATCAAAGTTTCCTATACCATGAGAGCCATATATTTCTTTTATATAATCTCAATAGTATATATAGCTCAATGCTGGGCACACTGAATCCAAAATGTTATAGATGAAATGAATGATCAGTCATTAAATATACTTTATGAATAAAGCTCTGAGAGGCGAAATGACTGGCTCTAGATCTACAGGGAAATCCTAAAACACAGTACCTAAAGAAAAGAGTCCAATAGAAGGAGACATCAAATCTCCAAGGAACAGAAAGATGCTTTCTGAGCTTGAGGAGGACTCTCCCCACCTCTACTCAGTGTGGGAAATAAGCCAGCACAAGCATTGTATTGACTCACAGCAGGAGGGGCCCACAGCAGGAGGGGCTCAGCGCAGATGCAGAGCTTCCTGTCAGGAGGTTTACATTAAAGTCCTTGGAGACTGTAAACTTCCCATCCAAGGCAGTGCTAAGAATGAAACAGTTTCCTATTAGTCTGCAGCAGCTTGGAAATGTTCAGCACACAGGAAGGGGTAAACCTTTTGTTTTGCCTTCATTTCTAAAGCATAACTCTCATTTTCTCAGCACAGTACTACTTGTTCTATGCTACTTTGCCTCTTTTTTCTCAATAAAGCGAGTCTGTTCCCTTCTGGGAATTATGGTCCCCCTCCCTCCCATTTCTCATATTTCTCAGCACCTGTTGGGCAGCTGCTACTTTCTGCCCAAGCAGTGGCTGCGTCTGCAAGGACTCAGTTCTAGCAATATGGAAAGTTAGTGATACTTAAGGGATTTGCAATATGAACTTAACTATAGTAGATGGCTGGAACCACACTCTCAAATTTCCCATGTACGCCTGTGGAAGAAGTACATTCCATTAAGAAGCAATAAAAATAGCAGAGCTACCGAGTTCACTGGCTATGTAGCTGTGAATCCTTTTCTGCATCTACATATAACCACACAACTGCAACTCTCATATAGCTGCATATGAATGAATATGCATGGAAATCTAGCTGTCTATATCAGCTAGCTAGAAAATGGTTTCTTAATAGTATTACAGTAGCAGCTAACACTGAGTGCTCATGAGGTGGCAGACATTGTTCTGAGCATATTACAGACATGGATAGATTCAAACCTCAAACAACTGTTAGAGGTAGCTACTAGTCCAAGCCCTGTTTTATAGATGAGAAAGAGAAGCCTCAGAGAGGTTAAGCAGATTGCCCAGGGTCACACAATTAGGAAGTGGCAGAGCCAGGATTTCAACTGGACGCTCTGGATCCATAGACCATGATTTTAACTGGTATGCAATGCTTACATTTACTATTTTATATTAGACTAGAGGCCCGACGCACAAAATTCGTGCAAGGAGCTCGGCCCTCGCAGACCCAGCTTTGTCCAGAAGGTTGTCTGGAAGGATGTCCAGAAAGTTGTTCAGCTGTCCGGTCTAATTAGCATATTATGCTCCTATTATTATAGATTTACTAAACTACATCTTGTACAAAATGAGGATTGTTCTATTTTTAATTTTCAACAAGCCATTGAGATATGTAGGGCAAATATGATCACAGTTATTGTTAATATTATTGTTTCTCCCATAAGAAAGTGCGGGACAGAAGTTCAGTGACTTTTCAAAGCTTATGTAGTTGGTGAGGAAGCAAGAATGTTCTATATCTTGGTTTTATATATACATTTTTTAATTTTTATGGTAGATAATATATAGTATTACATAATACATAGTAACATATATTACTATGTATAATATATGTTACTATATATAATATTACTACAGTACCCTATTTTATATATATATATAATATATATATAATATAGTGGTATGCAGGATCTGATGTGTACTAGTACAGTACTTGGATATATTATAATAATAAATATTTAAGTATATATATATAATATATAGTTATATAATAATAATTAATGACTTGGAAATAGGATTTAAAGACAAATGTAGTAAATGGAAATATAACAACAGTATCCAGATCTTATCAATACACATTTCCTTTAGAGCCTTTTGCAAATTGAAATGCCCAATCCTAGGAAGAAATATAAAGGACATTTTATTGTCTAAAAGAATAAAGTTCCATGTTTCTTGTAAAAACAAAATTGATTACTTAGTGACAAAAAGGTTACAGATTTCTGATATTAGTCCTATAAGCCAGGTTATTAAAATTTCAAAGCCACTCAACATTCCATGGATTCTTTATCTATCTGTAGAGGTTTGAAAGAAATGAGATGAAAGATCTCTTGAGTATGGATTCTGCTCTTCATTCTGCTTGAGATTGGTCTCTGGTACCCAGGAACTAGTTCTTTAGCATCTCTAAGCTTCACGTTACTCATTTTAAGATGAGCTTAGGGATATCGTTAGCAAATATTCAAGGGGCCTGAGTTCTGACCAACAGTTGCTCAACATTTCTGAAAGCAATGAAGGTGGTTATTGCTAACTGTGACATTGAACCTGTGAGAGCCAGGAGTTGAGTGATACTCTAGAGCAGTGGTTCTCAACCTTCTGGCCCTTTAAATACAGTTCCTCATGTTGTGACCCAACCATAAAATTCTTTTCGTTGCTACTTCATAACTGTAATGTTCCTACTGTTATGAATCGTAATGTAAATATCTGATATGCAGGATGGTCTTAGGCGACCCCTGCGAAAGGGTCGTTCGACTGCCAAAGGGATCGCGACCCACAGGTTGAGAACCGCTGCTCTAGAGGAATCAGGCAAAGGAAAGTGTTTGGTTTGGTTGTCTCCTTCTGAATTTGAGGATTTATTTATTCCTTCATGAAGTAATGAGCACCCACTATGTGCCATTGAGTGTGGTAGAAAAGGCCTTGTTCTCATGGAGTTTACATTGGGTTTCCTTAAGTGAATGAACAAACACTATGTAATATGTCAAGAGCTGGTAAGTGCTGTGGAGGAAAATAAAGCAGGGTAAGGATGGAGGAGAAAAGGGGGGGATTTTATTTCTCATTCAACAGCAAACTTGATTTAATTGATATGAGGTTATTGATACCGGTTGTTCATCTAATTTGGTGTGAATGGTTATGTTTTACTGCGGACATATTAGTGCACTTGAATATTGGGTGCTGCCCCAAATCTTGCTGTGGGGATGTTCTATAATACACAGCATAAGCATATAAATTTATAAAATCTGAAATTTTAGAAAATTCCAAAGCACATCTGTACCAAGAGATTTCAGATCACTGGAATCTACCAGCCAGACTTCAGGAAAGGGATCAGGAGTGGAAATATGCCTGTGAAAGTCATCATCCTGTAGATGGCGTTTGGATAAAACCAGGAAGAGGAGCGAGGCCTTGAACTGTGTCTCACTCCACTATGTAGAGTGATGAGGTGGGAGAACAACAAAGAGAGGTTGTCCAGAAAGCAAGTCCTGAGAGTGTGTCAAGAGCAGTGCGGGAAGGCATGATCCGCTGTGTGGAAGGCAGCTCATAGGTCAACAAGGCTGAGGACTGAGTATATGAACGAGGGGGGCAGCGGCAGCCACACCGAGCAGCCTTGCTCTTTTTCTTTTCATCTTATTGCCAGGATTCATTCTATCCACAGCCATCCTTGATGCATGTTTGATCCGTATTTACAGTAATTGCCTAACAGTTGCTTCTTGGAGGAACTACTTAAATGACTGACATTTCCTGGATATGAGGTATATTTCCTAGAAGCAGTATAATATATTCAAAATACACAGATTTCAAAGCCAGAGGGACCTGGGTTCCAAACACCCAATTGGGTTGCCCACGCCTTCATAGGTCAACCGCTGACAAGCTACTTTACATTGCTACCTCAGATTTCCCACCTGAAAAACGAGGCTACTGATAATCTCGAATGTATGTTGATGATTAAAACACAATGACATACAAAAAGGGTTCTAGCACATAGCAGGTCCGCTCTAGCACATACCTCAAAGTTCCTCTTTTCTAAGGACAGAAGATAACCAGTAAACATGAAGCATGGTGGTAGGACAAAGCATGCATTGAATGGGACCACAGGGTACGTGGACTGGGACTCTGGCCCCAGTAGCTGTATTTTGTCAAACCCCAGGTAACTCACACCATTCCTAAGTTTTAGAATCAGAGGTCAGCAGCCAACAGTCCCAATTCACCTACCACGCCTTGTTTGGTTGGAATTCTAGATTTAATTGGTTGCTTGATTGGTTAGTAACACTGTCTAGTTTGCGATAGTTTACTCTTTCCTCATGAATGACATCACTCATGGACATCACCTGCTTGTTCTGACCTAGATTTGAGCTTGCAGTCCCTGGAGTAAATCATCTTTCTGGTCCCTTCATTTAGAATATTTTACAAGTTTTGTAACTAGCACTCCAAGATGTCTTTGTTCAGGGCACTTTTATATACTGAACACTACAGACACACTTCTTAGGGTTTCCATGCTTTCTGACACCCTATAAAAAGTTTAGACTTGAAAACAAAATAATTGCCTCTCAAATAATAAAGATGAACTGCAAAATTAAAGTTTTGTGCACAAAATACATAATGGCATATCACACATCCAACTGCAGCTCAATTCAGGTAGTTTGACATTTAAAAAATAAAGCGTAAATGACAAGATTAAATGAATTTATTTTTTAGGCAACTGGGAATTAGAGAGCGAGTCTTTTCTGCTGAGGGGAAGGTAGGGAGAGTAGGCCTCAGGTGCCTAACAAGGGTATAATGTAATGTTTTTAAAAACATCTTTCTTGTTGAAAGTATATATATGTCCTGTTTCCCGCCCCCCCCCCGGCCCCCGCCCCATTGAGCCCTTCTACCTCTCCCTTGGCCCCTCCTGCCAACCCAGATCCTCACCAACCTATTGTGTAAGGTTTTGATTGATTCTTCCTTGGATAGCTTCCATTGTTCAGGGAAGCAATAGTCCCAAAATCTTTTACTTCTAGAAAGAGGCAGGTGGCACAGTTGCTACTAAAGAGGCGTAAGTGAATCTGCTCAGGTTTGGGAGAAACTTTTTCTTTTCTGACTTAATGGGATAGATTCAGATGGTGTGGCATTCCCTCTCCCTACGTTGAATCCAGGCGTAATACCTGGAGATGCAGGTGACATTCTGACAACATGAGTTGCCAAGTCAATGTGCTGGGGATGGTGGGCTAGAGAGATTGAAGATATTGAGTCCTTGATGATAAACTGCTCACATGTTCCTCACTTGCTTATTATGAGAGAAAACGGAACCTTTCTGCAAGCCACAGAAAGTCCGAGTTTTGTTCATTTGTTTGTTGTTTGGTTTTATAATTGCAGCCAAAAAGATGTCTGATTGCCACACCATGGGAAGGGATGATTAAAATGCAGGGGAGATCAAGGTCATTAGCATTAGGGACATTCAGAAACTTTGAATCCAGCAAGCTGGAGGGGTATTCCAGAGGGAAGCTGACTGCTCGGTATGCAGATGCCACCAAATAAAATCAAATGGATAAAGAGTTTAAGACAGCTGCCATGGTTGGGGGAGCAGGGGACATGAATTAGGTGTTTCTACTCTGAAGTCTAAGATAATTGGATGGTGGAATTACTAGGTACTCAGTATGGACTACCTCAGTCTAGGTGCATGGCTTTGTGGTCCTAAAGACGATGCAGGAATAGAACTTACAAAGTAAACAGAAACCGATGTCCAGCAGGCCCCTTACATTATGCATCTATGCATGTCCATGTTATTACCAGCAGTTTTGACAAGAGTACGGATGTAGATGATTCAAACTGAACTCTTTGGAATTGCATGAAATGGAGCTTTCCCCTGGTCAGATCATAAAACATCCCCTACTGGATTGTGGGTAGGGAGGGGAGCAGAGGAAAGGATTTGTGCATATTGGACTTGAAGACTGTGGGACATGGGTTTGGAGATGACTTCCAAGCAAACATATACAAAGCCAGGAAGTGTTTAAGCTGCTTTGAAGTGGTTTTTAAAAAAAATCATTGAGCCCAGCTAGTGTGGCTCAGTGGTTGAGCATCGATTCCCAGTCAGGGCACATGCCCGGGTTTCAGGCTTGGTCCCCAGTAGGGGATGTGCAGGAGGTAGCCGATCAATAATTCTTTCTCATCATTGATGTTTCTAGCTCCCTCTCCCTTCTGCTCTGAAATCAATAAAAATATATTTAAAAACTTAAAAAAAGACTACCAGATATCTTTAGGATTTCAACTGAATGATCCTTTACCCATGAACCCCAGGAATCTAGAAATTGGCTTAAGTACTGCTATTCAATGTTGCTATGAACTAAATAAAGAATTTGGGTTCATTAAGACATCATGTCTCAAGTCATAGCCATCATATTAAGGGATTATACCAGTCATCATTCCTTTATTTTTCTGATGCAGGAAAAGGCTAAGTAAATATATTTTAAAACATTGGGCAGAGCTCTAGCTGTTTTGGCTCAGTGGATAGAGTGTTGGTCCATGGACTGACGGGGTTCGATTTCAGTCAAGGGCATGTACCTCGGTTGCAGGCTCAATCCCCGGCCCCACCTACTCTCTCTAAAAATCAGTGGGAAAAATATCCTCAGGAGAGGATTAACAAAAACAAAAAAACAAAAGCACACACAAAAAAAATACATTGGGCAGAAAAAAATAAAAATAGCCTTTAAGATCCAGGTTACTATATATTTTGTATAAAAATATAAATGTTATTGCCCTGATTTAGTCTGCATCAGATTCTGCCAAATATTATTAAATAAGTGCCTAGAATCTGAGCTTAAATCATGAATATATTTCAATGCTTAATAGCTTCAGAACCTTTGAGAAATTGCCTGACCTCGTAGCTTCCTCATCTGTAAAATAATACCTACCTCATATTGTTAAAATTGTGTGTATTGAACTAGATACAAGTAAAATGCTAAACATGGTAGCTAATGCATTATGTTAAAAATGTAAGCACTTTTTGTTATCAATAAATTCACAAGAAACCACTCACTTCTTTGGTTCAAAAGTGTGATCAATAGTCTAGCCAATGGTATAATACAAAAAATACACAATAAAATGTTAAATATTATAAAAGAGGTAAGATCTCCAATTTTGTACATAATATATATCTAAAAGTTTAAGAGAGATTCTATTTAAAATTTATCAAAATGTAAAATACTTTTGTAAGCATCTGGGTTTCATATTATGTATATGTGTATATACATGCATGTACTATAATAATAAAAGCATAATATGCTAATTAACCGGACATCCTTCTGGACGACCTTCTGGACGAAGCCAGGGCTGCGAGGGAAGCCTGGGTCCCAGGTGCCTGCCAGTGGCTGGAGGGAAGCCCGGGTCCCAGGTGCCAGAGGGTAGCTGGTGCCAGCAGCCAGGGGAAGGAAGGCCTACTCTTATACGAATTTCGTGAATCAGGCCTCTAGTGTAAATATAATACATACTAGAGGCCCGGTGCACAAAATTCGTGCACGGGGGAGGGGGGGTTCCTCAGCCCAGCCTGCAACCTCTCCAACCTGGGACCCCTCAGGGGATGTCCGATTGCCGGTTAAGGCCCGATCAGACCTAAACTGGCAGTCGGACATCCCTCTCACAATCCGGGACTGCTGGCTCCCAACCACTCGCCTGCCTGCCTGATTGCCCCTAACCACTCTGCCTGCCTGCCTGATCGATGCCTAATTGCTCCCCTGCCGGCCTGGTTGCCCCCAACTGCCCTCCCCTGCAGGCCTGGTCCCCCCCAACTGCCCTCCCCTGCAGGCCTGGTCACCCCCAAGTTCCCTCCCCTGCTGACCTGACCGCCCACAACTGCCCTCCCTGCCAGCCATCTTGTTGACCACATGGGGGCGGCCATCTTGTGCGAGGGTGTGATGGTCAATTTGCATATTACTGCTTTATTATATAGGATTATGTATATTTATCTAGAATTTTTATACATTATATAAGATATCCAGCTACATATTAAGTTATCATTTACATTTATATACATTTATATATTTATATATATACCTCATACCCAACAATAATCAGTTAAAAATGAAATAGAATATAAATCATTCACAAAGGCAAAATGTGTGAGACTCTATGTTGTAGGTCCAAGACTTTGATATGACTGATAGGAAAATGCCAATAGACACAATTAAAGGATGCAGTTTGGGTTTAAGAATATTTTTCCATTGATTTTTAGAAAAAGTCGAAGAGAGAAGAAAAGACAGAAAGAAATATCAATGTGAGAGAGACACACCGATTGGTTGCCTCCTGCATGTGCCCCATCCAGGTCGTGGGCTAGGAGGAGCCTACAACTGAGATATGTGCCCTTGACCAGAATCAAACCTGGGACCCTTGGTCCCCAGGCCAACGGTCTATCCACTGAGCCAAACTGGCTAGGGCTAAAGGATGTAGTTTTTTGAATGGCTTGGAATGTAAGTTGGTTCTGCCACTTTTGAAAATTACAAATTACTAGCTAAACTTACAAATAATCTATAACCCAGTGATTTCTCTCTTAGATATATAACGACAGAAATGAGTGCTTACACCCAACAAAATATGTCAAGGAATGTTCTCAGCAGTTTTATTTGTGATATCACAAAACTGGAAGCAACTCAGGTGTTCGCAATAAGAGAGTGGGTCAATTGTGGCATACGCATGCAATGAAAACCACACAGCGATGAGAAAGATAAGCCACTGAATCATGCGACAATCCATGAATTAACCTCCTAGAAATGCTGGCAAAAGCCAGGCACAAAAGATTATGTGCAGTATTATTTAATTTATCTGTAATTACAATGTGATGTCGCTAGGATTATAGAGAACAGGATAGTAATTACCCTGAGGAGATATTGATTGGGGAGGATAATGATGAGGTTTCCTGGGGTGATGGACATAATCTATATCCTGACCTGCATGGTGGTTTGACAACTACATACCTGTGTAAACATTCATTGAACTTAACAACTGTGAAATTTACAGTATTCAGGTTACACCTCAATAAATAAGACAACCAAAAAAATCTCAAACCAACAAAAAGATCTCTTTCCTCTTCCTTAATTTTTTTAAAATATATTTTTATTGATTTCAGAGAGGAAGGAAGAGAGAGAAAAAGATAGAAACATCAATGATGAGAGAGAATCATTGATCGGCTGCTTCTTGCAAGACCCCTACTGGGGATTGAGCCAGCAATGGAGGCATATGCTCTGACAGAGAATCGAACCATGACCTCCTGGTTCATAGGTCAAAGCTCAACCACTGAGCACACCGGCTGGGCTCTTTCCTTTACCTTAAAAAATGGATTTTTATAGCTAGAAAGTAGAAATTTGAAGTTCATGGCTGTCAGGTTGTCAAAGGACATTGTCTGCCACAATTCTTTTGTGTATATACACATGCAGACATACACACATTACGTATGTGTTTACTTAAGCAAAATATTTGCAAAGAATATATGTTCAACTGATAACAGCAATTACATTTGAAAATAGAATTGGATGGGATTTAAAATGTTTTGTTGATACATTTCTGATTACTAAAATAAAGGACATTCATAATATTAAAGTGGGAAACTGGAAGGTGTTAGGGATTTGTCCTTTATGGTGAATAAATGGAGAGAAAGGGATGAGAGACACCCAGCCCCCTGGAACTTTTCGGGGCAGTGGCAGGAAGTTACTTAGGGCTGCAAAGCCTTCTCTGAGCTCATTTCATCAAGATGGAAAAATCTGCTAGGAAAATTAATACGTCTGTGAATAATTGAGAGCCGCCTACAGTATACTCTCCTGAAATGACATTTTCTCTCATATGAATGATGAAAAGAGAAGGAAAGCAACCTTCGAGGTCATCTCATTTAAGGCCCTTGCCAAAGTGCCAATCTTTTCCATAATTTTTATTTTTAAAGTGTCTCAGCAGCTGTGTAACAAGTGGAAAATGTGCCTTTGCTACCAAGTAGGGGAGGTGTGCCGTATGCACTTAACTGAAGAACAGGCTATGAAAGCGGCCCTGTTTGTTTACTTTGCCACCTAGAGCACTGTCAGCTGTGTGTGTGTGTGTGTGTGTGTGTGTGTGTGTGTGTGTGTGTGTGTGTCTGTCTGTGTCTATGGAGGAGTCTAAGAGACTGAAAGAGAAAGAAACTGACAATGCGAAGGATACTGGTTTGGGGAGCCCATTTAGCAGCACTGGCTTGGATTAAATATTGACATGTCTGACTAACAAAAATACTCATCTAGGTTTTTCACCTCCGTCTCTTCATTCCAGTTCTATGAATCAAGAAAAAGTTCTGAATTTCTCAGAGCATGAGAACAAGATATGTTCCGACGTGGCTTTCTGGGTGCCACAAATCAGAGGTGTGCCCATGTTTCAATAACTGAATGGCATTAATCCTCTTTCTCTTCCACCACTTCATCCACTTCCTCCCCTCCCACCCCTCCTCCTCCTTTTGGCTGTTCCCACTTCAAAGTCTCAATGGCTCAGGTTGGGAAGGCTTTCAGTGTTCACGAGGGAAGATGTAACCTCTCCCACCCATCTTCCTTTCTAGCCCTTCTTCTCCCCTTCTCCATATGCACTGCAATGTTGAGAAGCATGGCCGGTCCTTACTGCTCTAGACAGCCAATGACCTTCCTCTCCTTCATCATTCTACTCTTGATCTTTCTTCAGTTGCATCTCCACTGCACAAAGTTGTGTTCTAAAAACATAACTAGGATTTATTTAAATCAAGTATGGTAAGCCTTAGTCAGTGTTCTCAGTGGTTAGAGCATCGGCCCATGGACCCAAGGGTCTCGGGTTCGATTCTTGGTCAAGGGCATGTACCTCCGTTGCATACTTGATCCCCAGCCCAGGTCAGGGTGCATATGGAAGGCAACCAATCGGTGTGTCTATCTCACATCGATGTTTCTCTCTCTCCCCCTTCTCCCTCCCTTGCACTCTCTCTAAAAAATATCCTTGGGTAAGGGTTTAAAAAAAAAGTATGGTAAGGCACACAGACATGAACATGGTTATCATGGAAGAAATTTATACTCGCAGGTCCTTAGAAACAGAAGGCCACATGGGAAAGCAGCCAAGTCGACCAGGAGACAGAGGTGGAGAGAGACGAATACAGCCCCGAGCCTTTATTGAGGAATAGGAAAGGCAGGATAGATATGCTGAGTCAGTTTTGGATTAGATAGTTTGAATGATTTCAGTGGGCTACGGGCTATATGGGTGGTCCCTAGTTGTCTGGTACTTGGCCTTAGGGTGATTTAGGGCAGGAGGCATGTTGGCTTGGTGTGTGAGAATTTGATAAAGGAAATAGTCAGGAATGGAGAATCTGGATTGGTTGGTTTGTAGAGTAAAGGCATGCTTGTAGGGGTGTCATTTGCTATCTCTAGGAATAAACTAGTCCTAGAAGGAACAGTCTCTCCAGGATCAAGACTCCAAATGACAGAGCATCAACAATGCAGAAAATAAGAAATACAGTCAGTACAGTTGGATTAATAATCATTATTGTTTCATGGCGCACTCTCATCATTGGTCCATGCTGGCACGTTTTACTTTATGTATTTCTCTCTCAAACACAGAATAGCCATGCGTTATCCATAGCACCTAAAACCCAGGTCATTACCAAAAACTACTTATGAGCTTCTATCCTAATCTGGTGGAGTCCAATTATTTTTTCTGCGCTATATTAATGGGCCTCAACACCTCGTACAGAGAAGACTATCCCATTTTGAATGACTGCCAATGGCCACTTCTATTCCCCATCCTGTCATTTATCTTGTCAGCTTGAATTTCAAACTCTCTGAGTGTTTTCCAACCTGTAATTCAAACACTGGCAAACAGAAGAACATTTCACTTGACTGTGGATGAAAAATTCATGAAGATAGATGCTGATATTTTTTTTAAAATTACTTTGTGCCTAGATGAGCCAATACCTCTACTAATGGCAAAATAGTTTTCACAGGTCTTGAAACAAAAGTCTAAAACCCAAGGAGTTAGGAAAGAAAGGGCCTTGGCAAGAGGCCTTTCCAAGCCAGGCCTGAGGTTATGGTGACACCGGCAGGAGTCCTCTTACTGTCTAGATTTTCAGCAGCTCCACTATTCATTTTGAATGAGGGCCACCAGACACTGTCAGCCGGCAGCCAGTAGACGTGAAGGGACAGGGCTTTTCATCGCTTTTGAAACTATTCATGATGATGTGTTTTGGGTGGGAAATTTGAGGGATGTTATGTTTAGAGAAGCTGGTGGGACTGTTGTTGAAAAACCCTCAGAAATCGGATGCCTACAAGAAGGGACCTTGGAAAAGCCAGCGGTACACGGTCACAGGCAACAGGTATTCTGGGGAAGGGGTGTGTCAGGGTAACACTCAGGGGACTTCAGACTGACTTTCCATTTGCTCACTGCAATCCCAGCAGGTCTTAGGTATTTCTCTTTCCGGGTGTTCAGAAATGTGAGGAGAAGAGAGCCCCTGTATATTCTGATGGCTGGGTCAGTTCTGCCTCTTCCAGCCCTTTTATTTGCTGGCCTTTCCGTAGTTCTGGACAAAAACACGCACACGGGTTCCTGAGCTATTGTTACAAACTGAGAGGCGTGCAAGACCGGGTTTCGGGTCTTCATGAAAACATTCTTTTTTCTGCTTGACAGCCTGTGGGAACTTGGGAATGTAGCTTCCTTGTGTCCTAGCCAAGGCCTCACAATGAAAGGGTTTTCAGAAATCTCCTCAGGTCCCAAGTTCAAGCCAAGAAGTGAGTGTGGTTGTATTTTGTGCAGATAACGTGTAAATCATGTGCTGTCAGGTTTCAGACTTCCTGAATGAACTGTCCTGGGCAAAGAGGACGTGGGTGTTTGGGGTTCCCACCATTTGGGGACTTTGGCTGGATCCCAACATTTTTAGGAGACCCCATTTGAAAACATTTACCGGTCCCAGTGAAATGAAAAGGCGTTTGTCCTACGAATGGCCCCTGAAATAACTTTGGAAGTCAAGTCCAACCCCTGCCACCGAGCAGTGGCTATTACCCTTGGACATTGCTAAGTGGGGCTTATAATTCTGGAATAATTTGCCTTCGGATTTATGACTCTTCAGTCCAGTCCACACATCAGCCTTTGCGTCTCCTCTCCCACGTTAAATTGGCCCATAAAACTCCACACGCCATAAAATGAGATCTGGGTGGAGATGTGGCACAGCTTCCCCCAAGGTCAACATTAGGATAGACTCGCACCCACCCCCAGACCCATCCCAGGAGCAAATGGAAACAAAAGGCTTGTTGGCCTGCAGACTTTACTCCTGGCAGCCCTCAGAGAGCCCCGTGTTCTTGTTTAGCTGGTTCGGCAGCAGCCGTGATAAAGGGGGAGACCCCTTTCTTTCTCTCCATGCCCCTTATCTGGGCAGTGGTCTACGGAGAGGATCAAGAAATCGCAGTAGCCTCACCAGGTTCTAGAGCCAACACCGAGGACTTCCTGTGGCCTGGCGCCAGCCGCATGCGGAACAGCCCCGATGGTGTCTGAAATATTTGGCTCCTGGCTCAGGCTGTGGGTTGGCTGTCTGGTTTGTTTGAACACAAGCTAGCCTGGGAGTCTCTGTGTAGAATGCTCCTTGCAGCGTTTTCCATGACATCTGCCAATTAAATGTATGAATTACTCTGTTTACTTCTCTGTGACAGGGCAGTTCCTTTACTCAGAAGCAAAGAGTTTCTTGTCATTCTTGCTTTTTCTTCTCACATCGATTCCCTTCTGTGATGTGCCAGGAATGGGCCAGATGCTTTTATATTTGTGATTTCCTTTTATTCTTCATGACAGCCCCGGTAAAATGGCCTTGGGGTTCCCATTTCAAAGATGAGGAAACTGGGATGCAGAGACAGGAAATGATTGATCTAGGGGCCACACACACTAATCAGGGGCGGAGTAGGCACAGGAACCTAAGTCCCATTTCAAGGTCTGTTTGTTTTTTCATCCTCTCCATTCCATTCCCTCAAGATGAATGCTTACATTTTGAGTTGATATTTTGAATCTTTATTCATTTATCCATTCAACATGAGTATCTACCATTGAGCACCTACTGTGTGCAAGGTATTAGGTCCAAAGGCTAAGCACAGAAGCCTGCTAACTTTTTCTCTACAAGACAGATAATAACTATTTTAGGCTTTGAGGTCTCTGTTGCAACTACTGAGCTCCACCGTTCTAGTACAAAAGTAGCCATAGATAATAGATAGATGAATGGACATGGCTGTACTCCAATGAAAACTTATTTCTAAAAATAGCATTGGGACAGATTTGACACTCTGACTGTAGTTTTCTGTAGACTTCCATGCAGTGCACAGCCTGCACACTGTCCGTAACATCCCTAGTGAGACACCCCATAATTATGCACTGGCTCTGAGCCTGCAATGAGAATGAGGGTGCCTGTGCTGGGATCATCCCTGCCCTCTCAGAGTAACCCTGAGAGGCCTAGCTTCTATGCATCTCTGCCATGCATCACCTCTCCTTAACCACTCATGGGAGTGTGCCTACTACTGATGAAACCCCACGTGACTTGTGCAGACAAAGTGTTAAATAGGAGAAAGTCATGAGAACGCAGAAGAGTCTGGCTTGGGTGTAGCCATCCACACACTTGATCACACTGCAAAACTAGTACAGTGATAACAGTTGCCATGGATTGATGTTTCTATGCCGAAGGCACCCATCTGTATTATCTCACTGGATCCTCAGAACATCCAGTTCATAAATAGTGCTATTACCACTTTCCAGATGAGGACACCTAGACTCAGAGAAGTTAGGTCACAAGGTCACACAATCAGGAGGTAGCCGGCTCAGGATATGAGTGAAAGTCTGCAGGTTTCCAAAATCCCTCACCGCCAAAGTCTACTGCTTTTGACAGAAGAAAATGAAAGAAAGAACAATTAGCTTTTATTGTGGTCCTTGTTGTTGCCTCCACGGAATCATGGCAGCAAGATGAACCATGAGGACCACTTGACACGAAAGATACACTCGTGGGGACGGCAACCACACCGCGTGCTCCTGCTGACTGTGGTCAGATTCCCGAGGCACGAAAAGGCCTTCGAGTGTGTGCACACAGGGCCCTCTGCTGCCCAGGGGGAGACCACAGATACCCTGTTCTTAGTCCCCTTCAAGAAGATGAACAATTCTTACTACCATTTGTGGAAAATGGAAATTTGAGTCATGGCATGAGATTTTGCTGGGATTCCTATCTTGTTCCTCCTAATCGTTCTACACCGGATGGCTAGAAAGTTATTGGCAATAGGGAGGGGGAGGAGAGAGAAGCCATAATTCACACTTTGAGTTAAGAGGAAAGATGTGTCTCTGCCTTTTGGTCACCTCCCACCTGAACAAGCGTGCATCTCTTTTCTTTCCTAGGGTGTCCTATGGTCGACTGAATAGTGATGACATTTGGGCCAGGAGGAAGTCAAGGAGGCTCCCAATGATCCCTGGGGGCATTTACAGCTCCAAGTCAGGTAAAGTTTATTTCATTATTGAAAAAAATGTTTTCATGGGAGCAAACAACCAATGCACTGACTTCATGGTTGTGAGGAAAAGAGACAATGTCCCGACAAAAGAATACAAGCCAACTGGTTGCTACAGGAGCTAGAACGGGAGAATTTTGAAAAGTAGAAATTAAGTAAATAAAATGTCACCCTGCATGGTACAGCGGCGCTGTGGCCTTGGGGATGGAACTGGAAACTCTGTGTGGTGAGTTCTAGTGGGATGTGGGTTGGGCCAAAATATAGTTGTCTCCAAGAAATACATTTTTTTTCAAAATGCTAAGCTTTAATTTTGTTTAAAGTAAACAACCAGGAAAATGCCAGTCTTGATCCTTTCTTGAATGGGGCCCTGGATACATCTTATGGAAGTTCTCAAAGGGGAAAACCCTTGTTAGCTTGACCCAACCTAGCTGCTGCACTATAGGTCCATTCAGTCCTGCTCTAGCCCATCCGCTCTGAACCTCTGCCCTTGTGGCATCCCAGGCTCTGTCCAAACCTCCGCCTCCACCCGCCACAGGCACGTGATGGGCTTCCTTTTCTCAAAGGAGCAGCCATATTGGAATAAATACAAGGCCCCAAAAAAAACAATTTTGCTGGTGCAACAGTCAATCTCTGAGCCCATGGAAATGTTTCTCTGCCTACCACCTTTTCCTTGGCTCTTCTGGGCTCTGTCGCTCTAAGCCAGTGATAGTGAACCTTTGAGCTCGACGTATCAGCATTTTGAAAAACCCGAACTTAATTCTGGTGCCGTGTCACATATAGAAATTTTTTGATATTGGCAACCATAGTAAAACAAAGATGTATATTTTTGATATTTATTTTATATATTTAAATGCCATTTAACAAAGAAAAATCAACCAAAAAAATGAGTTCGCGCATCACCTCTGACACGCGTGTCATAGGTTCGCCATCACTGCTCTAAGCAAACATCCCCTCTGCTTTTAGATTCCTTCCAACGCTGACTATAATGCAATGGAGAGAAGCATTGAAGACCTGGGATTTGGTGGTTTTGCTAGGAACAAACCCAATGTTTAACATCCCAGGCTTTAAGTTTTCTCATCTTTATTCAATCTTATCCACCGTGTACTGCCTATGGAGAATCAAATGGGATAAGATGCATATAAGTATGCTAATATATAAAGAAAACTAATACTTATAAAGTGCCTGAGGTGTGCTTGACACTGATAAATAAGATGCAAAGACACAGACTTTGGCCTTGAAGAGTTTATCATCTAGTCAAGAGGTAGATAGAAAGATAGGTAGTTTTAATGTAATGGGCAGAGGAGATTGGGTTGTGTTTGTTTGTTTTGCTTTATTTCTGGTTGGCCATAGCAAACCAACCAATAACCTATTCCAAATCTATACCCACTGCCACTAGTTCCCCTCCCCTCTTTGGGCCTCAGCTTTCCAATTTGCCAAATGAATAGGTGATAGATAATTTGTTGACTAAACCAGGACACTTCTGAAAGTGACAGGGAGAGGGATAGACAGTTAGAAACATCGATGAGAGAGAAACATCGATCAGCTGCCTCCTGCACACCCCCTAACTGGGGATGTGCCCACAACCAAGGTACATGCCCTTGACCAGAATCGAACCTGGGACCCTTCAGTCCGCAGGCTGACGCTCTATCCACTGAGCCAAGCCAGTTAGGGCTCAGTTACTTTTTACATTAACCTCCTCTCCCATTGCAGTAAGCCCTGTGCTCACATAGATGGGTGAGTTTCCAGACAACATATATGTTTAGTAATATCCACCCACTGTGAGCTTTTCAAACATAGGATCAGTAAGAGAAAAGGGTGAGTGAGCTGATTCTGTATATCTCTCTCCTTCTTCCTGACATTTTGATCCCTCTTCTACTTCTTCTCCCAACATTTTTTATGGGCTTGGGATGAAACCTTAAAACTCTAGGCCAGTGGTCGGCAAACTGTGGCTCGTGAGCCACATGTGGCTCTTTGGCCCCTTGAGTGTGGCTCTTCCATAAAATACCATGTGCGGGCACGCATGTACAGTGTGATTGAAACTTCGTGGCCCATGCGCAGAAGTCAGTATTTTGTGGAAGAGCCACACTCAAGGGGCCAAAGAGCCGCGTGTGGCTCTCGAGCCACAGTTTGCCAACCACTGCTCTAGGCCATGCAACAAAAGTAGCCGCAGCCATAGTGGTAGAGAAACTGAGGCACAATTGAAACACAGGGGGGTGCTTGATAACTGTTTACACACAAGCTATACAATTTGTGCTGTTTTTGAGATTAGTGGTGGAGTCTCTTATATATTCAGGTTGTCTGTTGCATATCTTCCCGGAATTAGGTACTTTAATATAATCTTGAAATCAAAGTGATGTGACTGGGCTGATCATACCTCTTCCCAAACACATCCACATGCTCCACATGAGTATCTATCAGAGAGGGTTGTAGGCCCTTGGGCTTCACGTGGCCCTTGGAGTTCTCCTTTCCAGCACCCTCTCTGGTTCCATTCCCCCTGTGGAAAGCACTGAGAATTGCAGGAACAGATTCTGGAGAGAAAGTCTCATCATCCCGGCAGGCATCCTAGGTTCTTGTCCCAATTGCTTTCATCTATATCATAAAATAATCCAATTTGATGGCTCAGTTGTGGGATAAGACTTTGTGCAGAAGGAACAGGTTGGGTGTTCAGAGAGATAACTGGGGGATGGAAGGTGGAAGGAGAAGAAACATGGATGTACCTATCAATTACTTCCTGAGCCTGAAGGAATTTATAGAAGACCCACTGAGAGAATAGTTACAACCCCAGGCACAATGGCATACAGGGTTTGTTTGTTTTTCCTTCTCGTTCTACACAGCTCACTTAGGCTGTGCACTCTCCTAGGACTGAGAACAACCTTGCTAAGCCCCCATCTCAGCTGCCTACCTGCAGGCATGATTAGTTGGTCCTGAAAAATCACAAATCCTGGTTCAAATGGGGTTGCTGCTGTAATCCTGTCTCCCACCCATCTCCTTCATCAGGGAGCTGGGATGATTAATACTTGGTGATGGTGCAGGCAGCAAGCTGAAAATAGAAGTCAGTAGGATTTGGCCTGCTGTGGACAAGGGAGTGGGACTGCTGAGCTCCTTCCTGCTGCTTTCTGCGGGAGTAACTTCTGCTCTTACCCTCGCTCTGTATCCCTTTTGGTTGGCTCCCCCGGAGTCTGGCCGTCTTTATTTAGTAAGGAGGTCTTGTGATTCTTAATCCAAGGGCCTCAGATTCCAGATGGCGTATCTGAAAGGAAAGCATGCACGTTATCTCAAATTCTCTTTGCTTTATATTTTCAAATGTTATCTCGCAGATCAAAAGTGAAAGCTCGCCTCTCATGTTGAGCCCAGCTGCCCTGTGGGGTCAGCGACAACCCTGCTCAGCTGTGCACAGCCATTTGCCACTTCCCCGTCCCCACCCTCCTTTGCCCTTGAAGTATAGACATGATGTTATGGACTCACTGCAACTAGGAAAAAGGATTTGAAGTTTTCAGCGTAACTCAGAAAGTGTTGAGCGGGCTTCTATTATGTCCCAGGATCTGTTTTTAAGTTTAGAGATAGCTTTAAGTTCAAGAAAGGGCGGTGGAGCTAACAAGATCATAAAAATACATTTTCAAGAATTTATCTAACATTTTATTGAGGGGCATTTAAATAAGTGACAAGTGAATAATTGGAAGGTAGCATGTAAACAACACGTAACAAGGCAACTTGAAATGAAAGGCATATGGAAGCACGAGCAACTCCTAGCGGAAGGAGTTGTTAATTCTGCCTGGGGTGCCAGAGAGAACTTGTCAGGTGTTTTAAAACTCAGATAGTTTAAACTGAGCTTTGAATATTAATATCAACATGCATTCCCATCGGCACTTACTGAATGCCTGCTAAGGAACAGACAGTGCAGATTTTGACAATGTTCTTGCCACCAGAGAACCCATGATCTACCTGGTGAGCCAGATAAATCAATAATTATTTTAAGATCAGAAAGATTTGTGTTGGATCATTAATTTGAATAATACTCCCTCCCTTTTTAAAGCATTACCATGTGCTAGGTACCATTCATTAACTAATTTTCCACTCATTGTCTAATTATAATTCAGAATCACCCCATCCATTAATGTCTAATATAAGTGTACATGAGAGGAACCTTGTTCAGGGTATTCTTGCTAGTCACTGGACGAATTAAAATTGGAACCTTGCATCCATGTCTGTTAAGATTCCAAAGTCCATGCTTTAAAATATTAAGAAAGATGCCCTAGTCGGTTTGGCTCAGTGGATAGAGCGTTGGCCTGCAGACCAAAGGATCCCGGGTTCGATTCTGGTCAAGGGCACATACCTTGATTGCAGGCTCCTCCCTGCCCAGGGCCCTGGTCAGGGTGTGTGCAGGAGGCAACCTATTGATGTGTTTCTCTCACATCGATATTTCTCTCTGTCTTTCCCTCTCTCTTCCACTCTCTCTAAAAAATCAATGGAAAAATATCTTCGGGTGATGATTTAAAAAAGAATAAAATATTAAGAAAGAGTTGGGTGGAGGCAACAATGGGAAGTAAGGGAACAAACACAGGAAAGACGTGGTAGAGTGAGATTACAGGGTCAGGATGGGCACTTCCTTTGTGGTCGTACTTTAGACCACACTGAGGGGTTTTCCGCAAGGCTGCACAGGTAGGATGGGGTTTGATTTTGAGAACCTTGGATGACATACTAAGGAGTCTAGTTTTTAGTCTATAAATCATGGGTACTTGCAGCAGAGATATTATATAGGATATGAAGTGAGGATGGAAGCATCACTGGATAGATAACAAGGATGAGTATGGGCTGCCTAGATGCCCTATATATGTTTTGAAGTAATGTGGTGAGCATTAGGACTTTGGGCTGTGGATATGAAACTATTTTCTTTTCTGAATGGATATGAATGGCTCACTGGAATTGATGTTTACTCTTAGTAGCTATGAATCCAGCTGTGCAAAAAAGCAAGGCAACCTTTATTTTTCTAGAATGCTACTTAATTCCTGTATGACAGGAAAAGGAGTTTTAATCACTGCGTTTTTAGAGTCATCTGATTTTAAACTCATTCAAGTTAGAATTTCGAATTGTGGATCTCAATCCAAAGAGGCTTTTTAAACATGAAGCAGTGGGAGTGGGGGAGTGAAGAGGTCATATCTGGTCATTGGTGGTCACTCTCCAGTCATTGTTCATAAACTCCACCATGCTCAATCCATCTGGCTCTTTATACCACTTCTTTAGCTTTTTGTTGTCCTGTCATGAGGATTTTCAAATGTTTTCCCAACATTCTGGGGCCATACAAGATGTGAGGGCCTAGCTTAGGTCTTCCCAGATCTTGCTGATTTTCCCAGGTCCCAATCAGAAAGCAAACACAAATCCCTTATCTCCTTGACTCCTTCCAGGACTTGGACTCAATCGAAGGGATAAGATAGTGCAGAGCCCTCCAGACCCAACTCTCTCTTCTCCTCTCCTCCCATCCTTCTCACCTCCTGAGTTCCGAAGAACTTCATCTTTAACTTCTGTAGTGTTTTACAGGAAAACTAGTTCTATGTAATAGCATATTCTTCCAGATCTGTCTTGTCCTGTTGTAACCTGGACCAAGTCTTCTGAGCTTACAAGCCATAAATTTGATGAATGATGTCTATCTCCCTGAATAAAAGAGGCCCACATAGTAAATAGTACAGATGAAAACACAAGAGTTAGCATTTTATAATATCATCTCCATGCTAGTAGAACTTTGATATGAACTTTAAATTTAGCACCTTGGAGAAACCGATCTGAGATGACTTTTTATCCAAGAAGAAATTCAGTCTTAGTATCCAGGCATCTTTTAAAATGACAATTTTGCAAATTCCACTTTCTTATTTCCTTTGATTCCCCATAAAGGGTCTCATCTATGATCAAAGCCTTTAAAAAAAAATACCAGCAACTGGCATATCCTTGAAGGTATAATTAGCTACCATAGTAACTATAAATTATAATCTTTCTTTGAATTTCCAGACAACCTAAATAAGATGCCATCACTTTCCCCCTACAATTAATACTCCCTGAAGAAATATCTAAGTGTCATGATCTATTACTAAATTTGGAGCATGAAGGCAAAAATTTGGTCATTTTTACCAGCAGTTGTGGTAGTAGCAGATTTGCTGAATTTAACAAAATGCATGTACATACAACTTGGGTAAACAAATAAATTGACTAGGAGCTTGTGAAACTAAAAGTTAAATATTAGGTGAAAAAGTCTTATTTATACTTTGACAAAAATGTGAAGAACAAAAGGGAGTATGTTGTCATTCATTTAACTGATGCGGTAAATTATGAGCCCTGAAGGTCCATCCAACTATCACTCTTTAGAGCATTTATTGCCAACTTACAGTGGATTATTGTCAAGATTAAACTCCACTCACATCCATACAGTTATGAGGGAGCAGAGGAGAAAATTCACAGCTAAATATATGGAAGTGTTTTCTAGACATGGTTCTCATTCAATTATGATAATAACCTTAGAAGTATATCTCATCATTCCCATGATAGATGCAGAAATCCAACTTCTAAAAAACAAGAGCTTTGTCCAGGGTCAAGCCTGTTAGTAAAAGACAGACCCTATAGTTCAAGTCTGGTCTGTATGTGACTAAAGTAAGACAAAATTTTCCTCATTTTCTTTTCCTGAGCCAACTGTACCATGAGTGACACCATGACTTAAAATCATTGAGGGACAGCTCCAACCTAGTGATGGGTGAGTCTTCCCTCTGAGGATATCTGAATCACTGTCAGGATGAAGATTATTCAGCTACTAAGGAAAGGGGAGAGCCTAGCTTGTGATGACTTTGGTCAGACTCTGTTGGTTCTTAAGTTAATAGCCATTCCCCCATCTTTTCCTTTTTGCTTAAAAATCCCAATCATGTGTCCAGTACCCAGGATTAGTAATGATTGGTCTAAGATGATAAAGTCAATGCTAGTCCCCTTTGCCAGTACTTTTTTGCATACCCTTCTTTATACTAAGGGTAGCTATGATATAGTTATGGCCAAAGTATATTCATTAAACAATGTGTATTTTTGAGCACCTGTATATGTATCACCATGGTTTTACATGCTGAGGATATCCCCATGAACAAACACATAAAAGCTATGCTTTTATGAAGCTTACATTCCAATGAGGGGAGGTGGACAAGAAACAAATAAATACATATTAAAATAGTATTAAGCACTTAAAAAGATGTGGAAGAGGACAGAGTATATCAGGGAGTATCTATATATATAAAAGCCTAAGCGACCCTTATGACCGAATGACTGGAATGACCGGACGACTGGCCGGTAGCTATGACACGCACTGACCCAGACCTTGCTGCTCAAGCCCTGACAGCCCCGAATCCAGTTCACCCATACCCTGGACCCAGACAGGAGGGACCCCACCCGTGCATGAATTTATGCACTGGGCCTCTAGTGTCTAATATTCCTGTATTAGAAATGTTGGTCATGTATAAGTGGAAATCTGGGAGGTTTCTGGAAAAGTTTGTGTTGTTTTACCCAAAAAATTATTTTAGAGGTGAGTTCACACTCATCTCCCCTTTCTCTTTATTTTGCTCCAGATGTGGATAAAATGCCTGGGACTATAGCAGCCATTGTGTGACTGTGGGGCAATAAGCTTGAGGACAAAATGTCAATATGCTAAGGTTAGTTGAGCAAAAAGATAGAAAAAGCCTGGTCATCACTGAGATGTTGCCCTAAACTTAAACAAAAAAACACAAAAATACTTTCTCCAGACTTTTTGCTATGTGAGATAATTCAATGTCTTTATTGTGTAAGCCACTATGAGTCATACTTTTTTTGCAGCAGAAAGTATCTTGGTAAAGCGCTACATGGGAAGCAATACCATTTGGAGACAACAAAGTCTCAACTAAGACAAAGGGCTGATTAAATGAGTAAAGGATAAAGTGAGGATTTGGGAAATTATTGATCATAGATCAGGAGCTTGAGGAAGCATGAGGTAGCATTTGAGAAGAATGGGAAGGTGAGCACTGATTTAGTATATTAGCTGTATTTTGCTATGTGACAAAGTACTCAAAATGCAATGGCTTACACATTAAACATTTATTATCTCACAATGTCTATGGTTCAGGAATTCAAGAGTGGCTTGCCTGGGTGGTTCTGGCTGAGGGCTTCTCATCTGTTTTCAGCCAAGATGTTAGCTAGGGCTGTAGTCATCTGAATGCTTGACTGGGGCTGGGGATCTGCTTCCAAGATGATTCATTGACTTGGCTATTGGCAGAAGACCTTAGTCTTTGCCCTTGGGCCTCTCCATAGAGCTGTTTGCACATCTTCTCCTGGCAGCTTCCTCTCAAAGCAAGGAATCCAAGCAAGCAAGATGAAAGCTTTAATGTCTTTTCAATCTAACATGGGAAGCCACAATTCATCCTGTTTGCAACATCCTATTGGCTATACAGATCAGCTCTATTCATTGTAGGAAGGGATTACACAAAGACATGAATCACCAGGAGGTCATCATGGGAGATGTCCACCAGATTCCAATCCTGAGATTTACAGAACAGATGATGATAAAGTTTCAGATGATCATGGATAGATAGTAGGGGAGACTTAGACATCCGATGGTGAATGAGGCAAATTAGGGCGTGAGACATTATGGGATTGGTCCTAATAATCTCTTAGAGGAGACTGGCAATCAGTTCTAGGGTTGTTGCCTTGAATATGTTAATGGATAAAATCTTTCAGGCAAATATTCTTTCATGAGGCTCCTAGTAATGAGATCTCGGTGATTGGTGGTTGCTTCCCAGGGTGTCACTGGGCATTACGACTTAGTGATAAGTTTGAAGGTGCAAAAATAAAGGAAGAGAAGACTGAAACTTTAGTTCCATTCGCATTCTGGCTGCACACCAACCTCTCTCCCAACTGAAAACTGGAGAGCCATTATTGACCTTAGTTCTTCCAGCAAACACCCCACCCCATCTTCCTTTCATTCCATTCTAAAAACCCATTTCAAACTCTTACTTCTCTCTTGGCACAACCAGTGTGTTATTCTTTACCACAAAGGCCTTCTCTACTCAGTAATTGAAAGCAGTTTATGTCAGAATGGCATTAATTATGTCAGAATCCATTGAAACCCCTTATGAAAGATATTTTGTTATTGTTGTTATTGTCGTTATGAATTAAATGCAAAGAAACTACTCTTTTTACAGTGAACACGAGAGCCCACTGGAATGAGGAATTCCATAAATAAAGGCAGTTAGGGGGGATTAAGGACAAGTCAACTTCTCAAAAGGATAAAGTGTATAGTTTCCAAAACACCCATTTCTGGGTATAGGCTGAAGACCAATATCTTTTGCTTGTAACTTGTTTTAGCAAAATTCCAGCATTTAATTATTAGTTTGGTGAATGACCACACCAGACCATTTAGTGTAACATGACAGGCCCTGAAGGGAGTAGTCAGTAATTTGAAACACTAACCATGTGTTTTGTCTAAAAAATTAATACCTGTAGCATGATTGGAGTGGCATGGTTCCACCAATCAAAATGTAGAAAAAAACTTCATGGCATTAATAAAGGCAGCTACTGTTCTGGCTTATGGAAAACATAATAGACACTATTTATTAACTATACTATATGCCATTGCTATAAATGCATTATCTCAATTTATCTTTTTGATCACTATCTGAGCTGGATAACAATAAATAGAGCTAACATTTACTCAACACACATTGTGATCCACAAATTTTTAAGTTATTTATCTTTCTCAATCTTCAGACTATGATAATATTATTGCCCTTGTGTTAAAGATTTAGAAAGACTGAAGATTAGAAAGTTTAACTAACATTGAAAGTAAATGATGGAAGCAAGATTGGAACTGAGATTTGTCTGACTCTGGTGCTCATATGCTTAACTGATATGCAACCTAAAAAAAAGAGAGTAAAATGTAACTCATTCTGCTTGAACTTGAGGACGCAGAAGATAGTGGACTGGGTGGGGGTAAAGTCTGAATTCCACACATTTGAAAAAACTTCATTTTATTCCAGCATGTTTAATTACAAACAGTACCTCCTATTGGGCTGGTCAATAGAGATCCTCGAGGGTTCCTTCTAATGGTTAGCAAAGTGTACATACAGATTTAAAGAGCTTGCAAAGAAATTGTTAGAAACGTAGCACTAGCTACCATTTATGACAGACATTATCACAAATACGACCACAGCCCTGAACTATAAACACTAAGATATTAGACACTACTATATTGCCTACTCAATAATCATTCATTACCATCTTCCTCATTTTTAACAATTTTAGTGGAACTATCCACCTTCCTCTTGTGGTCTTATACTGCAGGTCAAGTGGGCCCATGCTCCAGTCTGAGGGCGGAATCATGATGGAACTAAGCCAGTTACAGTGCGCAACCGCCCTTGCCAGTGATTGGCTGGGCATGGGCATACAGCACAATTCTAGCCAATGAGGCATGAAGAATAGGCTGCACAGTGACTTCTGGGAAGATTTCTTCATTGGCTTAGACATAAGAAGAATATGTCCTCTTCCCCTCCTGGTCATTGTCATGTCTGTGTGTAATGCCCAGAACAGCTTCAGCCCTCTCACGACAATGAGGGGAGTTAGACGAGCACTGAGGATGACAGAGAGAAAGTAGGAAAAGAATACCTGGGGTCATGATAATGTCCAGTTATCAACTCACAGACCCCACTTGCCCTGACTACGAAGTCAGGTCAATCAGGGGTTTTGCAATCTACAGGTCAGAGCTTCCTAACTGATAGATTTATCATCCTTATTATGCTGAGAAGGAAAGCGGAGCACTTTGTTAAGCAAGAAAACTGAGTAATTGCTTAAGGTCATATCCATTCAATGAAGGAGCAGGATTTCTACCTAAGTCTGTAATCTCGGGGCCTGTGCTTCACTGGAACACACCAGCTCTCAATCTCCCTTCTGCTGACTCCATTGGTGTTGCAAAACCCCCTTTTCCCTGGCAGAGCTGAAGCCAATCAAAGTGAACGTTTCCCCGCTGAATGCCTCGATCTGAATGTGCAGATGGGCAGTGATGAGTAAGGAGTCTTCCCGCGTCCGCCAGGACACTTTCCCAGCGCAGGTACGCAAAAAGCTCTCAATTCCGTTCTTTGGTGCCAGGGATTACAATGTCTTAACAGTTTGCCATTTTCATAGGAAAAACTCAAGACTCCTTAACAATACCTACAAGGCCTTGTCAATGTGGCCTCTGCTTTCCTCTCCAGCTTCTTTTGCTACAGCCTCATGATAGAGGACCCAGGACAGGTCATTTTTTGTTCTCACGAAACACATTCTCCGTCCAGTCTCAGAGCATCTGCAGGTTCTGTTCCCTCTGCTTTGACTACTATTTTTATCAATTTCAGAGAGGAAGGGCAAGGGGAGAGGGAGAGAGAGAAAGAAACATCAATGATGAGAGAGAATCATTAATCGGCTGCCTCCTGCATACTCCACCCTGGGGATCCAGCTGCAACCTAGGCACGTGCCCTGAGCAGGAATTGAACCATGACCTCCTGGTTCATAGGTCGATGCTCAACCACTGAGCCACACAGGCCAGGCTGTTTTGACTACTCTTACTCCTCCTCTGTACGGAAAGCCTTCCTTCTTATCCTCAGGTCATAGCTGTCCTCTTTTTAGTCTTCCAATTCTCTTTTAAAGCACTCATCACAGGGACATTTACTTACATCTCCATATTCATTTATTTAATGCCTGTCTTCTCCACTAAATTGCAAGCTCCAGACTGGCAGGGGCTCTGTCAATCTTGTTTACCACCACTTCTCGGGCGCCTGGCCTAGGGGATTGAATTTAGGATAGGCTCCATAAATATTTGTTAAATGAGTGAGTGGATGATGAATGAAGAGAAGGCTCCACTCCTTGTGGTCCTTGTGTCGTCCCTGCCAATTATAGTGCCCAGGCTTTCTGGCTCGACTGGAGAGTTTATGATGTGTTTCTGACCATCTTGTTTCACCGAACCCTTACACAAAGGGACTTGCCAAGGAGCACTCAGGGCTCCTCCCTGAGATTGTATATACAGATACCGGGAGAAAGTAGCTTCCTTCTTTCACTGGGATTTTTAAGCTAAAAAAGTTGATGCTCAAATGCAACCTAAAAAAAAAAAGAGAGTAAAATGTAACTCATTCTGATTGAACTTGAGGACGCAGAAGATAATGGACTGGGTGGAGGTAATGTCATGTCATGTCCTTCTGTCCCCTCTTCCCCCACTTTTCCTAACACAAAGAAGGAAGAGAGAGAGAGAGAGAGAGAGAGAGAGAGAGAGAGAGAGGGAGAGGGAGAGGGAGAGGGAGAGAGAGAGAGAGAGAGAGAGAGAGAGAGAGAGAGAGAGAGAAGAGCTGTAGACATAGGAAAAATCCAGATATAGGAACAACATTTGGGTTCCTGGAGTTCTTGGAATCAGCTCCATCCCCTAGATATCCTAGTTATTATATGAACCAGTACATGTCTTTTTGTTTTTACCAGTTTCAGATAGATTTCTGACCATTGCCACAAAAAATAAAAGCATTAGAAAGTACATTCTGATGTTTAGATTAATGAAAACTATATGAAGAAAAGGCAAAATATTCACTCCTGGTCATGCTAAGTGTGAGATGCTTGTGAGAACATCCAGGAAAGATGTCCAAGGGGCTGTTAAGCATAAGGGCTTGGTATGCAGGAGAGAGGGACTGCCTAGCAATATAGAGTTATCGTGAGTCAGGATAAAGTTGATTGTTGAAGCTGTGAGCCTCGGCAAAACAATTCATGAAAAGCATGGAGAGTAAGAGAAAATAGAGCCCACAGAAAGAACCCTGAGGAACTCTCTCTTGAAGAAGCGTGGGTGGATACAGACCTTCCAGGCTATTGAGAATGTCCTAGAGCAGCGGTTCTCAACCTGTGGGTCGCGACCCCTTTGGGGGTCGAACGACCCTTTCACAGGGGTCGCCTAAGACCATCGGAAAACACATATATAATTACATATTGTTTTTGTGATTAATCACTATGCTTTCATTATGTTCAATTTGTAACAATGAAATTGGGGGTCACCACAACATGAGGAGCTGTATTAAAGGGTCGTGGCATTAGGAAGGTTGAGAACCACTGTCCTAGAGGGAGGAGAATGAGAAGAGGCTGCTTCCAGAAGCTGGAGGAATAAATAACCACAAAATGCATGGTGTGGCTAAGCATTCTAAGTGATGCAGAGTGGCCATGTAGCCATATGACCCTGTCTACTTAGAAGGAGACTGAGAAAATGTAGGAGACACATGGGATATTGGATTTGGTGAGCGTTATGGTCTCTGCCACAAGGACTAAGAGGGAACTTTTGGGTTTAATCTGTCAGCAGGCCCACTGGTGATTCTAGCAAGGGCAGATGCACTGGAGGAATGAGGCTGGAACCGGCTTGGAATTAGCAGAGGAGTGGAAGGGGACACTGTTAGGTGCTTTGTAGACTCTGGTACACTTTTCCACATTTAATCCTGGTAAAACCTTATGCGCCCGGTATGACTGTTACAGTTTTACAAAGTAGGAAATCAAGGCTCATGAAGGTCACTCGGTGATGCAGCTATTAGTTTGGGGGTGTTTGCTAAATGCCAGAACTGAGGATTCGGTAGCAGCAAAACAGACACATCCATGCCCCGTGGAGCTTACAGGCATAGAATCATAGAACTCAGTATGAAACCACAGCTCTGGGACATACTGCCAATGAAAGTCTGTGATGCTGTACAAGAGCCTATAACATGCCTGGCCCATGGGTGGGAAGCTTCCCCAGGGAGGGGATGGGTTCAGTAAGCAGAGTTTGGGGAGTTGAGAGTGGCCTGTCTGTCCCCCAGGCAGAGGAAAGAGCGTGTGCAGGGCATCATGGAATGCAAGCAGAGTTCAAGGTGACGACAGGTACCGTGGCTGGATCATAAGGAGCCGTGGGGGAGAACATGGTGTAAGACCTTAAGAGATGACATGGACAGGGCTATCCCCATTCCTGTGGGCCAAGCTGAAGACAGGAAAGCCATCTTATACTTCAGTCTGCTGGCTTTCCTCTCTCTCCAGGAGAAGGGCATTGTCCCAAGTAATCAGCCAAAGTCACGGAGAGAGGCTAAGATTCTAACCCCAGGCTGGCCTACTCCGAGCCATTCCACCCTTTGCTGAACGCCAGAGAGCTCAGCTGGAGACGCAGGAAAGAGGGACTGCCAGGCAATATAGATTTAGAGTGAGTCAGGATAACCGAGCAGCCTGTTGTTAGGCACGTTCTGAGTTGGAGGAACATGGACAGGTGTACTTATCACTTAGTATCCCGCCCACAGAAAATCTCCCACTGAATCCTCAAATAGATGGCCCCATTTTCTGTGCGATGTGGAACATTTCTCCCCCCTGCCCTCTCCCTGGAGGGAAGGACTCACAGGGTAGTTTTGTAAGCAATTTTAGCAGGTCTCCAGGCTTTCTCGGTTTCATTCTCCAACTGCCCCGGAAAGTGAAGAGCGCTGTCAAGCCGATTTTACAAGGGCTGCATTTGGGGGTTTGCTTTGTTCACCTGCAGCTCTGAGGACATTAGTCTGAGCTGCTGAAAATCCCATTGTCAAGGTCGTTTGGTCTTTCAGGAGCTAAAAATCAACCCAATAAAAGCTGGGCAGAAACACTGAGCATGGGGCAGGGTGGCTTTCGCTAGAGAGATAGTTTTGTTTACACGAACTTGTAAAATAAGCATCATTTGGTCCCTTCCCCCGCTCATTTATGTAAAGAAAGATAAAGAAGCATCACAGTGTTCTTTGAGGGCAGCATGGATAGGAGAGGTAACGCCAAGACCCTGTCTTCCCTGGCAAATGAAGCACTCTGGATAAAACTCTCAGAAGTCAGGGGTGTGGCTAGAATACCCCTCCTTTTGTTTTAAAAAATTACAAGTTCTCAAACAGCTGTCCTTCAGGGAACTGAGGCGACTTGGGTGCCTCCTACATGTCTGGCGGGTTTTCTGCTCTAGCTTCTCACCCATATCCATGAATTCCAACATCATCCCAACAGAAGGTTACAGAGGACATTTTCCTCTGGCAGGAAAACTGAGAAATGGCTTTGGCTCCCACACACATAGCCCCCAATAAAATACAGTTTAAATTGGGTAACATTTTAGGATCAGTCAGGTTGTTTCCTAATAATCAAAGCCTCCACATTTTGTCTTTAACTATCAGTTAAGGCTGAACTATATTGAAAAAAATGCAAGTTCTGTATTTGTCAGGTTTAAAAAAAAATCAATTATTTTGTTAGCTCAGGTTCTTTGACGTCAGATCACAGTCTCCCAAATTTTGGAGGAATTATTTTGAGTCAAAATTTTTATTTGTGACTTTTGGGGCTTGGATCTTCCATTTATTCCAGATCCAACTTCTTAGAACATCTTCGGATGCAATAATGAACTTTAACCACTTGATGGCCACATTTCAAAATCCTTTATTTTATTTCCCTACCTCTGGCAATTTTCTATTCCAATCCATTGCCTCTGGGTCTAAATAAATATGCCCCTTTCTGCTTTAGTAGAATGTCCATTCTTTCAGCTGCAAGATATGTATCTGAAATGGTATTGGATTCATAATAGGTCTTCACTAAAAATAGGTAATAAGCAAATGAATGGGTATCAGTAAAACACAGTTTCTTGGGAGAGTTTGAATTGAGCTTCATTATATTTCATACCTTTGAAATTTAGATAACTGCTGTGCCATACCACATAAAGAAGTATTAGAAGGAAGAAGAGATTTTAGAAAATGGTTTGGATGCATACATTTCAAAATAGCATGATAACCATATTAAATAGACCTCTTAATAAAATAAGAAGATCTTTCTTTTCATTCCTTGTCCATATGCAACCCTAGTTCTAAAGCTTGACTAATCGTTTTCATCAGGAAAATGTATTGTGCCTTTTTAACACTTGGAGTGCGGGTGAATTTCCCGCCAAAATATAAGATGGCTCTGTCTTTTGGTTTTGTTCCATCCACCAAAAGGGTGGATTACAAACAAATATTTGGTAATACGCAGTTACAATCGGCCCGAGTTTACACGTTTCCCGCACTCCACCGCAAATCTATATGAACCGAGTTAAAGACGGCTCCCGCGGAGTACGCGCAATTCACGCGAGCCGACTTAACTCGTTTCCCGCAACCCAAGTGTTAAAAATTATTATTTAACATTTAACATAAGGATTCTATGTTTGGCAATATAGTTTCTACCATGCTAACTCTTATCCACTGTGGGTAGAGGAGGTAAGCCAGAATGTTCTTGGTCATGTTCTTACTGTCATACATAAAGTCATTTCTACAGTATACAATCCTATATAATAAAAGCCCAGGGACTGAATGCGGATCGACCAGAACGACCGGTCGACCAGTCGCCTATGACGCACACTGACCACTAGGGGGTAGGCACTCAACACAGGAGCTGCCCCCTGGTGGTCAGTGTATTCCCATAGTGCTGACCAGGATGAGTGGCTGATCCCCACAGGCCGCACCCCCCACCAGTGCACGAATCTCATGCACCCGGTCTCTAGTAATAAATAATGCTATAAGTAAAATTTCCAGGAGAAATAGTCCTGTTTAGAGAAAACTATGCTTTTCTGAGAGTGAAACACTGATATGTAACAGATCTGACTATGATGTGTGATCATCTTACACATGACAGTATTTAGCAATTGAAAGGGGCCACTTATAGAAGCTTAGAGAAAAGGAAAGTCACATCTAAGAACTGTTGATGGAGGAGGTACCCTTAACAGTAAGACTTTTGCGTAGTTTTAATTCCAGTAACAGGCCATCTCTAAAGTGGAAATGAGCATATGGGTTTGCAACCAAATGGTCTTTGACTATGCAAATCCCAATGACAGAGACATTCATAACAGAATTTTAGTCTGATATCATTAAAAATTCAATTCTTCTAGCTCTCTGTTTGATTTCATGTGCATCACATAAACTTCTGATTAGAATTTGGTTTTCCATGCAAGTCTGCCTTCAGGGGAAGAACACACCCTCCCAATAGTTCCAAGTATTTCTAGCCTTCTATCAGAGATCTTTCATTAAAAATTAATGCATTAGCTTCCAGTGCAGTCCTCTACCGAAAGAAAAAGTACTAAACAGAGATATTTCAAGTGTTCCTCATCCCTATTACAGCAGTCTCACCACATAAATTAATTGACATCTTAATTAAATACGTCAGTCTCATGAGCTCTGCTAATGTGAGATGAATCTGAGTGATAAATCTGTTGATGAGGTGCTAAAAAAATCAAGTCCGAGTCTGTAGGCCGCTGAGTCAGATGCTCAACTAGAGTAAGTTCACCAAGGTATTTATCCTATACCAGTGATTCCCAAAGTGGGCGCTACCGCCCCCTGGTGGGCACTGCAGCGATCCAGGGGGGAGGTGATGGCCACAGGTGCATTTGTTTAACTTTTTTTGTATTACCTTTCTATTCTGAGTTCAATAAATAGTTTCATAATTTCAAACTTCAATGTTTCTAATTTACACCTTTCTTTACTATATTTTACGAAAAAGGTAGAAACATTAATACATATACCTTTCTGTTTAATTGCTATTAAAATTAAAAAAAAATTAATTTCCAGGGGGCGCTGAGTAATATTTTTTCTGGAAAGGGGGCAGTAGGCCAAATAAGTTTGGGAACCACTGTCCTATACCATCCAGTTTCTTGAGACACAGCTTGCCAGCTTTGTCTCCTAGTGGCCTCACATTAATATTACCATTGGTATCAAATGCATGAGTGTAATTTCTACAGAAGAACTCTCGTGTTAGTCAAGGACAGGTTCAAACTTTGAAGAACCTGAAGCTCATATAATGAGGCCAGAGGATTTCTTTAAGAAAAATAATACAAAATTGTGAGTGCAAATTTAAGTGGACAATTCAATATTTATTCAGAGATCATAACAAATTATAAACTTAAAAATTCTGACGAGCAGCATGCATATAATGATAAACTAACATTTGTATTCATCAACTGTCTGATGTATCTCTACAATAATTTCTCCTTCCTCTTTGGCAGTGTATCCTTCCATCACCTTTTCATATGACAATGATTTTACAATATTATTTCCTATATAGAGGATAGCAAATGTAATTCAGCCTTTCTTCTAGCATGTTGAATCTTTTAGAAACATTTATTTTTCCTTACAACTGATTATTGGAACTGTCTTTTTTCTGATAAATGTATTCAGTGCTATAAATATACCTCTAAACACTGCTTTTGCTGCAGCACACACTTTTTGATGTTGTTGTTTTTATTTTTTGTTGTAGTTACTTTTTTTGTAGGTCCTCTTTTTGTTTGTTTCTATAATTCCATTATGTTTCATGAAGGTTATCCAGCTGAGAGTTATTGCAATTCCCGAATCTAAAGCTCGATGTCTTTAAATAATTCTAGAAAACTCTCTTGAAATAATGCCTTTATCCCATTCTCTTTCTGGAATTCTTCCTGGAATGGCTTTTCTTTCTGGATTTATAATAAATATTGACTTAACTTTTTTCTTTATCATTGATATTAATGTTAGAGTCACATTTTCCAAGCATTTGTTTCTCAGTGTTGTGTTTTGGATAATTTCTTTGTATCCATATTTTATTCACTAATTTTACTCTTGGCTGTATCTGATTTTCTGTTGTGCTCTTAGTTTCAGTTGCCATGGTTTTTGTTTTTAAAAGTTCTATTTGGCTTCCCATTATGCTGTCATATTTTAAGTTTTTTTATTTCTTATTCTCATTTCAAACTTCTTTACTCCCTTAAACATAAAACTTATATTTTGTATCTGACAATTCCAATGTCTAAAATATTGTGTCGCTGATGTTCACATAATGCTTTGTTTTTATGTGCCTTTCGTGATATTTGGCTGTGAGTTGCTCATTTTCCTTGGAACAAATCTGGGGATATTTAACTTTAAAGACTAGATGGAAGTCATGTTTCTTCGAGAGAATTTATATATGTTTTAGCTACTCGCCTAGCAGCACTATACACCTGTACCAACTCTAAATGCAGTTATATACTTGAGGGTTTACATATCACAAACATAGCTTGGATTTGGGGCACAACATGTCTGAGTCCTGGCTTGTGGTTTCATATTCAAAGAGGGACTTTTCCCTTTCCGTCGAATGCTAAGGTAGAGACCTGCAGGTTTCCTGGTAGCTCCCTTATGTTTTTGTGGTTTGTGTGTGTGTATTTTATTTTTTCTCATTTGTCTTACTTAACAAGGATGATGTGGTCTTTTCAGGTGCTAACTTTTCATAGCAATATTATTATTTTTTACTCTTAAATGTATTGGGGTGACATTGGTTAATAGCATCAGATAGGTTTCAGGTGTAGATTTCTATGATACAAGATCTGTATATTACACTGTGTGCCTAGCACCCAAAGTCAAATCTTCTATCACCATATATTAGGTCCCCTTCACCCCTTTAGAAAGATTCCCTACACTCTGCGTAAGTTGTCCTTGTGAAAGCTCTCATTCTCCTGGGCCCAGCAGAAACCTTCAGCACAAACCTGCTTTTGTTTCTTCCTTACCTTCCAGGTACCAACTCGCACTTGATTTTTGGTCTCTGCACATTTCTTCTTATAGTTTCAGACCCATGGTGTACTTTAAAAGGTTTTTAAAAAAATATCATATTCAGTATTTCTGTTGTTCCAATCATCTTCCATTGTGCAGAGAAGTTAGAGCAAGCCGGAGACCGCCATCCTGACAAAGTCCTGTTGACGGGCTGAACCTAGGGCCGGTGTCTGGTGGCTACTCACCATTTCCAGAACTGATAACGGTGCTTCTCTGTGCCTAAAGCTGTTTGTACTAGCAACGTGATTTATGCTGAACACCTGCTTTTCTTCTGCGAGTCTGGAATTTTGGTCCACACTTAGGCAGAGAGAGCCTACATGATCAGCCTCCCATAAAAACCCTGGGCACAGAGTCCCTAATGAGCTTCCCGGGCAGACAACATTGCGCAGGTGTTGTCATAACTCATCGTTGCGCAAGCCAAGTGCATCCCTTGTAACTCCATCGGGAGGAGACTCTTGGAAGCTTATTCCTGGTTTCCTCTGGACTTTGCCTCATGCATCTTTCTCTTCCCTGTACTAGATCTTAGTGGTACATATGACCGTATGCTGAGTCCTCCCAGTGAATCAGCAAACCTGGGGGAGATCTTGAGGATCTGCCACCCAACCACACTGGCAGAAAGTTCTCCAATATACCTTCTGCAAAGAGGCTGTTCCCCATCCAATGGTTGGAAATGACTGTAATCTAGAGATGTTCATTAAGGGATAGTAATTATATTAGTTTGCTAGAGCTGCCATAAGAAAATATCATGGCTACCACTTTCTCTGTCTAGCCTTGTTAATTTTTTTTAATAAATCTAAGGCAAATTTCTACTTTAAAAAACATTTTTAATTGATTTTAGAAAGAGAGAAATAGAGAGGGGGAGAGAGAGAGAAATATCGATTGGCTCCCTCCCAACCGTGGACCACAGGAATCAAATTGGAGACCTCTTGGTACATGGGGCGACACTTGACCAACTGAGACACATGGGCCAGGCCAAATTTCCACTTTTTATTTGGCTGGACCACTATGCTCAACCCTTATGCTAAAATACAGAAATGCCACATTTTGGTAACAGGAATTCCATGACAAAAATGTCTTTCCATGATCAAATAATTTTGGAAAGTGTTAATAAAGTTGAATGGATTTCTTTACTACAGAAGTGCTCAGAGATTTTAATGCATTAACTTACAATAGAAAGATATGGTACATAGTGTTTTCAAAACTTATTACACTTCAAAATTTTTCTTCTTTCTCAGAATAGCAATTAACATATCATGGAACACTAATGTTCCTGAGGCATAGTTTAGAAACATTCTGCTTTAAAAGGTTGGGGCAAATATAGACGAATTAAAAAGAAAAGAAAATGCTGGAATAAAAAGTGTGCCTTCTATCTTTTGAAAAGCCTTAGGTCCTTAAGTGTTTTCTTTACTTGCTTTTTAAAAAAAAAAATCAGCTTGAGTTGTATTTAGTAACTATCTTTCTAGTGACCTCAACAAAATCATTAGAGCTTTAAATCATTCTGAAATGCCCAGATTTATATTTTCAGTAGCAAAAATCCCAATGTGCCTTTAAGCTAAAACTGTATTATGCTTAATAGGAAATAGTTATGTGCCTACTGATTAACCAGCTGCTTTGTTGCTTGCAACTTCAATACTCTCATCTCCAAAATGGACCTGATAAAACTTACCTGCAACACAGCAGAGGTTTCAAATAAAACCATGTATATGAACAGAACTTGTAAATTAGTAACCACCATTCACAGGTAAGAAATCTACATATCTGCCCTTTCTTAAAACTTGGAACAAAATGACATACAAATTAGAAGAAACAACCCCTTTGATTATTTACAAATCAATCAGTCCTACTGCTCGAGAGAAGTTTTTGGAACCTTCTTGGAATGGAGAGAGCATTTGAGTGGATTTCTTACATTGTTACCTAAAATGCTATTGATAGAATTGAAAGGTTCCGGGTTGGGCCGAGGTCGCACGGAACCAACTCAAGGCTCAGTATAATCAAAATGATATTTATTCAAGGCATCTGGGTGCAGATGGGCTGAGTTTGAGAAAGTAGTCAGCCCCGAATGGGGGAAGGAGAAGGCTTTTTAGGTGCCCAGGGAGAGCTGCAGGCTTCGGCTGACATTCGTATCTGGACCATGCTGCAGGTGGCTTCTGTTGACGCACGTATCTGGGCTGTGCAAGAGTTGTGGTCTTAGAAGTTTCTGTAAGATATTCGCTCACGGGGAACATGTTTTTACAAGGCTCAGGCTTCCAGAATGAGTTTCTCTTTGACATTTGTTAGATTTTTGTAAGGCTCAAGCCTTATGTTCTCCAGTTAACCCTTTCAAGAATTTACAAAATGCTCACATCCCCCATGTTGACCACTGGATCAGGAAGTTCCCTGAAGATTTCTGCGGCCATTGGTCACATAAAAGGCCAAAGTACTCTGGCAGCTGCACACAAGAGGCCAACTGGCACATAACTATATTGCTCTTCATATTTAGTCAGCAGATTGCTGCCTTTTCATTCCAAAGGACTCCCCACCATAATGGCCATGGTCTCTTATTTTGAGACATTCTGGCTATCAGATGGTATTGACTAAGGATAAGTCATTCATTTTTCCATTTTACCTATTAACCCTATAACTGCTCGTCAGTAACATTAACATCTCTCCTATCAAAAGCAAATAAACTTGAGTTTCAATATGCCTGGGCAGACTCATCTTGGATAAATATTCAATGCCTGCTGGGGTTTTTGAAATCTTGAACATTGACACTTCCTGGAACTCTTCCAGTTCCGTTGCGGACCAGGCTGGAAGTAGCTCTCCATGGCCTCTCAGTTGCTGAAGAGTGACTGTGGGTTGAACAAGAGTGAGATTTAAACGGTGGACAAATGAGTGAGTGGAAATCTCTGCCACAAATACTTGCTTGATATATGAGATGTTGGCAGTATTTATGTTATGGTCTAGATCAGGGATCCTCAAACTATGGCCCGAGGGCCACATGCAAATACAAATATTGTATTTGTTCCCGTTTTGTTTTTTTACTTCAAAATAAGATATGTGTAGTGTGCATAGGAATTTGTTGATAGTTTTTTTTTAAACTATAGTCTGGCCCTCCAACGGTCTGAGGGACAGTGAACTGGCCCCCTGTTTAAAAAGTTTAAGGGCCCCTGGTCTAGATCCACTCATCTTGACCTTAAGTTGAGTGAGCCCACTGTAGGAGAGAGAGACAGGCCTCTTGCAGCAATGGCAAAGCAGGCTAATGCCATAGGTTGGCCCCAGGTGGCAGAGTTAGAAAGAGTACATGGCTAGAAGGAGGGTAGCAATGTACCATTGAAGCCTGTCCACCATCAAGTTCAAAGAGAATATGCGGTCCAGCCAGCGCGGCTCAGTGGTTGAGCGTCAACCTGTGAACCAGGAGGTCACGGTTCAATTCCCAGTCAGGGCACATGCCTGCGGGCCCGATCCCCCAGTGTGGGGCATACAGGAGCCAGCCGATCAGTGATTCCCTCTCATCATTGATGTTTCTGTCTCTCTCCCTCTCCCTTCCTCTCTGAAATAAATAAAAAAATATTTTTTAAAAAAAAGAGTGTATGCAGAAATAAAACAGGTAACAAAGCCAAAAAATCAAGAGCCACACACAAACAGGAAGAAAGATGAGCAGCAGAGGCAGAAGTGAAATGGTGAGATCCAGAACAGTTTCAGAGACTAGCAAAAACTTGCTTTTTGCTGAGTTCCAGTGACATGGTGGATTGGGAGGGGGTCGGTTCTGCCAGTTTTAAGACCAGGAGCCAGGATCAAACAGCAGGCATGGTGTTTCCATGTCCATAACTCTCTCCTAGTGCAGCACCCACTCAGGGAGTGGCGCTGGGGTGGTTCAAAATACAGTAACTCCCACAAATGCTTTCCTCTGCCAGCTAACCTCGACTCCAGCCTCAGCATCATGCCCTAAGGGAACAGCCACACACAGCGTTAAAAACAAAGGCCCGGGAGGTTGTGTTACCTCCACCCCTCTCCAAACACAAAATAGGAGCTGGTTTCTATGCCTAAATCCAAAACACTATTATTAACTTGTTCTCGCATTTGAAAAGAGGAAATGATTTGAGATGGATCTGACTCAAGAGGAAGTTGAATGCAGGGCGGCAGGAGGCCTAGATGGAGGCGCTAATGTGGGATTCAATTGAAAAGCCCTGAGTGCTAATTTTTCTGTCCTCATAGTTATTGGAGCCGTAGGATTAAAGCTGGCCTACAGTATAAACATGGTCATTTCCAGCACCTCACACCTTGTGTGTGTAGAGTAGGCTAGGGAGCGCGCTCACCTGGGTCTTCGTATTTGCATTTGTATGGCAGCCCTGCGACATAGAAGGGAAAGTTCTCCATTACTCCATGAGAAACACAGCCCCGAGTAAGGAGCTGGCTGTGAAGGAGGCATGTGACTTCACATTTTGCGTTTCTGAGTGATGGAGCGCCCTTCCTGGCCTGGAATGTCCGCGGGAACCATTGAAATCCATTCTTGGCCCTGTAGTTTCCATAGCAATCCCCATCCTCCCCTCAGCACCATTGCTGCTGTCTGCTGTGTTCCTCTCCCATCGCTGGAATCCAGGCAGCCCTTCCCAGAGACGATGGGAGGCAGGTGGGTCAGTGGGGCCAGGTACACCTCTGGCCACAATCGAGGGGCGACTCCATCTGAATACTCTGTCAAGTAGCTCAGTTGTTGCTTGATGCCCTTTTTCTGGGTTCACAGGCACCGGGCATTCTCCTACCTCACCTTCTGGGCACTGGCCCCCAAAGAACGACACATCTGATATATTGAACACATGTCAGCTGCCTGGGCTTTGCTCTACACGGGGCTGGTGGCAGTCTTCAGGTCTCTGGGGTGGAGGATCCTGCTCCTATGCTCTGTACTGGGAGCCTTAGGAGCCTTTGGACTCAATGCCTGGCCCTGGCCCTGGGTCTCTGGGTCTCTGCTAAGACAGGGTCCCCACAGGATGCCGGTCCCTTAGGACTCCCTGCTCATTGGCCCAGAATGGAATGGCCTCTGCCATTGCTCCCATGTGGTGTTGAGTTACAGGCCCCGCCCCTGGAAAGAAAGGATAGAGCTTTTCTCCTGCCTCACTACAGTCCTATTAGCTCTTGCCTCATTCGACCCTGGGTCTTCCTTTTATTCTTTCATCTTTTCCAAACTTGAGAGTTGTTCCGACCCATTTAAAAGGAAGGGAATTTTCTTTGATCCTCAAAAGTGCCATCAATGATTTTTATTATGAAAATGTATATAACGTTTCAAGACACGAATTTGCGTTTCTTATCAGTAAGCCAATTTCTGTCCATTGAATGTCACCTGCCACTAATGCTTCCTTGGCAGGTTGGAGAGGTGCTGTAGGGGAAAGGAAGGAAAACCCAAGGCCAGCATGTGCTGGCTTTAGCAATACTCGCAGAAACCAGAAATAGAAAAAAAAAGAAAAACAAAACAAACAAACCATCACCACTAACAAAACCCAGCCGGCCTATCGGGCCCCAGGGACTGTGGGAAGAAGGCAAAGGACAGGGAGGAGTCAGGGAGAGCAAACATAGCCTCACTTACTATTTGGGAGCTGGGGAAGAAATCACTCTGCAGCCACCCCACGCCAATCTGGGGTGAGTAAATGCAAAGATAACGTTGTGGTTCCGTGTGAGCCGTGGTTCTCAAAGTGTGGTCACCACACCGGCAGCGGCCCTTGGGAACTCGCTAAACAAGTACGTTCGTGAGCCCACCACAGACCTCCTATGGTCACTGTGCTTCTAGCTCATATGTCACTGAAAAGCCAAGATAGATTTTAAAAATTCAAATTGAAAACATGAACAGAATGTAGTAGATATTGTTTTGCCTGGTTCACCCATCATTTTTCCTCTATTATCTTAACTGTGAAATCTTCAGTAACAATCCTGAAAACTCGTCGTTTTAACACAGTTGGATATCTATCTTTAGACATCTACTCTGTTCAAAGTCATGACAATATTCTATTTTCTCTTCTAGAAACTTTACTGTTTTACTTTGCACAGTTAGATCCACAATTTCTCTGGGGTCTATTTTTGAGTATGAGAAGGGGCTAAGTTTTTCTCTCTTTTTTTCCTCCTGTGGGTATCCAACTGATACTGCATCATTTGCTGAAAAACCTATCTTTGTCCTACTGCTCCGCAGTGCCATTATGGTCATAAACCAAGTATGCATTTGGGTGATACATTTGGGTGCAGCTGTCCATAGGTACACATTACCAAAGACCTAGTGAAGATTCAGTGTGTGTGTGTGTGTGTGTGTGTGTGTGTGTGTGTGCGCGCGCACACGCGCGCTCATGCGTGTGTTTAGGAAGTGAGAGTGAGGAAAGAAAAAACCCAGGGTCATAGAAGTGACCGGCTGGGACTCAAATCCAGATGCTTGGGTTGATAAATAATTTGGAAAAAAAAAAGCCCCACAAAACTCTTCTCCTTTATCTCCCTCTACAATAGTGAAAGCCAAGTGATAGTGGCAGGCCGCCACTGTTTGTTAGCAGGAGGATACAGGCTCCCCATTCATTCCAAGTCTGTAGGGAGATAGAGGGTGACTGATAATGGCGTCAGGGAAGACCTGATAACAGGTCTTAGGTGCAGCTGTCAACACTCCTGCCCCAGTTCAGACCTCTCACTGTGATGCTGTGTGTGCTCCTCCGGTTGTCATAGAAACAGGATCTTTCCTCCTGACTCTCATCCCCTTTGCTGAGTGTTTGGTTTCCCCTTTTTTAATGAAATTAGGCCTGCAGCGGAGTGTGCACACTCGCTCCCACATGGCCCTGCCCCTCCCACATCGAAGCAGTGCGGGAGTTGTCTTGGGCATCGTGAGACAAGTGGGTGCCGTGGGAAGTTCTGGTTTCCTTGGTTCACTGTCCCAGGGCTGCTCCCCACTTGGCTCCAGCACTTATAGTTTGATGCCAGCAATCTCCAAGTTCAAACGCAGGAGCTATTTTTGGGATCTCGGATCAGGCACAGAGGAGGAGACTGGATTAATGAAATATTAAGAAAGTAGGGAGAAGATTCTGTTGACCCAAAGAGAGTATTTGTGATCTGCTATTATAACTAGGAAGATAACCCTAATTGGAAAAAAGAAAAGCAGTCCTCTGTCGATATTAGACTAAGCTTAATCGAGTGTTAACGAGGCCACCATACGCTCAAGATATCTCAATTATTCTCTTGACAAGAATTTTGGTCTCGAGTTGCATTCCCTGGTTGTATGCTGAATCACATTCCTCTGTGTCTTCTGAGATGTTTATTAATGGCATTTTTGCTGTGAAGAAGTTTTTTTAGGACACAAGGTGGTTACTTGATTCTTTACTGCTCTTAGTTGTTAGACTAAGAGATATTATAAATATGTATGTACATTATAAAAATTTTATTTCATAAGCCATTTTCTGATTTCTTCTTTTAGGAAGGTAGGGAGTGAGGAGCAGCTGCTCTCGCTATAAAGCAGTAGATATAGGGGAGTGGATTCCTGAACATGTTCAAGGCCCTTGTCACCACTCTTTCTACTGGTTAATAGCAGCCCTTCTTTAAACACCCCAGAGCTCATTCTATTCCTCCCACTCTCTATACCTCCCCAATCTAAGCCTTCTGCAATGAGTATACTCATACCCTCTCCCTCCTCTTAACTATTCTGCAATTACCTACATTAGAAGTTTCTGGGACAAACCTTAGAGGCAGGACAATGGCTAGGGGTATTTGGATTTTTTTTCTGTTTTTTTTAATATAGTTATATTTTTTATTGATTTCAGAGAGGAAGGGAGAGGGAGAGAGAGATAGAAACATCAATGATGAGTGAGAACCATTGATTGGCTGCCTCCTGCACGCGCCCCCATTGGGGACTGAGCCCGCAACCCGAGCATGTGCCCCCAACGGAAATTGAACCTGGGACCCTTCAGTCTGCAGGCAAATGCTCTATCCACTGAGCCAAACCCACCAGGGCTGCCAGGAGTATTTGTAAGAGAAGGTAGGCATTACAAATCTAGTAAATTGAATGTCCCAGGGGGGCCACTCTGAATTATGTCAGACCTGTTTTTGTTTTACCCACCAAGTAATCCATGCCTCTAAGAACCATGGTGCCCATTCCTACTGTCATTGAACACATCTAAGGTGTGTCAGTGGCCCTGTTGGTGTTATTGTGTTACATGTAATGTGGCAGAACACATTATAATCAAAATCATTCCTTCATCCAGGTGCTCTGGGTCCCTGGGAAACTGCTGAACTTACTCCAATCAGTACAGAAATTCCTTTCTAGGATCTTGACAGAAATGGCTCTGAGTTGGAGCTTTGTTGCACTTAGATGTCAAAGAGATGCTCATTTCTTTGTGGAGCGAGCCTTTCTGTTTACATGCAAGAATTCTCAAACCACCAAAGCAGCCCTTACTTATTATGCTGCGCTGGAACTGAGAATCACGTGCCAATACCAGCTAAACCTGGCACAGTGGGGGGCCGTCTTCCAACAGAGATACATTAGACTTAACAACAGAGTTCACCTGTCACTCAACATTCAGCATCAGACATTATAGAGAGTTAAACAGTCGATCCTGAGGGGAAGAACACTCCCCCAGGATTAGCTTATATAACATCTCAGAAATGAGAGTCCATTTTATCCCGAATATATCAGCCCTCAAAATCTCTATGCAGAAAGTCCACTTACAGAACAATTTTAGGAAAGCATGACTATTTGTAACCCGTGAGTTATACCTGGAAATTCCCTTGACCTTAAACCTGGTGGGCAGCGTTGTCCACAATGCAAACTTGCCCACAATCTCTGGCCCAGAACTTTCTATTTTGAAATCACAGGATGTGCCAGTCCCCAAAGCAGGAACACCCATCCGCTCCTTCCATGTCCATTTCCATCACCTGATATCCAACTGTGTCAATGCATCCTGACCCCAACGGACTCTAATCAGTATACTTGCCCTTTCTCCTCGGCATTTACTAGCTCAACTTGTATATCAGTCAAGAGAGGTCAGATTACGTCATACTAAAAAAAAGTTTAAAATTTGAATTGCTTAACACAACAGAGACTTATTTTTAACTCCTGCAAAGTCTCCAGCAGGGCTGAACAACTCTAGGCCAACTGTTCTTCCCCCAGCAGCTAAGCAATCCAGTTAGAAGGATCTTCCACTACCTTCTACTTGAATCACCGGGCCACTCAGATACCTCAGTAGACCTGGAACAGAAGAACTGTCCAGAACAGGGGTGGTAAACTTAAAGGACCAGATGGTAAATGGTTTTGTTTGTTTGTTTGTTTTATTTTTTTTAAATATATATTTTTTATTGATTTCAGAGAGGAAGGGAGAGGGAGAGAAAGAGATACATCAATGATGAGAGAGAATCATTGATTGGCTGCCTCCTGCACAACCCCTACTGGGGATGGAGCCCGCAACTGGGGCAAGGAATTGAACAGTGACCTCCTTATTCATAGGTTGATGCTCAACCACTGAGCCATGCCGGCCAGGTCAGGTAGTAAATTTGACATTGCAGGCTGGGAGATCTTTGTGGCACCCCGTCAGCTCTGCCGAGGGAGCATGAAGAGAGCCTTAGATCACATGTAAACAAATGAGCATGTCTGGGCTCCGATAAAATGTCAATTACGGAAACAAGCAGTGGGCTGGATCTGACCTGCAGGCTGTTGCTTCTCGATTCCTCACCTAGAGTCTCTTACTGGCCATGACACGCCTTTGCCTGCATGTGACACATGTTTTATTTGCTAACTCAAGTCACATGGCCAAGCCTCGGGAGCCAGAAAAGGATGGTTTCCCGTGTTTTCAGGAGAGAAGGGGAAACTATTTATGAGTGGTACTGACGTCTGCACATGTTCTGTGCAGTTTTAGAAAGCTCTCCTGAGTGGGGCCATTAAAAACAGGAATTACAGTCAGCCAGCTGAGATTTGAATGTTACATGAGAAGTCACCTGGTAGTCCTTCATGACCCAGGGCAAATACATTTAACTTCTTGGGAGCGTCAGGATCTCCATCTGTAACATGAAGATGCTAATCTCTGTCTTGCTGGAACTGTTTGAGGATCAAATGAGATATTGCAGGAGAAAGGGACTTGGACATGAAAAGCCAAGGACTCACGCTGTGTTTATTTGCTGTTGCCCTGGGTTTCTTGGGAGCCAGTTTCAGGCTGTTCTTCCATTTAAAATTGACACCCACCCACAGAGGCCTGGGCATTGTCACACTCCGAGTTCCAACCTCAGTGTCCGAAGTGGTAGCCTGGGCCAGGACTTGGGCTGAGCCTCCCGAGCTGACGTCTGGAATTCTCCTTTTTATTCTCTCTAGGCTCCAGCCCATAAGATGGCCCAGAGTGGGCCCAGCTGGAGCCTGGCAGTGGAATGCTTAGCTGAGTTCAATAAGAAAGAGAAAAGTACCTTTCTTTATAAACAAAATTGCTTTTATGAGTTATGTAAATTTTGTGATCCCTGCCTTTTTCCTCTTGGTATCCAGGAGCGTCTCATTAGCGCTTGAACAGTCCTAAGCCACTTCAGCGCCTGTACATTTGTCAGTCCAGCACTGTGTGCTTTAACTGCGCCATTTCCAGACCTCCTGGGTGGCTGGGAAGGGATGGAGGGTGGAGGTCGGGGGTGGGGGGGAAGGGGGAGCATGGGGGGGGTAAGCGGTGGTGAGAGCAAGGGGAGAAGAGCTTCAGAGAGGCATGTGAAGGAAGGGAACTAATGTTTAGTGAGCATTTTCTCAGTCCCAGAAGCACTCCACACATGATCAGATTTTAGCCCCACAATAATACTGAATTGCTGGCTCTTTTACCTTCACACACACCCACAAAGGAAGCCCTGAGGGTTTAGGTAACATATCTAAGATCACACAGCCAGCAGGCTGCAGAGCCCAGATCTGAAGCCTGGTCTGACTTCTGAGCTACCAGGCTGTATCCTCCACAGAGCAGCCCCGTCCTGCTGGGTGTCAATGACTCCTCCTCCCTCGGGGCTGTTCACCAATCCTCTCTCCCACTGGGAAAGGCGGGTAATGGCCAAGGTAACTCATTACTGAGCGACTTCCCTGCTTCATCCCTCACACCTACAGAGGTCTTCTCATTCCTGCCTCTCCCTTCTCCCTCCATGGACATGGAAGGCTGAGTTTGCAGATCGAAGGGTTATCTTTTGTTCATAAACCACCAAAAAATAAGCAACATCTTAGGGGAGAGAAAATCAGTAAGAAGATAAGGAGATAGGATGTGATAATAATAATAATAATAACAAGAGAGATTTACTATTAATATTAGCCAACCATATATATTACATATATTAACTTATGTAATCCTGACAACAATCTCACGAAGTAAATACTATCACCTCTAATTTATAAAACAGAGACACCAAGATCTGATGCAACTTGCCCAGAGCTGCACAGTGAGTAAACGACAAAACTGGGACTTGAACCTAGAAAGGATGACTCCAAAGCCCAGTCCCTTAACTATTCTGCTGGTCATTTCAACCACCTGGGAGGTTTAGTTTGTTTTTGTTTTAATGCCAGTGGCCAGCCTTTACCTCCAGCTATTCTGATGCATTTGGTATGAGATAGGGCCGGGGAATCTGTATTTTTCACAATTAATGAAAAGTCTTATTAGCAACTGGTGGGCAGCATCCAGGGACGCTAAATGTCAAGTGATGCTTGAGACAGTATTGTCCAAGGGAGAATTTTTTTCTGGCCCAGATTATCAATAACCTCCCACCGGTATAAGGGGGATATGGCTCTCAGATCTGTGTGTGCATAATTCTAAATTCTACTGAGTATCAAGGGAGATGGACTGTGTTCTCTCGTGGGTGAATGGATTATTCTAAAAACTTTGCAACCAGTAAGCGGTGATGAAGACCCAGGCAAGTCTACACACCAGCCTCCTTCGAGTCCAGTGCCTCCATGACTGAGAAAGCTCAGCACCAGCCTGGCCCCACGGCTCCTCATTTGCAAAATGGGATTTTAAAAATTGGCAAAGCATTCTTCTAAGGATTAAATGAAACATCATATGCAAATCACAGGGCATAAAGGCACTTGGCACATAACAAATACTGATAAGCAGAATGCATACATATGACGAAATGAATGCCATTTTCCTCTTTGGGCTGATTAGAGAAGAATCTATGCTACCTTATTTAAAGCATAATAAAGTAACATAAATAATAATGACAACCCGGCTGGTGTGGCTCAGTGGTTGAGCATTCATTTATGAACTAGGAGGTCACAGTTCAATTCCCGGTCAGGGCACAGGCCTGGGTGTGGGCTGGATCCTCAGTGTGGGGCATGCAGGAGGCAGCCAATCAATGATTCTCTGTCATCATTGATGTTTCTCTCTCTCTCTCCCTCTCCCTTCCTCTCTGAAATAATTTAAAAAATTACAGACGGATGAATTTGAAACATCACACGTATAAGAATGAGAGGCCTTGAATGAGCCAATGATCAAGGAACTGGGGGAGTGATGAACTCAGCTCCTCATACCAAACCCCTTCCCCTTTAGAGCATTCCTGCAACAACCCAGGATTCAGTGGCAGCAGCAAGATCAGGACTCTCCATCTGCCTTGTTCAGAAAGCTCCCAACATCAGCAAAAATTGGCGGACCACTCCTAGGGAACTTGAGAGCTGGTTCTGCTGAATTTTGAAAGTTAAAATACGCTTCCAAAGCCAATCTGAAAAGGCTACATAATGTATGATTCCAAAGATATAACATTCTAGAAGAGGCAAACCATGGCGAGAATATCAAAATCAGTGGTTGCCAGGGCTTGGGGCTGAAAGAGGGAGCGATGAACAGTGGAGGACAGGAGATTTTAGAGAAGCGAGATTGTTCTCTACGCGACTGTAAATAGCAGATGTATTTCATTAAACATTTGTCAAAACCCATAACATGTACAGCACAAAGAGCGAACCCTAATGTGAACTTTAGTGCATAGTAATTATTATTATTGGCTCATCACTTGTAACAAATGCAAAACCACACAAAAGCAAACAAAAATAGTTTAGTACAAGGCATGGTGGGTAAGAACACAAGAAACAGAGAGAGAGCTACATTAACTGGAGGCTAAAATGGCAATCATACTGGGAAAAGTTGACGTCATGTGCCTCTAGACTCTGAACAGAACATGTTTTCTCTATAGAAAAATGGGATAAATATGGCGCTGCTAGAATAGCAGGTGCATAAGCTACTATTGGTTCTGCAAATACTCATAGAGACATGTCCACTTTCCTTCCCCTGGAGGAAAATAAGCAGCTGCAGGATTCTGGGTCGGAAGAAATAAGGCATCCATTTTATTGATTAATTTATTGATCAATTTTTTTTCCTGTGAATTTTCAAAACCAGGGGGCACACATTGCAAAGGCAGAAGCAGAAGCTCATGGTCCTTACATTATAAACCACATCTCTTTAACTTTCCATGTGTGGCTCTCTTTCTCCTCTGTCATTAAGGGACCCAAAAGGGCTAATTGATCAGGTATCATCTGAAAGCAGTGTAAAAATGTGCGTGTGTGTGTGTGTGTGTGTGTGTGTGTGTGTGTAAAGAGCGGGGGCAAGGTGGAGGTAGAAATGGATCCTCCCATTAAGAAGAACTTGATCTGAACTACGTTGACAGCTGGTAAAGGAAGTGGGTATAGAACAATGGCCTAAAGAATTATCCTGAAACCTTATCTGAGGCCACTCATTTCACCAGGGACTGTCATAAAGCACACTCATGTTGCAAGCCTTACCTCGAGGTCTGCGACAGAAGAGAGTGTGTGGGGGCCACATAATGACACTTGATAACTGGTCAGAAAGAGAGAACCAGGTGTTAACAAAACTCAGCAGTCTCTAAATTCAGCACAGGGCAAATGGCTCTTCCCACTGACCCATACAGAAAGAAAATGTCACAGAGAAAGGCTAAGGAATAGGTTATGATGTAGTAGAAAAAGGATAGTATTGAAGTCAAATGACCTGGGCTCTCACACCAACTCGATCATTTACTACTTAGGTGGCCTTGGACTATTTGGTAAATCTGGTGCAGTCTAAATTTCCACCTCAGTAAAATGGTAGTGATGATATTTACCTTACAGCATTATTGTAAGTCCTAAAGCAATAACTTTATATCATAATGCCTAGCACACAGCCAGTACTCAATAAAGGAGCCATTATCATTGTAGTTTAAGAAACATGCTAACCTCCCAAGAGCAGAGCTCTAAAAGGGTTCTATAGAGGGAATTCTTCAAAGGGAGAAGGAGATCCACATTACCGTTCCCCTCTCCTCTCAAAGCACACAGGGGCCCTGTTGGCTGGGCATTGTCCCGCACACCGAAAGGTTGCTGGTTCCGTACTGGCATTGATTCCCAGTCAGGGCACATGCCAGGGTTGTGGGCTTGGTCCCCAGGATGGGGCATGCAGGAAGCAGCCGATGGTTGTTTCACTCTCACATTGATGTTTTTCTCTCTCTCTTCCTCTCAAAAACAACTAAAAATATATTTTTAAAAAGCAACACCACATACCCAGGGTGGCCAATGGTTCCCACGGTTGCAGCGGGAAGGCAATGTCATAGTCCTGATCTGCAATAATCTCCATCGTCATCACCATACAACAGCAGTAATAAAGGTGCTGCCTCTGTTTAGCACTCTCCTAGGTATCATCTCGGGCTTTCTGAGCCTCTAATCTCCCGGCCTCCCTAAAGCGTGGCACTGAGTGGTGGACACGCTGCAGTGGGCGATTCAGCTCTTCGCTGGGCCTTCTGGACCCTGTGGGATAGGAAATGCATTTCCCCAGGGAAACAAAGGCTGACACTGCCATTCGTCTTAACGATGTGTTTACTACTCGGGGCCACGATCCTCAGTTCACCACAGAAGAGCTGGCCTGGGAAGCAAATCACCATCTAGTTTCTGTAATGGTGGGAGCATGACATGAAGTCCAGTGAAATGATTTGCAAGGAGATGTTGGAACACACTGTATAGGTCAGGGTCTCTGCCTTCTGACTTAATTACTTCACCTCCGACAAAGGCGGCATAAATCAACAGGATTCCCCAATCTCCTCTTTCATGTCCTGGGGGGCTGCCAGCTGGCTAGGAGCGACTTGGTCTTCTTTTCTCCAGCACTCCCTCCTTAGCTTGTTACAAATGCTATGTCTAGTTTTTATGACTAAAATACTTTTCTAAATCAATGCGACTAGACCACTCAGGAGGACCCAGGGGAGTTATTGTCATAGAAGCTGATAGACTCTGCCAGCATGTTCATATGACGGCAGCTGTGGATACACCTAGAACAAGAAGAAAGGAGCGATCCAACCAGGAGGCGGGGTTGTGACATGACCTCTATTTCCCATCTCTTTCTCTGAGCTATTTTTTCTACTGCACTTGTATTTCCTGAGTCTCTAATTCCTTGCTCTAATTAATACCTCTGTATTCTCTAATTTCCCAAACCCATATAAAATGAAGAAGGAATGACACAGGTTGGGGCTCTAGGTGTCAAGCTCTAATAGTATCTCATTTTATCCTCACAACAATCTTGTGGAATAAGTATTATTATTATAATACCAACTCTACAGATAAAAACACTTAAAAGCAGAGAGACTCAGGGACTTGAGCAAGGTCCCCCAGCTGGCATGTGACAGATTCAAAACCTGAATCCAGATTTCTTCATCTCCAAAGTTCATTATGTCTAATCAATAAGCTACAATGATTCAGCACTTTATCATCTTTAAAGTACATTGTTTTGAAATCATGGGATTATTTGAGCTCCCTTCCTATGAGTTGAGATAGCAGGGGAGGACATGGAGAGCCCCAGGCGGATAGTACAAGGAATATGGACTTCGGAGTCAGGCAGACCTGGGTCTGGGACTGCCCTTGACTTTGCATGTAGCTGTGGAAAAGTCACTCATGTTCTTAGGGTCCTCACCTGTAAAATGCAACTAATTTTACCACCCTAAGAGGTTTCCTATGAAATGAACAGCTAGGGGCAATTGAACAAAATGTCTAAAAGTATGCACTGTTGAGTCAGACTACCCATATTAAGTAACTCTGGGGCTGAGAAAAAGTCATATTGAGAAAGTCGTTTAGCCTAAGTCTATAAGAAGAGTACCATTAGTAGAATCTAATTCGGGGTCATTGGGAGGTTTAAATGATATAGCTCATGTAAAACAATTAGTATGAGCATGTGCTCAGTCCGTATTAGCTGTTATTATTAGTATTTGTAAAGCAGCTCACAACGTGCCTAATGCAGAACAGACACTGAGCGAATCCTCCCAGCACTGCGTGCTCCCGGCTCTGGAATGTGTGAGTCAGGAAAAACGCTTCCTCCAGTTCCGTGGAGGCCTCCCTGCCCTTGTGAGGTCCATCTGCTCAGACGCAGGCCTCTGGGAGCCAGGTAAATGAAGGCAAGAGGTGCCATTTTCAAATTTAATAAACCTACAGCCACTCACAGGGGCATGTCTCATTCCCACTGGCAGGTTACAGACAGTCTTTCCTCCATTATCTGCGGCTAATTTTAATCCAAGGGCTGCTTTGCTCACTTTGCTCTCCACAACCCTCGGCCTCCTCCTGAGCCCCAGGGGGGATCTGCTCGGAGAGTGTAAGCCCATATCAATATCATCCTGAACAAAACATAATTAGAAAACTAAATCAGCAGCCACACGAAGAGTGGAATGCTTTCCAAAGCCATAGGCGGAGTGAGTGGGATGATGGGATTTATGGACATTTTCACTTTAGATTACTCACATCACTGCTTCCCTTTGTCTCAATATAGAGGATCAAGAAGATTGGGCATCTATCTTGATTCCAGTGCAGGGGTTGTTAAGGTGGGGCTGATGGGCCCAATTCCATCCACTTGGGACTTGTGGGCCAATTTGGGGGAGTCAAGCTTCATCAGAACACAGCCACGCCCATTCATGTACATATTGTCTAGGGCTGCTTTTAAGCTACAATGGCAGAGTTGAGTAATAGCAATGGAGACCAATTAGCACTCTAAGCCTAAAATATCTACCTGGATCTTTATAGAAAAAGTTTGCCGACCCTTGTTCCAGTTTATTCAAGAGCCAGATAGACTCCAGAAGAGCCCAAGAAGGGTCCTCTTCGGCCTACCACTGATGACCGGTACTGACCTCCACGTCTGACAGGTGGCTAAGGCTGCACAAGAATGGATGCTCAAGCTTGTGAAAGAGCCTGGCAGATGGTGAACACACCTGGGAGATCAGGGCTGCCCGTGGCCTTTCTGGATAGCCCTGTGCTCATTGCTCCCAATGGGTAGCAGCCCAGGGAAGACCTGCTGGGTTCCATGTGCTCAGGAAGTTGCCTCAGAGCTGATCTAATCCTTGTGGTGGGAAAACTGCTTTGTGACTAGATAATCTTCATGCTGACAGTGGCTAGCGTTCCATAACTCACTGCCCTGGAGATCAGAGTTTAAAAATGCACTTTATGACAATTGTAGACAGCAGAGATGGAGGTTGGTTGACAATTATTAACATTCCTAACAATTCCCAGGGATATCTGCTAATAATGCAGATTCCCGACTATACCTAGTGAGTCCCAACTGAATAACTTGGGGTGAGGGCCAGGAAGCACTACTGTATTTTTTAAAACAAATATTACTAGTGTTATTTTTGTTGTTTGCTGTTGTTTTTATTGGTGACCCAGGTAAAACACTTTAAGAAACAGTGATTAATCATTTTGGGGTTGCAGACTACATAGAATCTTATAAAAGCTATGGAAACTTCAATCAAGGGGGAAAAGATAATGTATGTGTACAGACACATCCAATGTTTCCCACAACTTTAGAGGGTTCTGGACTCTAATTGTTAAGAATCCCAACTTAAGATCCTAAAACAATGAATGAGAGAGAAAGTGTACGAAAGAATTTGAGGATGGCACTCCTGACAGCCTTCACCCGCCCTTTCCCCTTCCTGTAGGCTTGCATGAAGAGTAGTTCCTCCTCTGTAATGTGGACGGGTGATGCTTGCTCAGATGACCTCATGGGGTGGTGAAGGTCACGTGAGGTCACATGTAGGAAAGCAAATTGCAAACTCTAAAGAGCTATGCACACACTGGGGATCATGATGATGAAATAGCCATAGGGCTGCCTTCCAGATTCACTCCCATCCTCAACACTGTGATCTCAACTCTGCTCTCCCGGGTCCTTCAAGTCCAGTTGATGAGACAGTCTTCCTGTCCAGTTCTCCTTTGTGCCCTAGTTATCTGAAGAATTTTACTTTGTAAAATAACTGATTGCTGAAAATCTCCATTTCAGAGCCTTGCCAGACCCCCACACTCAGTGCACCCCAAACCCACCATGAAATTGGTTCCTCTCCTCATTTCCTGGTTTCCATGGTGATTGGATGACGTTTTGCAATATTGTATACCCCTTTCCCTCTCAGCATTTTTCTCTTCTTTCTGCTCTTCCCCACCCCCCACCCATTCATATTCAGTTCTTTCCACAGGGAAGAAAAGAAGAACTTGGATTCTTCTGCTATAGGAGAGGGGAGGGGGGACGTTGGAGGTACATCTGAAGAGAGCAAAGGAATGAGTCACAGATACAGGCAGAGCAGAGTGCTCTAAGCAGAGGAGAGAGCCTAAGGTGGAAGCCTGCTTCAAGTTTTTAGGAAGACAACAGAGGTCAGTGTGGCTGGGTGAAGTAGGAAGGAGAGGAGTGGTAGGCAGTGAGGTCAGAGGGACCGGATCTGGCATGACCTTGAGGTCAAGTTCAGGATTGTGCCTTTTATCCTGAGTGATTTGGGAGATGGAACTTAAATTTTAAAAGGATCACTCTGGCTTTGTGTTAAGAATGAGAATCACTATTTTAACATCCCTCTGTGGCTGCATAGGCACCAGGGCATAAGCAGAAAAGCCAATCAGGGGGCTCATTCAACAGCCCAGGCAACAGCTCGTGAGGTGAGGGTGGTGAGACGATGGCAAGGTACTGGATAGATTTTGAAAGTAGAGCCACTCACATTTTAAATGATGGGTTAGATGTGGCATTTGAAAGAAACAAGAAAACCAAGATGACTACAAGATTCAGAATCTGTCAAGTCTGAGATATGATGACTCAAGTTGGCTCAGCGGTGGAAGCAGGGCTGGGTCAAACATTTGATGAAGCCACGTTATATTGAAGGTGCGTGTCAAACATCCACGTGGAGATAGTGAGTAGACAATTAGACGAATTCATCTAGAGTTCTGGGGAGAGGCTTGTGCTAAAGTCAAGAGTCTATCCCACAGGGTTCAGGTGGTTGACAGCCTGAGGTTGGATGAGCGTGCTAAGGGAGTGGATGTGGATGGAGAAGCGAGAACGGGAGCACCCCAGCGTAAAAGGTTGGGCAGAAACCAGGACTTCACATAGAAAACTGGGCAGGAGTGGCCTGTGTGGTGATAGGAGACTCAACACACAGTAAGGTCCTAAAATGGAAGGAAATGGTTCAAGAAGGAAAAGGTCACTCAGCAAGGTCAACTGTTATTGACAGGTCAAATGAGGACTGAGAATTGACCATGAGATATCAACAGGATGGTCTGTTGAACTCTGAATCCTGAAGTATTCCCTGGGAGAAATAAGAAATTATTTGCCCTAGGGAGCTGAAGGAACATTTTTAGATGGAGACTAAGGGTTGCTCAAAAGTGAAGCGAACTTGATGGATGCCCAGTTACTGAGCAGGTTGCCTGATCTTTTCTCACCTCCAACGAAGTGATTTTTCATCAGAGGAGAAACCTGTCACACCTGTGAGCTGCCAAGCCATAAATCTTTTCACCAACTTGCTAATAGTTTTTCTTGCCACCTTTCCTGGTACCCGGAGTCATTGTTATGAAATATGGGCTTGTGCTCTCTCTTCCAGCTGGAGCCCCTCTGTCCTCTGCGGGTCCTGGGGGAGCAGAGGCTCTGTGTTTGTCACTGGGTGCTCGATAGGAGCACAGCGGATGCTGTTACCAAGAATGTGACATCCTGATGAAACCGGAGGCGCCAGCCACAGCCTGAAATCTGAGAGCCAGTGGCCCTTCCTGTCCAAAATGCATCCTCAGTGGCCTCTGCTTAATTGAACATATTCTCTCTCTCTGGGGGAGACAGAAGGAAAACGACCCCTACTTAATCATGGGGAGAAAAACAGTCTTTCATTCATACTTTTAATTATTCCATGGACATGCATTGAGTATCTGAAGTTGCCCAGGAGAGTACTAGGTTAAAAGTTGGGTGACCATGAGTAATCTGACCTGTACATCGTATAGAAGTCATACTTCACAGGAATTATCTGAAAGGGTATATTTTTCTGGGGAGAATATTGGAAGAGATCAGTCTGGGGCTGTTCAGTAAGTGCGGCTTTCAGTCTCCTGAGTTCCTTATGAAGAATGCTCTCACAGCCCAGCCAGCATGACTCAGTGGTTGAACATCAATCTATGAACCAGGAGGTCACGGTTTGATTCCCATTCAGGGCACATGCGTTGGGTTGCGGGCTTGATCCCCATTATGGGGCATGCAGGAGGCAGCTGGTCAATTATTCTCTCTCATCATTGATGTTTCTCTCTCTCTCTTCCTCTCCATTCCTCTCTGAAATTAATAAAAACGTTAAAAACAAACAAAAATCTCTCACATCAGAGGCAGTGGGATTTTTGTATGCCCATCATGAGTTCTTGTCAGATCCTAAAAAGTCTGAGTTAGGATTACCAAGTCTTTTAAACCCCAAACATAGATCCTGAAACATCAACAAGATTCCCTAGTGGTTGCAAAAATTACCTTTTCAAGCCTCATCTCTATGATATACCGTATTTTTCCGTGTATAAGACACCCCCATGTATAAGACGCCCCCACTTTTCCAACCTAAAATTAAGAAATCAATATTTTAAACATTTTGCTGGCTTCCTCTTAAGGCCTTCTTCTTTTTTGGCATCTTTTCTCCACTGTCTGTTCATACACTCAGTGGAAGGAGGTCCAAATTGTCTCTCTGCAGCTCTATTTCCATGCTCTTTTGCATAGCTGATTACATTCAGTTTGAATTTTGCAGAGTAACACAATCACTTACTGGTATTTATCTTTTTATTTTTTGACATCTTTATGGGCTCAGAACGCTCTGGTCCCTATTGCATCTGCACACTCTCCACCTCCACCTCCAATTATGGCATCAGCTGACGTCAGTAACACTAACGCTTGTGTTTAGAGGAAGCCTGTTTGACAAGGTATGGGCGGCTATGCACCCGCGCGGCTCCCTCTTTGGCTGACTTCTGTGTATAAGACGCCCCTTGGATTTTCAGTCTAACGATTTTAGAAAAAAATAGTGTCTTATACAGGAAAAAATATGGTATTAGTTATATGGGTTCAGGGTCCAATGTCTTGGTATGCATCAAAGTGCCATCTTGCTACACTGGCCATATCCTATATAATAAAAGCCTAATATATTACTAGTGTCTGGTCAACCGGTCGGCCGTACAACTAATCAAAACATAATATGCTAATGTATGCTAAGGCCGCTCAACTGCTTGCTATTATGTGCACTGACCACCAGGGGGCAGATGCTCCTACCAGTAGGTTAGCTTGCTGCTGGGGTCCGGCCAATCGGGACTGAGTGAGACAGGCTGGACACACCCTGGAGCCCTCCTGCAGTCCCTCCCCGGCCCCGATCATGCACTGGTGGGGTCCCTTGGCCTGGCCTACACCCTCTTGCAATCTGGGACCCCTCAGGGGATGTTGGAGAGCCGGTTTTAGCCTAATCCTGCAGGCCAGGCCGAGGGACCCCACTGGTGCATGAATTCATGCACCAGGCCTCTAGTGTTCTATAACAGCGACTTGGCATCATAGATACAGAGTTGTCCTGAACCTCTGCAATGATGAACAGCCAGTGAACATGTGCAATGGGTTCTCTACAAGGTCTCAGTGGTAGGCCAGTGCAAGGCTTTTCTGAGGGCCACATACTGTTCTAAACACTAGGCATATAAAGTTGAAGACAGACCCCTAACTCCTACCTGTAAGAGACTCAAATGGAAAAGGGTTTGCCAATATCCAGTGACATTAAGGAAAGAAGTATCCTGGGCAATCAAGCCCTAGTCTTACCTCATGAATCCACTGGCTAAACACGTGTCTTAGTCTTGTCTGCCAGTGTCCCAGTAACTGAAAATTGGCATGTCAAGATTTGATAGGATAGCTTTAAAATTGCTTGAGCAATGATTCCTGCAATGTAGTTCAAGTATAAAAATTTAATTCCAGTTTTCTTAGTTTAATATGGAGAGTGCATCTAGTCAATGAACCCAACACTAAATTACTTTACGGATTTCTGAGAAAGTGCAGATGCCTGAACTAATCTGTGAGAATTGATCAAGCTCTTTCCCCATGCCAGGCATTGTGCTAAGAGCTTTATGTGGATTATCTCCATTAATTCGCAAACCACTGAAGTAAGTACCATTATTATCTTCCATTTTACAGATGAAGAAAGTGGGTCTGAGCCAGGACTCAGGCCCAGGATGTCTGGGACCCGTCTCCCCAATCGTTGTGATAAAACATTTCCTCGTGCAAGATTGACTCAGCCCATGGCCTTTCTGCTTGACGAACGTTAACACATAGGATGTGTTATTCAGCAGAATAGTGAGGGTCAGCAGGTGGCAGGAGACAAGGATGACATTAGCAAAGGCATTGAAGGATAATGTCCAGATCTCTTCCTTTGCCTTCTTTTGCATACAATGCTATGGAACAGATTCTGATGCTCAAAAATCGCTTTTTCTATCTTTGTGATGAATAAAGAACTTTTATTTTTTTATTTTTATTTTTTAAAATATATTTTATTGATTTTTTACAGAGAGGAAGGGAGAGAGATAGAGAGTTAGAAACATCGATGAGAGAGAAACATCGATCAGCTGCCTCCTGCACACCCCCTACTGGGGATGTGCCCGCAACCCAGGTACATGCCCTTGACCGGAATCGAACCTGGGACCTTTCAGTCCGCAGGCCGACGCTCTATCCACTGAGCCAAACCGGTTTCGGCAGTGATGAATAAAGAACTTTTAAATTGTTAGAGAAGAGCAAGAGAAGTAAGATATAAAGTTATTATTTCTACCCCAAAATCTCAATTGGTTAAACATGGGCAAATTCTGACAGCTTTCAGTTCTCCATCTGGACTACCCATTTCATTCATTTCTACCTTCCTCCTGGACAACTCCTTTCTTCAAGATTCAGCTCAAGGGTCACTTCCTTCAAAAAGTCACCCTAAGTCCCAGATTTAATCAAGTGATCCTTCTCTGTTTTCCCCACCATCAGAGCACCATAACTGTTTGTGGGTTTTCTATACTAATAGACAAGTATGGAACTTTATGAACAACTTAATACAAAGACTGTTTTACTCTTCTTTATATACTCAGACATGTAACAGAGTGGCAGATGTATAACAGGTACTCGATAAGAGAATGAATGAGTGAATGAATGAATGAATGAGTACATCCTGGCATAGACCAGCTGGATTTGGTCTGCTTGTTACCAGAGTCTACCTTCTAGAACTCAGTTATCCATCCCTGGGTTGCCGTATGGAGCATGTTCACCCTCACAACTGGAGACCGAGCACATGGTCTAACAAAAATTTAATCCTGGAAGAGATAACAGAGATAAGCTCATCCAACCTCTTCTTTCTAGAGATATAGAACAAAGACTAAGTGGATGGGAGGACTTTCCCCAAAGTCACCTCAATGGTCAAGGACAGAACTGAGAATGGAACTTAGACTTTCTGACTCCTGAGCCAGAGACCTCTGCCACCTCATCAGCGTTCGCCCCACAGGAAAGGTCTCTTCCTGTATGCCCTCTGAGGACAGCCTGTCTTCCTGGTGAAGAGATTTGTCTACATTAAGAAATCTTCAAAGTAACAAATGAAAGTTACAAATGAAAAGTGAATTCATGTTCCCACATATTGTTGAAAACTATTCACAGAGTCTCTTGTCCCCCAACCACCGCTTCTAAAATATGTTTCAAAAATTCAGTTACTTCAGGGCATTGTTTATTTTTTTCTCAAATAATTCCGTGCACAAAAGAAACTTAGAAAGTGTTAGAGATTGCTTCTTATTTCAAAATGAACAGCCAAGGACATCTGCCATAAAGAAAATTTTCATTTCAGCCAGAACATTGATTTCAATAAATCTGTTCAAAGAAATAAAGTGGCTATTCTTCCCTTTGGTAAAATATACTTAAAGCTCACAAAAATATTTTGTTAATAGAAATGTTAGCAAGCAATGACAAAAACGTAGACTGATGCCATTGAAATGTAGCATAAGACCCAATAGTCACTAGAAATTAAGATATTGCTTTAGTAGACAGTCTGTAACAGTTTGCATAACCTTTTGATAGGCATTGCTGGTGCAGTGGGAAGAATAAGGGCTATGGAAGCAGGAATGTTTGCTTAAGTCCAACTCTGAGATATTAACTCTGTGACCGTTGACAGAGGATTTAATCCCTTTAGTTCTGTTCCTCAATTGGAGAAATATTTAATGAGCACATACTAAGTGCTGGCTCTTCCTTAGGCTGTGTACAGCAGTGAGATAAAGAGTTTTAGAAGTCTACCCTCCTCAAGCTTACATTCTCATAGGGAGAGACTTTGGGAGACAACCAACATGCTCCCCCCGCCAAAAAAGTAGGAAATATATAGTATGTTACTTGGTGGTTAATACAATGGAAAAAAAAAAACAGGTGGGGGAAAGGGAGTGTTGGGAAGAGAGTGACTTTAAATAGGATGATCAGGGACGATGTCACTGAGAAAGTGGCATTAGAAAGAGGGCTGAAGGAGTGAAGAAATAATCAGGTAGATATATGGGGATAGAGTTCTCCAAGTACAGAAAATGGTAAGGTCAAAGGCCCTGGGGTGGGTCACATGGTGTGTTCAAAGAGCAGCAAGAGGGCTGCATATCTAGGGCGTCAGGAGTAATGGGGAGAGTAATGGGGAGATGAGCTCAAAGAGGTGTAAGAAGAGGGGAGGCAGAGGGCCAGACCTTGTAGGACCTTGTAGTCCAATAAGGACACTGGCCTTCTTTTCTAAAGGAGGTGGGAAGCTTTTGGAGAGTTTTGAGCAGAGGAGTGGTATGGTCTGGTTCTCCGTTTTCAAAGATCGCACTCTATTGACAATTAACTAGGAGGGAAAGGGTGAAAGGGAACAGTTAACAAGGCTATTGAAATGAACCAGGAAGAGTTCACGGAGACTTGGACTAGGTGAGTAACCATGGAGAAAGTGAGAGATGGTCAGATTCTGAGTCTAATAGTTAAAGGTAGAGCCATCAGGAATTGCTGATAGACTGCAGGTTGAGAATTGAATGAGACAACATGAATAAAATGTTAGTGTCATCTGGTACAATTAATGAGCTCAAACTGTAAGCAATTCCTCTATCTCCCTTCTTGTTGGTGATTAGTATTATTAAATGCTAACAGTCATTGAGTATTTACAAAGCAGCAGACACTGTACCCATTCCTCAGTAAATGGTCCTTCCATGTTTCTGGGATCTTACTGAGACTGTGTAAGTGCCTGAGGCTAAGACTAACAGTAGTTGGCGTATTAATGCCAAAAGTCCCATGGACTTTGATATTCAGCAGGGCTGAAAGTCAGCATAATATTGCCCTGCTGTTGGCCAAATGGCTCAAGGCAATTCCCTAACCTGATAATCCTTTTACTGTTTACCAAACTTTACCTTTGATATGCCTGTTTGCATTTCTAAGGGCAAATGTGTATTCAAGTGATTAAAATGCAGACTGGACTGAGTTTTGGGGGAGCTACTCCACTAGAGAAAAGTTTTCTGCCTGGCCCCCCATGCCTTCTAAATTCATATTTCTTGTCTAGTGTATTCATCTGTGCTCGGTCCTTTCTTCAGATCCTGAACCCTAGCTACAAATGGATGCGGCATTCATATCTAAGCTCTTAGAAGGAAGTTATTTGGGATTTTATTGACTGTTTTGTTATTTATTGGCCTCCCCCATATTCTCTTCATATTTTCAATGGTCATCAGACCCATGAGAGAAGACTCGATCAGTAACTTCTCTGGCCTAGGCTTTTCCCATTTGTTTCTTCATCCTGATTCACCCGGAGGGCAGTGGCATATGCTCTGGGCCTAAAAGCATGCATCCCTTCTCACTCCTGTGCAGCGTCAGGTGGATCATGGGAGACAGGGCTAAACCCTTTGCCAACCCTGGGTCTCCTTTATGTTGACTCCCCTGGAACGACCTCAATGTAGTAGAAATTCCCCCCAGACAGCAACCGGCGCTTGTTCAAGCTTTCTGCTGCTGCTTTGGGGATAGGGGGAAATGGGAGACGTGCCAGTCATGACCAGCCCCTGGACACCAGTGACCTCCGTGGGGAAGAGAGAAGCTAGGACTCGAGTGTCCCAGAGGTGCACTTGGGTGGTCACAGTCTGGCTTTTCTCATTCCTCGGATACACTCTCTTTCACTCTTTGAAACGAATACCGATTTCTCTCCTGAGGATCCCCTGGTCAAAACCTGTCAGTCATGAGACATCACAACTCTCCTAAACAAAGAGCGTGTAGGAGAGTAGATTCCTGTTCTGTTCTCACAAGACTGTTTCTAAGGGAGCGTCTTCTTGCCGAGTGACTTAAATGAGCCGGTGGCTCCATTTCCTGTATCTGAGAAATGGACATCCCTGCATTCTGGCATGATTGAGACCTGAAAAGTCAGGCTTACCCAGATATGTCATATCATAATCTGTTTTTGCTGAATGACATGGGCCATTGGAATGATCCTGATATTTTCTAGTACAATCACAAGGTTCTTCATGAAGAGATGAAACGTCCCCCAAGTGAGCAACTGCTGCTCCAGGGTGAGGGGGCCTTTCTTTCTCTTACGGACACGCATTGTGCTTAATGATTTATTTATACCGTCTCGTCTCACGTGCTTCTTGCTGCTCTCCTGTAGGGTAAGCGTTATTATCCCTAATGGGCAGATAAAGAAAGAGACTAGAGAGGTTAAGGGTTTTGCCCAGACCACACAGCAAGTAGGTGGAGCTCACATTCGAACCTAAGTTCACTTCCCTGTATATAAACTTTGGCCTGACTGAAAGTTTGAACTTTTCACCTCCAAATGCTATTGTCCCCCTTAGGGATAAGGTTCAATAACGTGGACCGGGGCTGAGAGTGGCAGGATCCTGCTGTGATCTCGCACTTTGTAAAGCCCACATGGCTTCACCTGGAGCCATTCTGGCAGCCGTTAAGTTCAGAGATAATGTCTCTTCAGCTTGGGCAGGCTCGCGGTGCCAGGAGAAGACAGACGACCCACGGCTGTGCACGGTATCGTTGCGAGCGAACGTGCCACCTCGGAGTCTTGGGTTGCCATCCCCTGGAGTGTGTTCATGTGATCAGTTGATCAGTTGTCAGTTTCAGGTCTGTTGTTTCTCTCTCCAGAAGCCCAGCCGGTGGAAGAGGACAGCCCCAAAGCCCTGCCTGCACTCAGGGAGCTATCGAACTCGGATAATGACATAAACAAGGCGGCATTCATCTGGGGAATCGCAGACAAAGCAGCCCAGAGGAAAACCATCGCTGTCGATGAGGGCTTGTTTCACTTGCAACAGGAAAAGCAGCAGCAGCCGCCGCAGCAGCCGCAGCAGCTGCCTCCGAGCCCGGAGCCCGTGCACAGGCTGGGAAGAGGTAGAGGAAGGCTGAAGCTGCCACATGTGAGTAGCAACTGATGATTTCTCTGCAGCTGGGGAAGGAATGCTGGGGAGGGGGCTCCGCAGGGAGGTGGGCGAGCGCGTGTGGGTTGGGGCTTTGAGGCTGGAGTGGGAGGGATGGTTCGCACAATTAACAAGTGCATTCGGGATCTGCCCTCCTCTTCCAAAAGAGGTGCAGGCGTGTGCCCACACGCACTCGCACGTCCTCCGCTGATGCTAATAGATGCGAGCAGCAGGTGGGCAATATTTCTTTTCTTCTTCTTCTTCTTCATCCTTGAGAGTGGGCTGTGCGGCAGAAAGACACCTCAGCCCGAGAGAGCTGTCCAGGGCGAACGGACTCCCCCAGAGGGTTTCTTTCCCAACTTTCTTTTGTGGATGTGTTGATCTCCATGCCTTTGCCATCCCACCACGCTCCTATGGGGCATTTACATCCCGCTAGCCACAGAAGGGCAAGGGGCACTTTTGCATCTCTGGTTCTCAGCTCGAGTTGTCTGTAGCGAACAGCACCAAATCCAGGGCAGTTTAACCTCGCAGGTACAGGAGTTCGGTAAGCACAGCCCGGCCCGGAAGAGCACGGCTCTCATGCATCTTGTCCGCCCGGGGCAGAGAAGCAGGTGTCTTAGGGATGCCAGGGCTGATGCCATGTTGAACTTTGGGGAATATTTTCAATGTTTTGTTTTGTTTTTTTAAAGCAAGCCTGAAATTTCCTGGGAACCTCTTGGATAGACTGAAGCTGAGAAAGGACAGGAAAGAATTTGTTTTGCTTTAAAGCACCGGTGCAGCCGGCCCCAGGTTGTCTCTGCATCGGGATATGTCTCTGCTCGTATCTCTGGGATATTGTTAGTGATGCTACACAGTGTGCAGAGCGCCAGCCCACCTGGCCCTAAACTTGCTTGCATTCTGATTATCAGAAGACATGGTTGTCAGTTTCTTGTTTGTTTCCCTACCCTTGCTTCTCTCTTTAGAAGCTTTGCTATGGCTGAGTGCTTGGTGCTGAATGTTTAAATGCTCGAATGTCTGCAGTAAATGCGTAAAAGTTCCCTTCTGAGGGAGGGGGAGCAGGGAGGGACACTTGGCTTTGAGCAGGCTTTGAGCAGCCGTGTGTAATGAGAGTGGGGGAGTCTGAGACACTTCACGCTGGGACTTGGCTGGGAGGAGAGCCATCAGCCGATGCTGGGATGCAGCACTGAAGGCTGTTACACTGGAGGGTCGGAGCCCTAGCTCCCAAGTTGCTATGGCGAGGGGGAGGGGATAGGGGGAGGGTGTGCATGAAATGTGAACCAGGCATCATGGGAATCTTCTCACTGAGGCCCTGCCCTGCAACCTTTCTCGCGCCATGGCCCTGCAGGGTAGACAGGTGAGGCTGCTCAGAGCTGGGGAGGAGTGGCTAGAGGCCTCTTGGCACCCAGGTTGGGAGGATCTAACTTAGGCAACCCAGGGAAAGCCAAAGAAATGCGTCAAGATGCGGAGTCTGATGTCCAGGCTCTGTTAGTATTTATGTTTTTATTGCTAGTAACAATGCATTGTGGAAATATTATGAAGTGTTTTTAAAAGACTGTCTCCTAATCCCTTTTAGCACCCCTGGTTCTCCCCTTTGCTCTCCCCGCAGGCCTTTTGTGACACAGTTGTAACCACAGTCTAGATATAGTCCTGAACTCTGCTTCTTGCCCCAGTATTATTCCATAAATACTTTCTCATCTTCCAGTCCTGCTTTCACATGGATGGTTAATTGTGTGGCTGGATTAAGTGGATTGATCCCTTAAATGGATATGCTGTAATCTGTTTAGCGATTGTTAGCTATTTAAATTGCTTCTAGTTTTTCCGTAATTGTAATGCCACTGTGAATATGTCTGTGCATAGAGCGGTTTTACTTCCCTTTCTTTAAAAAATCAAAAATCGGAGGGGGAATGAATTTTTAACACTGACATTGGGGAGGGTAAAAAAAATGAACATTTTTGTGGCTTTTCCTTCCTATTAACAAACTGTTCTCTGAGACATATTTCCAGTGTCCAAAACCATCAGTAATATGGTAGATATTATTTTTATCTAGAGCCTTATACATATTAGATTACCCCCCCCCCCTAAATTAGGAGTTATAAGAAGGTACTCGTCCCTTTTGTTAAGCTGGCTTTTCAGTCCGATGAAGCCAGGCAATATCCCTCTCCCTGGGACAATTCTGCAACTTCCCAGGTTCGCTTCCTGTGTCAGTGCCTCACACAAGGAACCCAAGTTCAGCAACCTCCCTGTTGCATCTCCGTAGGTGCTGGGGGCAGGCGGGGCGGGAAGGGGGGGCCCGCAAAGCTCTCCGTCCTGTGCCAGGGCTTCCCAGAAGGATGAGTAGGGCCGTGGAAGAGGAAACCAGCCCAGAATGGTCTCCAAGCCCTTCCGCCCCTGACAGAGCCTGCTCAAGGCGAACTCACTCCTGGGCAGTTTCGGGGCTGAGGCCTGGCAGGTAGGGGGTGGTGGGGCAGCTGCTCCTGGGGAAGGTGAGGACTAGCCAAGTTGTTGGGAGGAAAATGGAAATGCTGTGTGTTCTTCTCCCAACTGCTCAGGCTTTAATGACGGAGGGCAGCCAGGGCCGAATGCCAGCTCTTATCAGACAAGAGCTGTAAAAGCGCCTCTTAGCCTCCCTCCCTCCTATAAGGACAATTTTACCAACAATTTACTTCTTTTATATCCTCTTCTCTGCGATCTGGCCAATTTGGAGATTAAGCGGTGCTGTTCCGGCCTCCTGTGTAGCTCACCATAAACTGCTTCAGTGCTAATCTCTTTTTTATTCCGTAATCATTTGTGCAAAAGCCAAGAGGGGTGCCGTGCAGAAGCCCAGCGTGCACTAGCCCACCCCCACCTACGCCAGTGGCAAGTGGCAGTATCTGGGGAGCAAGATTTTCCTGCCCCTGTGAGAGCTGGTCTGAGAAAAGTAGGTGCGTTAGGGGCGCTATGGACTCGTTCAGCCTGCGAGGGCTTAACGGAAGCGCTGCTTCTCGAAACTGGTGGGCCAGTGGCACCTGGCGGGGCCGTGGGCTGAGAAGGGAAGGCGGTCTTGCTGCTTCCGGGGATGGACAGACCAGTGTGCTCACTGTCGGCCAGCGAATAGGGCCTTGGTCTGCGGAGGAGAGGACAAGAGGCTTTAGATTATAGCAATGAGTTTAAACAAGACTTTAGTGAGGACATCCCATCTGATAACACTCCTCAGTCTTTACTGTATTATTATTATTAATTTTTAAAATCCTCAATGGAGGATTTTTTCCCCATTGATTTCTACAGAGAGTGAAGGGAGGGTGGAGGGAAGAAGGGAGAGAGAGAGAGAGAGAGAGAGAGAGAGAGAGAGAGAGAGAGAGAGAAACATCGATGTGAGAAAGACACATCCATTGGTTGCCTCCTGCACACACCCCGACCAAGGCTGGGGAACCTGCAACCGAGGTACTTGCCTTGATGGGGAATCAAACCCTGGACTCTTTGGTCTGTGTGCCAACGCTGTAACCACTGAGAAAACTGGCCAGGGTGATCTTTACTGTATTGTCGCTTTAAGGTCTAGCTTTTCTGCAAGATTATCCTCTGGGAGAGCAAATAGAGTTTCTGCTTTATTTATTGCACATCCCCATTAATAACAGCTTCCACTTACCAAAGGTTTGCCAGGTGCCAGGACGTTTTAAGTCTTCCATCTACATGAGTGCATCTAATCCTCACAACAATTGTATGCAGTGTTGACTATTATTATTCCCATTTCACAGATTTGAAAATTGAGACATGAGGAGGTGATGCTGAAGGGTAGACAGAGCCTCGTGACTGGGGCCAGGGGACAAGGAGGCGGAGGCATTGAGAAAAGAGTCTCATGCCACTTGAAAGTGTCAGGACGACAATTTGAGCCCAAGCAGTTTAACTCTGAGTCTGTGTTCTTAATCACGGCACCATCAACTCAGTTATCATTGGCATGGGAATGATTGAAAGTCTAAACACTGCTATACAGCTAGAATGCACCAGAGTAATGATGATAATGATAATGGTGGTGATTTTTATAACAAAATGACTAAGTATTCACCACGCACCAGCCACTTTTGACGGAAACTCTGCGTGTGCATTTTGAGTTATTTCTCACAACGGCCTTATAAGAGGCCACCATCCGTATCTCTACTTTACCAACGAAGAAGCCCGGGCTCTGCCATGTTATACACCTGTCTAAGGTCACAGAGCGAGGGAGTCTGACTGACATCTGTTATCTGTGGCCGCACCTCACTGATACCAACAAGTGAGCACTGGATCGAGGGCCAAGCATCACAGCAAGGGATTTCCCCGGGAAAGTGGAGGTGGGATCCATGGTCCCTTCTGGTCTCTTGCAGCATAGGGTTCTGGGTGGCTTTTAGAATCCCCCTCCCAGGATGCTGCACAGAAAAGTTAGGTCTCAGTCATGTCTGGTCCTGCCTCAAAGGTAGAAGGTCTTGAAGAAAATATCGCCATGGGGCCAGTCATTGGTGCACTGGTAAGGAAAGGACAAGATTCCCGGCGGAGCCCCCTCCTGGTTCAGTGTCCTAGACCCGCACCATTCAACATGGTGGCCTTTAGCCACATGTGGCTGCTGAGCACTAGTTCAGCCCAGCCGGCATGACTCAGTGGTTAAGCTTCGACCCATGAACCAGGAGGTCACTGTTCAATTCCTGGTCCGGGCACATGTCCGGATTACAGGCTCCATCCCCAGTAGGGAGCATGCAGGAGGCAGCTGATCAATGATTCTGTCTCATCATTGATGTTTCTATCTCTCCCTCCCTCTCCCTTCCTCTCTGAAATCAATAAAAAAATGTATATATTTTTAAAAGGAAATGTAGCTAGTTTAAACCAAGGTGTACCATAGTGTAAAAATACACACCAGATCTCAACAGCTTAGTATTTACCGTAAAAAATGTAAACTATTTCAATAAATTTATATTAATTGACACATTGAAATGATGTTTGAAATATATTCCTAAAATTAATTTTACCTATTTTTCCCTTTAAAAAATTGTGGTAAAATAAACATAGCTTGGAACTTCCCCTCTTAGCCAGTTTTAAGTGTGCAGTTCAGTAGTGTTAAGTGCATGCATATTATTGTGCAACCAATTGCTACAATTCCTTTCTCATCTTGCAAAACGTATTCTATACCATGAAGCAGTTCCCCACCCCCTCTCTCCTTTACTCTCTGGCAAGCACCCTTCTGCAAGTGGAATCATACAGTACGTGTCTTTCATGACTGGCTTATTTCACTGAGCATAATACCCTCAAGGTTCATCCACACTGTTGTACGTGTCAGAATTTCCTTCCTTTTTACCTGAATAGTATTTCATTATATGTATGTACCACGTTGTCCATCCACCCATCAAGGGACATGTGGGTTGCTTGTACCTCTTTTTACTTCTTTAGTGTGGCTTCCACCACATTTAAAATTGCACGTGAGCCTTGTGTCTCTGGTTTATGCGACATTTCTATTGGGCAGCGCTGCTCTGAACCTTTCTCTCTTCCTCGATGTCCCTTCCTTCTCACCCCCATATTCAGGCCTCTGCTACTCTCCCCCAGCCCCCCTCCCCCTTTCCCTGAGACCTGAGCTAAGAATCTCCATTCTGATTCAGCACTCCTTTCATAAGGTTGTGAAAGACTGTCATGTTCAGTAAAATTTTCTGTAAGCAGATGAAACTGTGATATATCAAAAAAGTAATCTTCCCTTTTTCCATAATATAATGCACTAGTCGAAGGAAAAGCCTTTGCAGTGATTTGATGTTTTTAAAAGTCAACAGCTTTTCTCTGCTCACATTCTGAGAGTGAATTTTATTAACCATCGAGCAAGAAAGAGCACAAAACCAGTAAAGCATAAGTTCAGAGCACAGATCTACACCAGCCTCAGATTCCTGAAGTACAGGTTTAGTAGAAAGACCTGGGTATCTGGAAATTCAAGACAATGAAATGTTGTCAGTGTCTTTTGAATTTCCCATCCCTCAGAGGACAACATTCAAAAGCCTTAGCATGGAACCCACGGCCTTTCAACATTCCAGTTTCCTTTCCCACCAGCCCCCCAGGCCTCTCCATAAAAAGAGAAGCAGCACTTGTTAGTCCCCAAATGGGCAGTGGGCTCCCAGGCCTCCCCCAGACTTGATAATGTTCTTACTTCAGCCTGGAGGACCCCACCCTACCTATTCGATGGGCTTATTAGAAACTATCCTTGCATGATCACAGGTCATCCTATTATCCTTTTACTTATTTCCAAGTTTGAAATAATTTTTTCTGAACAACAGGAGAATTTTAAGGTGGTGCATCCATAATCTATGCCTTAATGAATGCAACATTCTTAGTGGTAGATCAGTAATAAAAAAGGGGGAAAAGTGGGCACTTGGTAAAACCTCACTTATTCTTCAGGACATCATTCCAAGGTCACCCATCTGGGCAGCGTCCCCAGGCTCCAGCAGGGTCCCAGCAGGAGACAGGTGGCACACTCCCACCCGTGGTTAAAGGATGCTGCCTGGGGAGACCATTTACAGAGATGCAGGGGAGAGGCAGGAAAGCAAGATTGGAGGCCAAGGCAGCACAAGGCTCGCAAGGGCTGGAGACAGGAAGGAGGAAGCAGTTCCTGGAACATGGTCAGACTCAGGAGAGGGGCCTCTAGATAGAAGCTGCGGCCTCTGCCAGAACAGTGCGGCCCCTGCTAACCTGCGGGGCGTCAGGAGGGAACTCTCCCCCAGCGTCTGAGGGCCTCTCATTGATTGAAACCACCTGGAAGCCTGGGGCATGCACCCCAGAGGATGCTGTGCCTAGAGGACACCTCCAAGAGCACAGAGCAGGTGGGGAAGGTGGAGGCTGCATCTAGAGCAGCGGTTCTCAACCTGTGGGTCGCAACCCCTTTGGGGGTCGAATGACCCTTTCACACGGGTCGCCTAAGACCATCGGAAAACACATATATAATTACATATTGTTTTTGTGATTAATCACTATGCTTTAATTATGTTCAGTTTGTAACCATGAAAATACATCCTGCATATCAGATATTTACATGACGATTCATAACAGTAGCAACATTACAGTTATGAAGTAGCAACGAAAATAATTTTATGGTTGGGGGTCACCACAACATGAGGAACTGTATTAAAGGGTCGTGGCTTTAGGAAGGTTGAGAACCACTGATCTAGAGGAATAGATGAGACTGTTGCGCTCAAGCCCTACCCCACCTCCAGAAACAGCCCCTCCCTCCCTGAGACGCCTAAGCAGCCCTGTTTATACCACAAGAGGATGCTTATCATATAGTACTGGAATTCTTCAACTAAATGGCTTTCCCCAGCTACAGGAGACAATGAGCTCTTCCTTTCATTGATTCATCTATTTCTAACACCCGGCGAAGTACTTGGTAGTAAGTAGGTACTAAGTAAATAGGGAGCAAATGAACGTGTTACTCTGTCACATGTCCCCAAAATTACCCGCTTTGGGAACTGGGGGATCTATAGTGATTCTAGATAGGAAATTTCTCAATGAATCGGATACCTAGAATTAATATCCCCTTCTTTGAATCCCAGCTAGGAAGCTAAAATGTTTGCAATAAATGATTCTCAGGGACTCATTATGCGGAAATTGGTAGCACATTAAGTTTTGAGGGATTGAGGGACTTGAACTTAAGTGGTGGGCATCAGCAGTCAGACCAACCATGAAAATCAGTGTTTGCGTAGGTCCCCAGGAGAAAACAAGCAGTTGCTTGAATGAAATGGGGCAGCAGCAGGAGGGAGGGAGGGAGAGAGAGAGGTTTCTATCAGCCGGGGCAATGGACAGCAGAAGGCCAAGGGAGACTGGACATTGAGGTCGAGGTTGGCAGCCATGATTGTTCCAGGGATGAGGTTTTACTAGGCCAATGGGCCTCCCGACCACCCGGTGAGTGAGGACACATCTCTGAAGCCTGTTGGGGGATCTTGGGTTTGCTCAGTCTACTGGGGTCTGTTTTTAACCTGGAGTGTGGAGGTTGCGTTAGTTTCCTGTGGCTGCCGTAACCAATTACCACACACTGGGTGGCTTGGAACAACAGAAATTGCTTCTCTCCATTTTCTGGAGCCCAGAATCCTGACATGCAGGTGCTGGCGGGGCCTTGGTGCCTCCGAAGGCCCCCCGGGGAGGGTCCTTCCTTGCCTCTGCCAGCTTCGGGTGGCTGTAAGCGTTCCTTGGTTTGGGGCTACATAACTCCAGTCTCGGCTCTGGAGGGCAAGGTCTCAGCCCAGTGCTCTGCAGTTTCACAAGAAATGGGTTTAGAGACTCTGATCACCGTGGCAGGTTTTATAGTTTCTGCAGGACAAGGGGCCTGCAATTCACAGAGGCCCCTAGCCATTCACTAATTGGTTAGGTGGTGCATGTGGCTGTGGCCCCTCCAGAGGCTAACGAGAGGAGAGGGGTTATGAATTCAGCTATTGTTTGGGCTCCTGACAGCAGCAGTGTTTCTGATAGGCTGCTGCTCTCCTGCACTCTTTGTGTCATTGTTTTCTTAGGAAAGCATTCATTTCATCGAGGGTTTCAAGGCCCTGGAATTCCTGATTGGGATACAGCTGTGACAGGAGTCTGCTGTAAACTTGCAGCTCTCTCTACATGGGCAGTTACGTCTTTTCTTATTCCTAAGTCCTTTATAAATTCTTTAACTAGAATGTGATCTTTCTCCGATTTAAAAAACTTTTCAATTACTGTTGACACACGCTATTATATTAGTTTCAGGTGTACAACATGCTGATTAGCTATTTATATAACTGATGAAGTGATCACCCCAATAAGTCCAGCACCCATCTGACACCATACGCAGTTATTACAATAGTATTGGCTGTTTTCTCTATGCTGTCCTTTACGTCCCCGGGACTATTTTTATAACTGGCAATTTGTACATCTTAATCCCATCCTCTTAAAATTAATCTTTTCAACAGACTAGCTTTTGGTTTTACTGATTAAATCTACTTAACTGTTCATTGATTTAGTTTTATTAAACTTCTATTGATATATCTTATACATACAAAAAGGAGCGCATGGTTCAGCTCAGTGGATTTTCAATATGAATTTATTCATAGAATCAACACTAGATCAAGAAATAAAATGGTCCCAGCACGCAGCCCAGAAGTGCCCCCATGAGCCCTTTAATCAACTGCCCTTCAAGGTTAGCATTATGTTCCCTCTGAATTCATTTGCCTGCCGGTTTTTCTACGTCTTCTACAATGGGCTTACATACTAGTGAAACGTATGTCCTTTTTGTGTCCGGTTTTACTTATTATTACAGAAGGTTTCTCATCTGTAAGCCACTTTAGGTGTTATCAGGATTGGAGACAATTAATGTAAGTCACCTGGTACAGGTTCTGGCTGTAGCAGATGTAAGTGGCAGGTATTATCAGGAAAAGGTGGCATTACCTGCAGACGGGTGAGAAGGGGAAGAGAGGAAGGCGTGCAGTGGACAAGCTCAGCTCATTTATCCTGACAAGTTCCCAAACATGTCGTGGTCGGGACCAAGCCCAGAAGCCCCATGTTGGAGACTAGCATTTGGGTACCTACTTCCCAACTCCCTGATGAGATGACAAGTACCGCACTGTATTACTTTTCTATTATTTCCTTATAAAAATTGTGAAACCCAATGGAAAATTGAATTTTGCAATGAACACCCATCTACCTACCACCTGGATTTTGTAATTAACACTTTATTCTTCGTGCTTTATCACATGTTTATGTCTGCCCATTCATCGATCCACCTGTATTATTTAATATTTTTTATTCATTTCATAGGAAGTTGTAGGCTTTAGTAGTAGGGTTTTGTTTTTTAACATTTAGGTGAAATTCACATACCATAAAAGTAACCATTTTAAACTGAATAATTCAGAGGCATTCAGTACATTTATCATGTTGTGCAACCACCACCTATATCTAGCTTCAAAACATTTTCATTACTCCAATATAAAGCCCCTTACCAATTAAGCAGTTACTCCCTATTCCCACCTCTGATGACCACCCATCCACTGTCTGTTTCTATGGAATTACCTATTCTGGGTATTTTACATAAACGAAATCATACACTTTGTGGCCTTGTGTGCCTGGCTTCTTTCACTTAGCGTAATGTCTTAAAAATCTGTCCACAGTGTAACACAAATCTGTACTTCATTTCTTTTTATGGCTGAATGATATTCCATTGTGTGAGTATACTGTGATGTGTATGTCCATTCATCCACGGGTGGATAGCTGTGTTGTTTTCACTATTGTGTATTTGAACATTTGTGTACAATGTTTTGTTTAAGTACTTGTTTTCAATTTGGAGGGTATGTACCTAGGGATGGAATTGTTGGGTCAGACGGCAATTCTATGATTAACTTTTCAGGGAAACGTCAACTTTCTTCTCTTCCTGGTATGGTAGTGGGACTTCAGGCCCCAGGAAATCTCTTGCTCAAGATGGGCATACTCGTCATAAGATTAGATGTTGTGCTTCCATGGCCAGCTATTAGCAGTGTGTAGCCCCAGGCTGATGCCCCTGGTTAGCCTCCTTTCTGGATAGAGGACACTGGGATTTTTTTAGCACATTACATGTGGATTAGGTAGGCTATACATTTCTTTTGTCCCCTGTAGGGTGTATCAACCCACCTGGTATTGGAAGAGTTGGATGGATAATCTGTTGGGTCAGAGACTATTCCATTAATCGTTCCTATTGTGTGACCAGTGAGTCTCCATGCCAGGAAGCTGCCACAGGGAGCAAGACCCCTTTGACACCACAGGAACCCTGGATGGCTGAAGCAGCACCAGGCCCACTCCTGGTTTCCTGGTTATGCTAGGAGTTAAGCACAGCAGACTTGGGTGGTGGGAAAGTGGACTTTGCCAAAGAGATGCAAGGGAGTGGCAACCCCCGGAACAGAAGCTGACAGCTGGCTGGCGTGAGATTTCAGAGGGCTGCCCTGCCTGCTCTGCGAGCCTGAGAAAACAGGAGAAATTCCAACGATTGCATGATATCATCTGTGCCTTAGTAGCAGTTGTTTTTAAACTATGGGTTTAATTGCTGTTCTGTTGGCTCCCATTTCTTCTTTCCCGAAGAAAAATGGAATCTTTGAAATTCCCATGACAGAATGTTCAATGGCTATTTCTATTCCAACTTCAGGACCAAATTATCCCAAAATAATGAAAACAAGGCTGTTATTGGCAAAGCAGACCCAAGTGTTGCTTTTGGAGTCAGAAAAGGTCAGGGAGGGGCCCAGAGAAGGCCACAGAAGAACAAAGGCTGTTTATGCGCATGTCAATAACCCGCCACATTGGGGCAGCACATTATCATATGCAAATCCCAGTCACCAGAATTTGGTCAGGTAAGCAAAGCACATGCTGGGAGATTTTTTTTAAAATATATTTTTATTGATTTTAGAGAGGAAGGGAGAGGGAGAGAGAGAGAGAAACATCAATGATGAGAGAGAATCATTGATTGGCTGCCTCCTGGATCAAACCTGCAATCTGGGCACATGTTCATTGGTCGATGCTTAACCACTGATCCATGCCAGCCGGGCGTTCCTGGGAGATCTTGATTTGCAGATGATCAGAAAGGATATGCAACTTATCCAAGACAATAAAGGTATCAGGGAACTGACCCGGAGCTCAAACCTCAGTACTATTTCTAGTGTATGAGAAAAAGATACTGATCATCCAAGGTGTTGGGGGAATAAGACTGGAGTCACCGAGCACCTGGTTCGGGCTGGTCACATAGCTCATGAGCTTCACATTCTTCATTTTCCTCCTCTGTACAGAGCCAATGCTACTTATAAGATTAATATGAAGGTAAAATGAAATAATGCACATGGAGTGCTTTACACACTAGCAATTACAGGTGGTCAAAAATGGTAGTTGTTCTGCCCACACTGGAGGATGCTAGCAGATGCCAGCACACCTGTTCCCACCACATCTTCAACTCTCACCCTTTCTCTCCAATGCGTCCTAAACTGCACATGCTTCAAACCCCAAGGCGAGTTCTTCCAAATGGAATGATATTATCCCTGACATAGATCAATTCGGCGGGGGGGGTGGGGGGGTGGGGGTTGGCTTGAGATGAGGGCACACTTTGCCGTCAGAGGATAGGAAGAAGCGATGCGCATGACTTAATTGGGATAAACATTCATTTGTGAGTACAGATGTCAGGAAGCAAAACCTGATCAAAGGCCCATTAGTCACAGGGCTGGCTTTGCCGAGGGCCACTTAGTCCAGGCAGTGAATTTAACATGAAAGGGGACGGGGAGCCGGAACACTGCGGCCTGGTACACTGTGCATTAGTGATTATATTGGTCCTAGTTCTGCAAGCTTTCTCTAACAAAGGTTAACCCAGATCCTGAAGCAGACTGTACCAAGCGGCCATGGCAGGAGTGGGGAAGTGGTGGCTTGTCATGCCCTTGCCAAATTTCGGAATTGCGCCAACTTGCCAACAAGAATGAGAGGCAGAAATGTCTTGGCAAATTTTACAGAAGATGCTGGTTCCCAAGACAGGAAACAACCGCCTGGGGCCATGCTAGGACAGAACAGCTCTGCCCTCCCTATGTCAGATGCAGAATTTGGAACGTACCAGACTTCGGAAGGGTCATGCAGTCTGGACCTTTGTATACGCCTGTTCCAATAGCACTTTTTCTTTAACATGGAATTCTCGTTTGCGACAATGGTAATATTAATGGTAATATTGATATCATTATGTTCTACAATCAGACAGTACGAGACACAAATTAATAAGCATTCACTGGATGCCCGCGGGGCACCAGGTGCTGCGGCTGCAAGGGGGAGAGAGAGGGCAGCAGTGCATGGAGAGATAACAGCTTTAATTTGTTTTCCACATTTTGTAAGCACATTGGCATTCTGCAACTGCTCAGCACATTTACATAATTTGCTAGTTGAATTAATAAATTGACGACGCATTGTGGAATTGCCTTCAGTGTGTGATGAGGAGATAATTGCTGTTATTGTTACAATTGCCTTCATTTGCTGAGTGTCAACTAGGCTGTGTGTCCGGGGGACCACGTGGGGACAGCAGAGGGCAACGGTGAAGAGCACCAAGTCGGAGACACGTTGCACATTTGGATCCTGACTGCGTGGCTGACTAGCTGTGCATCCTTCCAAAGCAACCTGATTTCCTTGCGCTTCCGTTTTCCGCCTGAATGGGATGGTAACAATGGTGCCTGCCTTATAGTATTGTTTTAAAGACTAAATGAAGTAACATTTATAATGTGATTGGAACAGTACTCGGCACAATGTAATAATAATAATATTCAGGCAGGTGCATGTGCACACACATTTTCATATGCATACACACATACATATGTATGTGTGCATCATGTAGTAATGTATGTGTGTGTATGCACACACACAAACTCGGAAGCTGAGATAAATGGTCTGTATGCTCCCTTTATACATGAGGAAGCTGAGTCGTAAAGTCTCAGGAGCAGGGTCAACTTGAAACTCAGGTTGGTCTTGCTCCAAATACATTCTTCTTCCACAAAGCCAGCTGAATGCTGATAATGAAACCAGCGTGCCAACCCTGGAGGCCTGGAAATGATGCTCAGGGCATGGCACGGTCTTCTTCCTTCTTCACTATGCGTTGTAACAATAAGGCAGAGCCTTCTCGTGCCCCCTCCTTCAGAAAGGAGCATGTCTGCAACATATTCCACCGTCCCATCCTTCCTGTGGCTGGAGAGTCACCATTCCCCAAAGGACAGTCTCTGCCTAAATGTGCAAGGACTCTGACAAAGGAATTCAAAGAGATCCCTCCCCCTCTTCTAATGCCGCTCAAAGGAAAGAAGTACAGCCTCACAGGGGCGCTTCGAAAGATCAGTCTCTCCAGGTCCCACCACTCCCCCTGTGGAGACAACGTGGCCTTGAAGCCTGTGGTCCATAGGAAGACCCTAGGAGCTGGGTTAGACTGGGTGAGATGAGAATTTTAAGTTGGCATCATCAAACCCAGGAGGGTCATAGTGGCGAGGAGCAATCACAGTCAAAGAGGCAACCAGGAATCGAGCTAGAGGAGCAGCATGAAGTGCCCATTCTGAAAGCAAGGGAGTCAAATGGAAGACAGGCCAAACTCGGAAGCTGAGATAAATGGGCCTTTGAGACCAAAGCATGAGGCAGACTGGAGTGGGCAGCTCCAGAGAACGCATACTGCCGGCAAGTGGCATGTCTGGTGACCTTTGGTACCTGGAGCCTTGCTTATTTAAAAGGGGCTATGCAAAGGGACTATAAGGTCCCCTAGGTTTGTAAAAGCAATCTCTAAGGGTTTAGTCTAGAGCAGTGATGGCGAGCCTATGACACGCGTGTCAGAGGTGACACACGAACTCATTTTTTGGTTGATTTTTCTTTGTTAAATGGCATTTAAATATATAAAATAAATATCAAAAATATAAGTCTTTGTTTTACTATGGTTTCAAATATCAAAAAATTTCTATATGTGACACGGCACCAGAGTTAAGTTAGGGGTTTTCAAAATGCTGAAACGCCGAGCTCAAAAGGTTCGCCATCACTGGTCTAGTGAGAGTTAATCTGATGTAGAATTTTCTCCTCAGTCTCATAACAATGAGGATACCTTGGGCAATTGTGAACCAAGGCCATGTATCACAGTCATATTCCTACTCAATTATAAGAGATAGAATCTATCTGATAGATAATCTGGTGTGAGAAAGCAGGGAGACAAGAAAAAAAATCCTGTTAAGTAAACATCATCAGATAGCATTTCTCTTCAGTTTGTCACCAACCTATCATTACATGAATAAGAATTTCATTATCCCACGTGAGAGATTTGATTTCTGGGATACCTCCAAGGTGATGATGTCGCAGACAATGGAGACAAAATGATCTCTGCTAAGATCCTGTATTCATGTGGCATCTCTCTGTTTATCAAGATGGAAATAAAACATTGATCTAACACTAATTAAAAGTAGCCAGACAAGGAGATTCACTCACACAGATTATTGATTATATCAATATCTTTGTTGTTTGACATGGGTCGATCATATTGGAGGCAGGTTACTAGTAAACTTTGCCTTGTGCTGGCCTTGGTGCTGAATTGGACCAAGGCATCCCCATTCCATTGGCTAACCATTGGGTCCTTCTATTTTACTCATTGAAGCTAATAGTAACTCTTGAATTAGCCTCGTCAGTGCTTTCCCCTTGAAAGGATAAAGAAATAAAGAACCTGGGATTGCATGGCTAGGAGACTCTTCGTGAACAGGCAAAAGGTACCACGTCATAACAGGGTAACCTATGGACCTGGAACCTGTGACCCTGACCCCAACCTGTCTTTCAAACCTCTCAAAACCTTGGCCCTAGCCTGCTTCCTCATAGTTGGCCCTGCCCTTGTCTTGATTCTAGCCCTGTCATGTGCCTGTATTTGATTTTTTTTATCTTCCTGGCATATTTACATATTTGGCTTATTTTGTGTAACTTCTTAAAAAGTGTTTCCTCCCCTTCCCTGCCTAACTCACTGGCAACCTTGACAACCAACTTGAATGCTGATCTCCCTTTCAATCCTCCACACCTGTCCCCTTCTCCTAGGGGTCTGGGGCCTAATTGCACTGATAAGGTTAGATGTGCTTTTTCTGCTAACGTGGGGCATTTACTACGTTTGGCAGCCTCTTGGTGGTGTTTCCTCAGGTTCCAGGAGATACAGGTTATGACTCATCCATTAGCCGCCTGCCAGACACTTTGCAAACACTGAGCCTTTGGGTATATTTTGCCCTTTTTATATTTTTGTCCAAAGTTTATGGATGTTGTTGCAAAGATTGATCTGCCAGGCACTTCCTCTGTCAGACTGAAAGCCGAAACCCAGAAACGGTTCGACAGCTGCTATTAATAACTACCATCTTTTATCATTATTCCCGCCATCAGTCTTCTCTTGCTGAGTCACAACATCATAGATACCCTGCACAGGCATTGTCGAGCTAACAGGCGAAGGGAGCCGAGGCGTGCACCCCTCTACAAAGTTTGCAAAGCAGTTGTCTCTGCAGAACTGTGTGGGACATCACCCTCCCCTGGTCCCCATACCTGTCCAGGTCCCCATACCTGTGCAGGAGGAGGAGGAAGACTCCTTTTCTTGCATTCTCCCATTCTCCCCCATCCACATCTCCCTCAGCAAACGGCCCTAACGTTGGACATCACTAGCAGGACCTGATGGGACTGTGTGTCAGAGTGACCGAACCCCTGTCCAAGTTCCTTGTGACTCTTAGGGGGTCACAGAAGAGGGCCAGCTCACTCTTATGACCTTTGCTAATGAAGCTTGACATTTATATGAGGGACAGGAGTCACAAGGTATGTTTCCTATAAGGAGTGATGTGTACTCCCCTAGCAGGGGCCAAAAGGAGATGTGCCTGCTCCTGGGGAGGTCCTCCACGCCAGAGGGCAGCAGAGACTGATGCTGTGTGACAACCAGGCTCTCCTCAGGTGCCTCCACACCAGCAGCAGCCAGTCTCAGTTCACTGTACCAGTGTGAAAATCTGAGCACTTCCTGTAGCCTCCCCACTGTCCTGGCCCCAGCAACACACAAGCAATGTAGCCATTACCATCAATGCCAGGGCCTAGCAGGGTGACACCAGCAGTCGGAGCCAGCAGAGAAGTGACCACAGTTAGATGATGGCACAAGAAATTGTCCTTCCTGGAGGCTGACCTCTACCCCAGTCATCCCCCCAACTTTGGCTTAGTCAGAAGAATTGAAAAGAAGAAGCGGAATCCGAAAGAAGAGCAGGGAAAAGATCTAAAGAGGCGGTGAGGATGAGATTGAAGACTAGACATTGTCTTAGATTTTAATAATCAGGAATGGACTACAAAAAGGAAAGCAGGGCTGACACATCTGCAGGCAGATGGAGAGTTCAGGGCTGAGAAAGAACTAGCTGTTCTGAGAAGAATGTGGGCCTTGCATCTGAACCTGACCTTGTGGTAGCTGTTCTTTTACACCTCCTACATGCACAGAACTCAGAACTTAGGTGCTGGAAAGAGGACTGGCTGACTTGAGTACACGGAAATGTAACCTCCGTAAGCTGAGAGGCACCTCAAAAGATGCAGACAAGTGAACAAGCTGTTCAAAGTGGATATATAAGTTAAAAAACATGTTGTCAAAGAGAACCCAGAGGAAAAGAACACGAAGGCAAGTCACAAATGCAGGTACAGACAGTCCCCAACCTATGATGATTTGCCTTAGGACCTTTTTGACTTTGCACTGGTAGGAAAGCAATACCCATAATAAGTTACATGAGCTATTCAGTACTTCTTAAAAATAAAATCAGCTTCCTGTTAGATGATTTTGCCCAATTGTAGGTTAATGTGAGTGTTCTGAGCATGTTTAAGGTAGGCTGGACTGAGCTGTGAGGTTTGGTATGTTGGGTGTATTACAAGCATTTTTTACTTAACTTTTTCAGTTTATAATAGGTTTACCAGTACAAACCCCATCATAAATCAAGGAGCATCTGTACATGCATGGCTAAAAAGCTTCATTTCTCAAGGATTGGTTGAATGCAAATTAAAACAAGGAAATCCATTATTTCACCCATTAGCCTGGCAAGCATATAAATGATTTTTAATTCCCGGTGTTGGTGTGTGGTGGGTGGAGAGGCTGGGGAGGGGGAGAAGGACACTCGCATCTCATGATGCTTAGGTCCAGGTTAGAATGATACAGTCTTTCTAGAGGCCAATGAGCAGTGTCTGTCAAAATTTGGATATGCTTATCCATTAACAAATCATTCAACTTTCAGGAGTCTATCTTACAGGCAGCCATCCAAGTTTACAAAGATAAGGGTACAGGGATTTTCATTGCTACAGGACTTGTCATTGTGAGAAATCAGAGACCACTCAAATGCCCAATAGAAGGGAATTGTTAAAGAAATTGGCAAATCCACAGTATTCAATATTCAAGAGTACTATTCAGATACTAAAAGGAATGAAATACATCTGTGTGAATAACAGAGAAGCATGTCCAAGGTAATGGTTGAGGGCACAATCAAATAGCTAAGTCTTTTTATGGTCCAAGCTTCATTCTCAGAACTTGACTTTCATTCACCCATTTAATCCTAATTGGTGAGGACGAGTGTCACCATCCCCCACTTGAACCAAGGGGGCAACTGAGGCCCAGAGAGACTGTGTAAATTTCTAAGGTTGGCTCCAAAATTCATGTCCTTAACTTTGATACTATACTGCTCCTCGTGTGTGCATGTGTGCGTGCATGCATGTGTGTTTCATGTATTCATAGAGACATAGAAAGTGTGTGGGCTTTGGAGAGATAATACAGTGCATTGCTGTAATGTGCCACCTGATTCTCCCTTGAAAAACAAGGCACAATCTGGCTGGTGTGGTTCTGTGGTTGAGCGTCAACCTATGAACCAGGAGGTCAGGGTTGGATTCCTGGTCAGGGCACATACCTGGTTGTGGGCTTGATCCCCAGTAGGGGGCGTGCAGAAGGCAGCCCATCAGTGATTCTCTCTCATCATTGATGTTTCTATCTCTCCCTCTCCCTTCCTCTCTGAAATCAATCCTATCTAATAATAGACAAACAGGGTAATTGACCATACCTTCGCTACACCTCCCATTAGCTAATCAGCATGATATGCAAATTAACTGCCAACAAAGATGGCAGTTAATTTGCATACGTAGGCTCCAAGCGGCGGAGCAAAGACTGAAGGTGAGCCAGAGCAGCATAGATGGAAGACAGCTCTGGCCGGGGCTGCGAAGACTGAGGACGGAATGCAGCTCCGGCTGGGGCCGCGAAGACAGAGGATGGAAGGCGGCTCCGGCCAGAGCGAAGGCCTGGGTCCTGGGTGCCCGAAAGAAAACCGGTGCCCGTAGCCAGGATAAGGGAAGGCCTATTGTACAAATCTCTTCGTGCAACAGGCCTCTAGTAAAAATATTTTTTTTAAAAAAAAGAAAGAAAAACAAGTCACATATTCCCCGCATGCTTGAAGTGTTAGCTGCTGGTGGCTCATAGCTCAGTGCCTCCCCTCCCCAGGAGTTGCCCTGAGCTGAAGGGAGCTGCCTCCTACAACTTTGCACCCTCTTCTGCAGGGGTTGAGGGGCAACTCACACCTAGTGAATGGTGGAAGGGGTGGTGTGCAAAGGCCCTTGCCTCCTTTTAGGACAATGCTGACAACCTATCCCAGTGCCCCAGTTCTCCTATGCTTCAGCTGTAGCCTTTATGGAACCTACATCACAGTTGACCCTCTCCCTCTGCCCAGCCCAGGCCTGCTTGCTTTGCTCCTCCACGGCTCTGGTGAGCAAGAGCACTTCCCAGTCACCACTGCGCAGGCTAATCCCCACCTCTGTCTATTCCTCAGGGAGCTGGAAGGTGAAACAAAGATGGGAGAGGGGAGAAGGGACTTTCATTTAATATGTAATTCTACTTCATGTGAATTTTGTTCAATGAACACGTATTACATATATGAATTTCCCAAAGCCCTGAAAACATAACATGAAGAAGTGTTGTCGTGATTCTATAGCCGACATAGAGCAAGGTTTCTCACCTGAAAAATAAAATCTCTTTTCATTGTGCCTGGGTTTTCTCTCCTGATACAAACAAACAAACAAAAAATTCCCTCTTGCTTTTCCAAATTTTGTCTGGACGATTTGGTATTTTTTGAGTCTCTGTGGGCTCTGTGGCCAGAGGGTGAAGGAAGCCTGCTGCATTTTCTCTCCAATCCCTGCACCATAGCATGAGGGGCACTGAATCTTATCAGAATTCCCATGAAAGCAAAACAAAAGTGCAGTGCATTTAGGTCATCCAGAGGGAGACAGATTTGCTAATCGGCAGGAGGTTGATTTAGTGGCTAGAACAAGAGCCCAGTAATTTTCAGGTCTCCGTTTTATTTGTAAAATCAGTGCCTGGGTTGATCATTCATTTTCTGTGCAATCATTCATTCATCCATGAAAAGTTTATTGAGTGTCTATTACATGCCCAGTATTACACTGTTGGGGGCTGAACTGGCTTAATCAGGATCCGATGAAACAACACAGCGACTTGCTGATTGGCGAGTTGCTTTCTGGTTGTTAGATGGTACCATTCAGTGAACGTGGTCCAGAGGAGGACAGCCTGGCATTGTGCCTACCACACAGAGCTCTCTAGGGTGTAGGTGCATTTGGGAGGATGTGGATCACGCCAGCCTATAGAAAAAGCTACTGTAGAATTCTTTTTTTCCTGGCTGATTGCAGAGATTCCATATTACACCATGTGAAACGGAAGTGGGAGATTTTCTGTCACATTTAGATATCTGTGACATTGTGATGACTGCTAATGATAAGAGCAGCACTTTGCTCTTGAAGAGTATTTGGGTGAGTGATGAGATTATGAGCTGTCAATCCAAGAGCTGAAATCACACATGCAAATGGTGATTGCAGGAAAGCGAAGTAGGCATGCAGGGGGTGAATAAATGCAATAAGTGAATGGAAGAAACTCAGCTGAGCCTAGGAAAATGCGTCACGCATTGTAGGTATTCAATAAAATTCAGTAAAACAAAATAAAGAAACTAAAGCGTATCCACTGGTTAGCTTACTATCTCTCGGTCTTCCCTCCAATATATTTTGAGTACCTACTATGTGTCAGGTACTATGCCAGGCACTGATGCCTCTGCACATGTTAAGTCAAGCCACGCTTCATAATTCCAGGCTGAATTGTGGCCCACCTCCTACTCTTCTGCTCTAACCAGATCTTTTAAAAAACACTTCTTTGTCCAGAGAGAGTGGGGCGGGGGGAAGAAGGAGAAACAAGTTCAAAGTCATTTCACACGTAGTGTTGAACTTAAACCTAACTGGCTCTTGAAACTATTCTTTTGACGGAGAATCTGCTCTTGGGACAACAGAGGCATCTGTCAGTGCAGTGATGCTGAGATATTTTTAGATTCCCATTTTCTGACTTGAGAGAGCGTATGACAGTGGAGCTGTCCAGGAGGAGGAAGAATCAGGCAGCCAGGGAGCAAGAACCTCCGCCCTTGCAGGAACTCAGAGCAGTGGGTTGCTAAAGGACAGTCCAGTCTACCGTTTGAGCACAACAGTATCAGAGACTCCTAGGACCTCAGCTAGTGGAGGCCACCTCGGAAGGCTTCAGTGTAGTCAGGCATGCATACCAGTGCCTGGTCTTGAATAGTCAACTGACAGCAATGTCAATGGCATACTTAGGTGAATCCTTACTGATGCATTATTCGTTGACAAAAGGGATTCCAATTCCAGGGTCCTCAGACAGGTGCCAGGAAGGAGAGAAGCTGCTTCATGGAAACAGTGACCGCCTGGAGAGCCTGGGCTCCAGGGAAGGGATCATCAGGTACTAAATCCAAGCCTGCTATAGCCTGCTGAGAGTTTAGGCCCTGTGCTGTCCCAACTTGCAAAGTTTCAAAAGAAGCAGGAAATGTTGACTTTTATGAAAATCGCTCAATGTGTCTTTAAAAGTAGGCACCATCCCCAGAGACATGTATTGGTTAGGTTTTACCATTGGGAGGCACCAGAAGGCAGAGGGTCTGCACGGTCAATGGTGGGAAGGGAAACAGATGAATAGAAAGTGCAGCAGATAGGTGTTGTCATGGCAACCAAGCAGTGGGTACAGAGGATGCCTAAGGGGTGTAACTTCCTTCTTTCCTTTTTTTCTTTTTTAGGTTTGGCATTTAGAGTAAAACCAAGGAAGGTATTGTGTGGATAAAGAACCTCTTTTAAAATTTTTAAAATTTATTTTAGAGAGAGAGGAAGGGAAAGAGAGACAGAGAGGGGAAGAAAGAGATCGATTTGTTGTTCCACTTACTGATGCATTCATTGGTTATTTCTATATGTACCGTGACTGGACAGTGAACCTGAAACCTTGGTGTATGGAGACAACACACCCAACTGAGCTACCCGGCCAGGGTTAAGATCCTATTTTACCTGTGAAACACATTTGATTTTTCTCTCACACTGCTCTCCAGGTTTTGCAGCAATTCTATAGGTGAGGAGAGACCCTCATTGTTCCAAGGTGCTTCTCAACTTGTGGGTGGGCTGGGTATCTTGGTTGTAGATTCTTGCTTTCCATCACATTGAATATTTCCTGCCACTCTCTCCTGGCCTGCAAAGTTTCTGTTGAGAAATCAGCTGACAGTCTTGTGGGAGTTTCCTTATAGGCAACTAACAGCTTTTCTCTTGCTGCTTTTAGATTCTCTCTTTTTGTCTTTAACCTTTTGCATTTTAATTATGATGTGTCTTGGTGTAGGTTTCTTTGTGTTCATGTTGTTTGGGACTCTCTGCACTTCCTGGACTTGTATGTCTATTTCCTTCACCAGGTTAGGGAGGTTCTCTGTTACTTTTTCAAAGAGGTTTACAACTTCTTACTCTCTCGCTTCTCCTTCTGGCACCCCCATGATGTAAATGTTGGTATGCTTGCAGTTGTCCCAGAGGCTTCTTACGCTACCTTCATTTTGGGGGGATTCTTTTTTCTTTTTGCTGTTCTGATTGGGTGTTTTTTGCTTCCTTATATTCCATATCTCTGATTTGACCCTCAATTTCATCTACTCCCCTGTTGACTCCCTGTAATGTATTCTTCATTTCAGGTAGTGTATTCTTCATTTCTGACTGGTTGTTTTCTATGATTTCTATTTTTATGTTTCCTCTCTCTTTGTTGAAATTCTCACTGAATTCATTGAGGATACTTATAACCAGGGTTTTGAACTTTGCACCTAGTAGAATGCTTGTTTCAATTTTATTTAGTTCTTTTTCAGGAGTTTTGCTCTGTTCTTCCCTTTGGGACAGTGTTTTTTTGTCTCCTCATTTTGGCTACCTCCCTGTGTTTGTTTCTATGCATAAGGCAGAGCTGCTGTGTCTTCTGGGCTTGGTAGAGTGGCCTCATGTAGCTGATGTCCTGGAAGGGAATTGCATGTCAGTGCATGCACATTTTTACTCTGATAGACAGTTCCAAAATGGGAGTGTTAATTAGCACACCCATTAGCAAGGAATTAAAAGAGGTTTTCTTTTTCTTTCACCTACTCACCGATATTGAATAGTATCAATCATTTTAAACTTTGCTGGTAAGAGCCAGAGAAAGTGATATCATCTCTTTTCTTTACTCTAATGTAAATTCAATTCAGTTCAATAGATATATTTTGTGTGTTTGCCAGGTTAAGGCACAGGGATGAGATAAAGACACATCCCTGCCCACATCCCCGTGAAGATGATGAGAGTAAAGGGAGGCTCTGGAGTGTGTATAATGGCAGCACAGTCCTTGGAAGCAGATAGACTGGGAGTCCAAGTGTGGCTTTGCCATCTACCATTTGGGTCACCACTCCCTGAGCCTCTGTTTCCCCATCCCAATATGGGCATGATAGTATGATTGTATCTGGGACTAATACGTGGCATCTACCATCACTGCAAGAGAGACCTTCCTTTACAATGCATCTCAATCTGCCTGGAGGAGGAGACATGGGAGGCAAATGCCTAGTGGTAATAGGGCAGTTCTGGCTGCTTCTAGCATGGCTTAGAGAGGGGTAGAAATAGAAAAATAGGGATAAAAGAATTCACTCTGGTTGTTGGAAAGGGAAGGATATCCAGGAGAGAGTCATGGTTTTGAGTTGGGCTTGATTCTTGGTAAGATGGGACTGCCAGGGAAGGGCCATCATGGAGAAAGGCATGGAGGAGGAGATTATTGGGCATGTTGGGGTGGGAATGGAATATGGGGTGCAGTTCAAAGAAGCTGGAGCAGAGAATGTGGGGAATGCATGGGAGACTGGGTAGTGGGTGGGACAGAACACAGAGGGCTGGGTACCAGGCTAGAGTAAGTTGTTTATTTTCCAACCTATTTGCAAAAAAAAAGAGGAACTGAAAATTTGGAAGGAAGAGAAAAATACAGGCAGAGCACAGTGTTTCATTTGAAAGGTAAACTTTGTAAGGGTTTGTAATGCACCATCTTCAACTCGTTTACCTATTAACTTCTTTTAATGCAATAGTGACCCCAAACCATGGTAAACTGAAATAGCAATGACTCTTTTCCAATTTACAGAAAAGTATTACATGTAGGATTACCCCCATGTTTAGATTTTTCAGCTGTTCCCCGCCCCCCATTCTTTCTTAAGCCTTTGGTACCTACACACGTGTCTATACTAGACTCTAATATAACATCATATCTGGTTTATCATAAAATCTTATAGCATTTTCTTTATCTTAGTGCACCATATCAATACTTCAAGGTATTTTCAATGCGCATGAGGAATAGTGGTCTCCATCCCTGGGACACACTGGAGAACTATCTTCATAAACCATGAGCATCTTCAGGGAAGAGACTGCATTGTTTATTCCTGTCTCCCTGACACTGGTTCAGAGCTTAGAATGTAGTAGCTCAGAAAATGTTTGTTGCAGCAAATAAAAGACTCAACTCTGTAGATTATGGTGGCACCCCAAAGAGGAGACTTCATTGAAGCCCTGCAACCAGCCCAACAAAGAAGTTAACAAATGATTCACCAGAAATGTCAGACACAACAAAAGCATGATCACCAGAATCGCAAAACAAAATAAAACTATGGGTACAATACAGCAAAGTCACTGAGTAGAATGGTGCAAGTAATTATGCAAAAATATTGTTTAAATAAATAGGGGTTTGCTTAGCCATTAAAATTTATTTTTCAAACACTTCATTTTCTTCCAAACAAATGAAACACACACACACACACACACACATATACATATATATGTGTGTATATATATATATACATATGTGTGTGTGTGTATATATATATGTGTGTGTGTATGTATATATATGTGTGTGTGTGTAGCCTGATGCACAAAATTCGTGCAAGGGGCTCTAAGGGCTGAGGCAGCAGCCCTGGCCGCTGCCCCGGCCCTCGCAGCAGCAGCCCCAGAAGGACATCTGTTCTAATTAGCATATTATGCTTTTATTATATTGCCCACTCCTCACTAACTCAACACAAATCATAAATTACTCCTAACACTCAACATTCTTTTGACCCCAACATTTGACACAGGAATGGAAATAGACAGTTGCACCAGTTTTAGCAAATCTGGAGCAGCAGGTTCTATGTTGAAAAATATTTCCACTTAATCAAGAGATGTTGTTCCCCGAAGGGAAGTGAACACTGTGTTCAAAGCGCTGGCTTCCTGATCCAGCAAACTGAGAGCAAGCTCATTTCCCCGCGTTGATAGCATCCAAATTTGAATTACTTCAACCGAAGAGAGAGATGCTCGGGATTGGCCCAACGCCAAGCAGTCAGAGGAGATGTGGTTAATTTCCCAGAGACAGCCACTTATGTAAGAGGATTATTACTGCAACCAGGGCCCCAGAGGTAAATGTAGTAACTACTTTCATTGGTAAATAATCCTTCTGCAAATGGAGATATAAATTTCATGCCAACATATAGAAACAGTAGCCCCCCTGCCCTTAGATAATTTGTAAAATTAAAATTAAAACATGGCATTGATGGCAACCAACCTTGTTCAATAACATTTCAAATAGCACTTACCTTCAGAGCTTGCAGCAAGATGCATAAAAGAAGGCAAAGGAAAACATTATTCTAAAGCATGTGTTTCCAAAAGAAAAAACAAGGCAGCCTTCCGTACAAGCCCCCCACCTGGCTGGGAGGCAGGGCTGAGCCTGTTGGGAATGGTGTGTACTGTTCCTTTGCCTGCTCAGAGGAACCATTAAGGGCTTCCCACTCTCCTTTCCTTTTCCTTGTCGGCATCACAGTGGATGCCCCAGAGAGTAAGGCAATGTATTGGTTTTTCCAAGCTGTGTAACAAATAATTGTGAATTTAACAGCTTAAAACAATACCTGCTTATTAGCTCACAGGTCTGTAGGTCAGAAACCAGGTGGGTTCGAATGGGTTCTTCGTATAGGGACGCTAGACCAAAGTCAAGGTTTTGGCTGACTGGTGACTTGTCTGGAGGGTCTACAGAAGAACCTGCTTCCTAGATTCATGTTGTTGGTAGAATTCAGTTCCACGTGGTCATGGGACTGAAGATCCTGTTTCCTTGCTGGCTGTTGGCTGCGGGTAGGTTTTCACTCCCAGGGGTCACTGTTCTCCCATCCTTGTGGGTGGCCCCTCTATCTTCAGTGCCACAGGGGCACTGCCATGTGAACATGAAGACGGAGATCAGGGCAGGGCAACTACAAGTCAAGGAATGCCCCGATTGCCAGCAGAACACCAAGAAGAGACAACCATTCGGCCTTTGGAAGGAACCAGCCCTGCCCACACCTTGATTTCAGGCTCTCAGCCTCCAGAACTGTGAGAACCAGTTTGCAGTGCTTTGTTACGGAAACCCTAGGAAAATGATACGTGCTTTCCCAGCCCAAATTTGCTCATAAGCCCCATGGTTGTGGTTGCACGATTTTGCATAGAAAATGTTAGTTTTGCCAAACCGGTTTGGCTCAGTGGATAGAGCGTCGGCCTGTGGACTCAAGGGTCCCAGGTTCGATTCCGGGCAAGGGCATGTACCTTGGTTGCAGGCACATCCCCACTGGGGGGCGTGCAGGAGGCAGCTGATCGATGTTTCTCTCTCATCGATGTTTCTAACTCTCTATCCCTCTCCCTTCTTCTCTGTAAAAAATCAATAAAATATATTTTTTTAAAAAGAATGTTAGTTTTTAGCCGGGTAGAGCCTATGTGGCATGCTAGCAGAAGTGACTGTAGTTAAATACTCTGTTTTCTCTCCTATTAAATGGATCTTCGTGTGGTTGGTTTGAGGACTACGTGAGACAGCGCATATAGTGTTCAGAATGAACGAGGCACCCCAGATGCAAGCGATTATTACTATCATCATCAGACTGTCTAGTTCAAAACTGAACTTTGAGCAACTTTAAACAACAGCGATGAGGGTTAAATGATGCTCTGAGCTCCAAATGCACAACTTAAAACCTTTATGCAATGATGCACTAATTATAGACATGGAAACTACCCCTTTAGAGCAGTGGTTCTCAACCTTCTGGCCCTTTAAATACAGTTCCTCATGTTGTGACCCCCAACCATAAAATTATGTTCATTGCTACTTCATAACTGTAATGTTGCTACTGTTATGAATCGTAATGTAAATATCTGATATGCAGGATGGTCTTAGGCGACCCCTGTGAAAGGGTCGTTCGACTGCCGAAGGGGTCTCGACCCACAGGTTGAGAACCGCTGCTTTAGAGAGATCCATGAACTATGTGAGAAAGAGAATTTCCAAGCTAAATACAGGGGTCTCCTCAACACTTACCTAATGTGGGTGTTAATCAGGAATGTTGCTCATTTGGAGAAATAGCCCTTTTAAGAGCAGTGTTGCTATTTTCAACCTCTTTGATTAATTAACACCAGGACAGGTCCAGAGATCAGGGTGGACTGATCTCCCAATCTACACAGCTGGTTGCTCAGTGCCTTACTTTGGACAGGTGTCCTAGAAAGCTAGCAAGGCCAGAGAGAAGGGAGCCAGGCTTTGCATCTGAGGGAAGGACCTATGCCCTGAATGCAAAGGACGCTGGGTCCTGTATGAGAGCCAGGGGAGGGCACCAGGATGGGCAGGCAATGAGACAGTTTATGAGCCACAGGAGTGTCCATGGTGGAGGTGGGAATCCAAAATGCTGGCTCGGTGCAATGTGTGACATAAGTCACTAGATACCCAGAGACATAAGATGTCCTTGGCCTAGTGTTTCCTAGCCAGACCCCAGGAGTTCACCCTGATGTAAATGAAAGAGCTCAAGCCCTTTGGAATCAGAAAGGCCCAACGCAAATCTCAACCCTGCTGTTTATTAGTTCTGTGACCTGGGAGAGTTGACTCCGTTTCCTTGCCTGCAGAGTGGCCACAGTAACAGTTTGCTTCCAAGGTTGTAGTTGGCACTAAACTAAAGGAAATTTATGGTAGGAGCCTGGCCTGTGCTAAATGCCCAGTAAAAGATAGATCCACATGTGTCCCTTTTCCCAGCAGACACACCTCTTCCCATACCAGCTGGAAAGGAGGGTATGACCAAGGCAAGGGTCTGACCTATGACTGGGACGTTATTATCCGATGCTCTATGGTTGGTTACCGTTCTCTTATGGGTAATTTCTCAGTGTCTTCTGCCCTCCTGTGCCCACCCCATATGGTCCTAGAACTGAAATTTAAACTCAAATTAACTTGATTTTGGTTGAGATTCTAAACAATAGTCTTGAAGTACTTTAAGCAGTCCTCACTGTTCTCTCTCTTGTCCACTTCTCCTCCCTTTCACGTGCACACACACACACCAGCCAGTTTTATTGTTCCTCATAGCATTTATTACTTTCTGACATATGATATACTTTTTAGTTAAATATTTAGTGTCTGTCTCCTACACCATAATGTGAAGCTCCCTAAGGGTGAGAACTTTGCATTATTCTCTGCCTTGTCTCCAGAGCAGCAGTTCTCAACCTGTGGGTCGAGACCCCTTTGGGGGTCGAATGACCCTTTCACAGGGGTCGCCTAAGACCATCGGAAAACACATACATAATTACATATTGTTTTTGTGATTAATCACTATGCTTTAATTATGTTCAGTTTATAACAATGAAAATACATCCTGCATATCAGATATTTACATGACGATTCATAACAGTAGCAACATTACAGTTATGAAGTAGCAACAAAAGTAATTTTATGATTGGGGGTCACCACAACATGAGGATCTGTATTAAAGGGTCGCGGCATTAGGAAGGTTGAGAACCACTGCTCCAGAGCCTAGAAAAGTACCCGGCGTACCTGGCTCAAGGTGAAAGCACTCTAAATATTTATTGAATAAATGAATGAAGAGTTTCAGCGTTAGTGCATAGAGAACCAGCAGAAGCTTTGAAATTAGAATTTTTTAACACCTCATGGCAAACCCCCGGCCTCACCCCATCTCTATAACCAAGAGAAGTAGCAATAAATACATGTGTTCTACCTCTGCCCAGCTCACATGCCATTGAGGGTAAGAGGCAAGAGGGCTGCTGCTCTGCAGCCCGTCCACACCTGTCAAGATGTTCTTTGCCATTTTGCAATTTGCCCAGCAGGTTTGGAAAAGGAACTGTGATGGATGGATTGTCTCACCTTATCACAGCTCCGAAGTGACATGCTATTTTTCTGTGCACCGACTTCCTACCCCAGGAGCTGCTGTGAACAGTGGATTAACTGGGGAGAAAGTAGTTTCTGTGTAAGTGCTGAGGCCATTAGTCAAACAGAACACAATGAAGCCTTTCACTTGACACGGGAAAAGAATGATAGAGCAGATCACAAATTACTTAAGTGCTTAATTTTCTGGCTTTATTCCTTCACCCATGTTTCAATGAGCACGTTTGGAAAATCTCAAGTGAATAGGGATTTTAGATTGGGAAGAGTTGGTAGTATTTGCAATTTCAAGCCACCTGTCTTTCTCTTCTTCTTTTATTTTTTAAATAATTTTTCTATTTTTCAATTATAATCGACATACAATATTTTATTAGTTTCAGGTGTACGGCATAGTGATTAGCCATTTCTATAACTTACAAAGCGATCACTCCAATGGCTAGGGTCCATTGACACCATACATAGTTATTACCATATTGTTGACTATATTCCCTAAACTGTACTTTACACGCTCGCGATTCTTTTTATAACTGGCAATTTGCACATCTTAATCCTTCCCCCTTTTTCACCCATCCTCCAGTACCCTCCCACCTGGCACCAATCAAAATGTTCTCTCTGAGTTTGTTTCTATTTTACATATGAGTGAAATCATATGGCACTTGTCTTACTTATTTTACTTAGCACAATACCCTCCAGGCACATCCATCCATGTTGTCACAAATGGCAAGATTTCATTCTTTTTTATGGCTGAGTAATATTTCATTATATATTAGATCTTATTTTCCATTCATCTGTGAAAGGGCACTTGAGTTTCTTCCATACCTTAGCTATTGTAAAAGATGCTAATATTAACATAGGGATACATATGTCTTTTTGAATTAGTGTTTTGGGCTTCTTTAAAAGTTTTTTAAAGTATAGTTTTTAGAAAGAGTAGTATTTATAGCAAATTTTCATTGCCACAACCTCACATATGTTTAGTAGCTATTTTTCATGGAAAAAGACATAAACCCCTTTGGATAGAGTCAGATTTGTGCAGTGTATTGCACATCTCCAGAGCTGAGGGACCAGGTATTGGTCAGTAGAAGATTGGAGTATAAAAATAAAACTGGTCATTCACCATAGTTTGCAAAGTACTGGTTGATCAGCCACTCACATCAGAATATGCAGAGCCCCCATTAAAAAGGCAGCTTTGCCCTACCCTGGGTCTAATGAGTCAGATTCTCTGGCAGTGGGGCTGTCAAATCCCCATTTCAAACAAGCAACCCGGTTGCTCTTTGTACTAAAGTTTGAGAAGCACTGCAAACATGTAGCAGGTATGTTGATTAAAATATACTTTTTGAAAGATGCTAGTCGCATGTCAGCCCTGTACATTCCCTTGTAGGCCAATTCCTGTCCTTAGGGGCACAGATGCCCTGAAGTCCATCTCCAACCCTTGAAAAATGCACCCAGCCCCGTATCCTAGTGAAATTGCATCGTAGTTACTAGTATGTACCAAACAGGAACGAATCAGAAAGAGCCTGTACATAGTAACACACAGTCACGTGCTCCCCATCCCCTCCTCCTACCCCTCCTGGAGCTCTTACTCTCTTTAATGTTAGTTCTCTGGGACATAAATTGAGAAGAAAAAACATGGAAAAGGGGTGAGAAACCAGGTATCTGGGACCACTCAATAGAGCGGCAAACAATGAATTATATGTTCAGTTACACGTGAGCACATCATAGACTATGGCACAGGATACAGCATAGGACTTACTATGTAAGACGTCCTTTGTCATAAATGTAAAGGTTAGTTATGTTCACTACCTTCTGCTTATATTTAATAGATTAAATTTTAGAACAATGTGGGGAGGAAGGGATGAATGGATGAGCAAACTGTTTAGATTGTTGACTATAAATTTTATTTCATCTGGGGAGTTCACGGATATGGACATCTTATCTCCTGATGGAGTCGTATAAAGTGGTGGCTCTCAAAGCTGGACAAGCATTAGACTCCCCTGGGGAACTTCTGCAAAAGTTGATGCCTGAGCCCATCCCAGCCATCCTCAGGCACCTGGGAGGCCAGGTGCCAGGAATCTGTCCTTCATGTTCTACATGTGATATGGGTGAGCAGGTGGAATTTGGGAATCACTGATGTGATGGCCCTGTAGCTATAATACTATAGACCAGCGGTTCTCAACCTGTGGGTCGCGACCCCTTTGGGGGTCGAACGACCCTTTCACAGGGGTCGCCTAAGACCATCCTGCAGATCAGATATTTACATTATGATTCATAACAGTAGCAACATTACAGTTATGAAGTAGCAACGAAAATAATTTTATGGTTGGGGGTCACAACATGAGGAACTGTATTTAAAGGGCCAGAAAGTTGAGAACCACTGCTATAGACCCTAAGCATGGAAGCCCTAAGGAGGGGATTGGGTGTAGATGGCGGGAAATCAGAGCTCCAGGGAAAGCATGTGTTCGAGAACTAAGTCTTACACACAGAGTACACGGCCGAAGATGTCAATGAGCATCTGCTCTTGGGTGCTAACAATGTGGGCCCTTTAAGGAGGCTGCTTCATTGATGATCCCAGGAACTGTGTGCATCTGGCGATCTGTAAAGTGAGCAAAAATGCCCATGTCGGTTGCCTCTGTAACGTCAGTCAACACCAAAGAAGAGAGGGAGGCAAGTCGGGAAATGTGTGGCATAAAAATGAAATCTTGATGGTTGCCTCGTGGCACGTATTTGCATGGACTTGTTGCCCTGAAGCTGCACAGGCAGCATCCCTAGCAGAGCGGGGAGGAGCAGAGCTGAGCGGGGTCAAAGGCACAGGCCACGGTCAGTGGCAGTTTCTAGCTATTAAGTCAGGGAAAGGCTGAAGCCCAGGGCGCAGCTCCGCTGTGAAATGAAGGCACTGCCGGGAAGTGCACGGAGCAGCTTCCCCGGAGAACCCCTGCCTGCAGGCGGAGGACTTGTCCTCAGCAGTGATGGCCCAGGGACTCACTGAGAAACAGGTGACAGCTCTGCCCGCACCCATGGCAGGGCTTGGTCCTTCCATGAGAAGAAAGTGATTCCTTTTCTCCAAATGGCCTGGCACAGGTACAATATGCTGAAAAGAGAATCCAGTTGAATTCAAGCAGCATCATCAGGCGTCCACGCTGTGCCAAGTCCTGTGTCCGTGTCTCAGGCTGATGATATGCAAAGGCAATAAACAGCTCCTGCTCCCAAAGAGTTCACAGTCTACAGGGAGAGGCAGACGTGTCAACAGCTGCCTAAAATAAAACCAGCAAATAAAGCCAGCTAGCAGAGGGGTGGGTACACACACACGTGCGGGGCGTACCCAGGAAACAGCAGCTCATTTTGCCTCGGTCCGCAGGGAAATTTGCAGCAAGAAAGTGATATTTGAGATGAGTCTTCAAGGGTAGGGAAGACTTCACCAGGTACACAGAGGGGGCGGGGGGATGGGGTGGGGAGGAGGGATATTCTTGGCAGAGGAAATAGATCAGCTGTGCAGCGATTGTAAATTGCTCGGCAATTGTGAATATCCTGATGTAGCTCCGATATCAAATAAGCTGTGCACGGAACAGGCCATTGGGAGCCTCCGCTGGGAGCACTGTTTGTTCTGAGGCTGCCTCTTTGTCTTCTTCCCGGCTCATTCGTGGAATGAAAGGGCTGGAGTTAAAAGGCAATTTAGAAATCACGTCAACTGATGTTGGTTCAACATCACTGCATGGGTTTTATACCCACTCACGCAGGACGCGGCAGGTCTCAGAAAGACGCTATGAAGCACCGGTCATCACAATTGTTTCTTCCCTATACTATTTCCTTCATTTTAATAAGCTTTATTTTTTTAGAGCAATTTGACCCTCCTGACAATACAGGGGTGGGCAAAAATAGGCTTACAGTTGTAATACAAATAAATAATCCAATAATTAATAAATCATAATACAAGAATGAATTCTGTGCTTTGCATAGTCACAACTGTGAACTTCCTTTTCCCAGCCCTGGATGGAGTGGAAGGTACAGGGAGTCCCCAGAGCCCCCTGCCCTGACACATGCATAGCCTTCCCCAATATCATCGTCTCCCACAAGAGAAATACATTTGTTAAAACTGATGAACCTACATTGACACATCATTATCACCCAAAATTGATAGTTTACACTATGTACATCTTATGGGTTTTCACAAACGTGTAATGATGTGTATCTATCATTATAGTATCACTAGAGGCCCGGTACACAGATTTGTGCACCGGTGGGGTCCCTCGGCCTGGCCTGCACCCTCTCACAATCTGGGACCCCTCAGAAGATGTTGGACTGCCGATTTTGGCCCAATCCCCGCAGGCCAGGCTGAGGGACTCCACCAGTGAACGAATCCGTGCACCGGGCCTCTAGTTTGCATATAAGATCTTTGGTTAATCTCTTCCCACCCTCCCCCTCCTCCCTTCCCTCTGAGATTCATCAGTCTGTTCCATGTTTCCATGCCTGTGTGTTGAGAGTCTGCCCCCTGGTGGTCAGTGCGCGTTATAACTAACGGTCGAACGGTTGCGTGTACGTATGTGTGTGTGTGTATGTATATATGTATATATGTATATATACCAATATATATGTATATGTATAATGTAACAATATATATATATTGGTTTCACTGCTCTAAAAATTACCTCTGCCCTGCCTATTCATCCCTCACTCCCCTCTAACTCCTGGCAACCACTGATCTTTTTACTATCTCTATAGTTGTGTCTTTTCCAGAGTGTCTTATCGTTGAATCATATAGTTTGTAGCCTTTTTAGATTGGCTCTTTCACTTAGTAATATGCACTTGAGATTCCTCTATGTTTTTCTATGACTTGATAGCTCATTTCTTTTTTTCATTGAAGAATATTCCATTGTCTGGATGTACCAAAGTTTATCCACTTGCCTACTGAAGGACAGACATCTTGGTTGCTTCCAAGTTTGGGCAATTATGAATAAAGCTGCTCTACACATCCAGTGCAGGTTTTTGTGTAGACACACGTTTGCTCCCCATTTGGTAAATACCATGGAGCACAATTGAAGGTAAGAGTGTGTTTACTGTGTCTGCCAAAGTGGCTGCATCATTTAGCATTCCCTCAAGCAATGATGCGAGTTCTGGGTCCTCACCAGCATTTGGTGTTGTCAGTGTTCTGGATTGGAGCCATTCTAATAGGTGTGTAATGGTATCTCACCATTTTAATTTGCAATTTCCTGATGACATAGGCTGTGGGGGTTTGATTTACTTGGTAGATAATACCCAATTAATCAATGAGTTTCTTTTCTTTTAGCAGCTTGTATAGACGATTTGAATCTTAAATCCCAATTTCCGATTCCAGAACTGTCATAATTTAATCATGGAACATTGGCAAGTATTGCCATGTTTTGTACATCAGTTTTCTAATCTTTCTCAGTCAGGATTAGTAATATTTGCTTTTCCTTAAAAAATATCATCCCGAAGGCCATCTAATGCTACTGTCCCCTATCTCTGGATTTGGGTGAAGAATAGATAGATAGATAGATAGATAGATAGATAGATAGATAGATAATTCAAGGGAGAACACTGGGAATGTATAAAGTGAAATATAAATGTTGATTATGTCTTAGTATAACAATGATCATTACTGGGGACCTACTTGGGTAACTGAAGTAGGGGGCATTTTCCCAGGAATCCACTGGAGGAAGATGAAGCTGAGAGATTTTTACAGTTGAATCCCACTTCACTCTCAGGCTGTCCCCAAGAGCATCACATGACTTTGTATGCCTCAGGCTCTGTTCCAAAAAAAATAATCAAAATAAAATCCAGGAGCGAAGTTCTCCTTTCCTTCAATGTCAGGGATCATGTACCTCATTTCTGGATGAAAGTTGGGAGGCATTGATTTTCTTGGCAGAGGGCAGCTCAGCAGCTGCGGGGGAAACCACCTTGGAGCTTGGGCACTGGTCATGCTGTGAGCACATAATAGGGAAGCCAGGCTTGTAGGATCGGCCCTGAGTTACCTGAAGTCAGGACTCAGGATGCCCAAGAACATCGGGAATGAATGGAGACGGGGGATTCTGCCCCTCTTGCTCAGGGGTTTCAGATCTGCTCACCTACCTTCAGGAAGGTAAATGGCTAATCGCCATTTTTTGTTTGTTTGTTTGTTTTTGTTTTTTGTTTTTCATTTTTTTTATTGCTAAAAGTATTACAAAGGGTATTACATATGTGTCCTTCCTCCCCCCCACCCCCCCGCCCTTGACAATCCCCTGGCCTCCCTTACCCCCCAGTGTCTTATGTCCATTGGTTATGCTTATATGCATGCATACAAGTCCTTCGGTTAATCTCTTATCCCCCTCCCTCCTGCCCCCCAACCCTCCCTGGCCTTCCCGCTGAAGTTTGACAATCAGTTTGAGGCAGCTCTGCCTCTGTATCTATTATTGTTCAAAAGTTTGTAATGGTCTTTATTATCCATGAATGAGTGAGATCATGTGGTATTTTTCCTTCATTGACTGGCTTATTTCACTTAGCATAATGCTCTCCAGTTCCATCCATGTTGTTGCAAATGGTAAGAGTTCCTTCTTTTTTACAGCAGCATAGTATTCCATCGTGTAGATGTACCACAGTTTTCTAATCCATTCATCTACTGATGGGCACTTAGGCTGTTTCCAGATTTTAGCTATGGTGAATTGTGCTGCTATGAACATAGGGGTGCATATATCCTTTCTGATTGGTGTTTCTGGTTTCTTGGGATATATTCCTAGAAGTGGGATCACAGGGTCAAATGGGAGTTCCATTTTTAGTTTTTTGAGGAAACTCCATACTGTCTTCCATAGTGGCTGCACCAGTCTGCATTCCCACCAGCAGTGCACAAATGTTCCTTTTTCTCCACATCCTCTCCAGCACTTGTCGTTTGTGGATTTGTTGATGATAGCCAGTCTGACAGGTGTGAGATGGTACCTCATTGTTGTTTTGATTTGCATCTCTCGGATGATTAGTGACTTTGAGCATGTTTTCATATGTCTCTTGGCTTTGCTAATCGCCATTTTTAAGACTCTCATTGGATTTGAAAGGGTCAGACCAGTGAATTTTGCCAGGGCAGGTCCTGGAAGGTGGCATCTGAGTGAACTGAGAGCAGCGACTCACTGCCTGCTCCAGTGCCCCACAGCCTCAGTGCCCGGTTCTGTGGTCTCTACGTTTAAGGGGCTGCATTTACAGAATCTGTTGGGAGACTTCCAAGCTACAGTCAAAATTCTTTACTATCAGATCCCCAAAGATCTTCCTAGTGTTGTCTTTTATCAGTCATCTGAGCCAGTCACCCCAGGGAATTACTCCGCGTTGCCCAAATGTGCCATCGCCCCCCTGCTAATGCCTACTCCTTCCCTAAGGCTTGGCCCAAGTAGTAGCTCCAGTGAAGAGTTTTCTCTGACTTTCCCATCCACCTCAAATAGATCGACTACCACTGTATTCACATGTCACGGTATGACATAGCATGCTGATGACATGCTCAGAACACTGAGTTGTCCTAGATGGCAACTAGACCTTTTCTTTTAACTCTTCCTTTCTCATTCCATTTCTTCACCAAAAAACTTCATTTGTTTAATAGATGTTTATATTGTATTTACTATGTGCCAATCACTGCAAATGTTAGATGGTTAAATTCTCCTGAAAACCTATGAGATGATCACTATTACTACTGCATCTAATTTTACAAATGAAGACACTGAGTCATGGGGAGGTTAAGCAGCTTAATAATCCAGCGAGGGTAGGGCAGAACTGGCATCTGAACCCAAAGCCCAGAGTCTTGGCAAATGAACGTGGCTCACAATCCTAAGTTTTTGGTGGTAATGGGATGTTGCCTCGTTATTAGAATTAAGATCAGGGGAAAGTTCATATGTGTACAAGGAAGTATGGGGAGCAAAAGCAAAATATTAACATTTTGAGATATTATCTTCCATTATAAGCTGAACCTGTTTCTCAACATCTTTCTGGATTTCCTCAACAAATAGCTATCAGCAAAATAAGAGCAACTTTTTAGGCCACCTTCCCTTGGGAGGGGTTCAGTGGCTCTCAGTCCAGACCCCATTTTCTTCTGGGGTCTGTGAACAGAATCCTTAACATTTGGTTAATCATTAATAGAGTTGTTGATATACAGGCTTTGGAGTCCAAATGATTTGGGTAAAAACCTCAGTTTTGCCCAACTCGGGAAACTTACTTGGCATCTCTGAGTCTCAGATTCCTGATTTATAACATAGGAGTAATCGTTGTATCCACCACTGTATTAGAATGGATGCTGGAGTCAGAAGCTTAGGCTGGAGTAACAAGCATCTTGCACTTGTCAGTGACTCAGTACAACTAAGCTTTGTTTTCCACTCAAGCTCACGTTCAATACCCACCGACAAAGGGGGTTTGCTCATTGTAGTTACTCCGAGACACAGGCTGATGGAGGCTCCATCGACACCCAGGTTTCTTCATGTCCGCACTATTGACATCCAGGGCTGGAGAATGTTTTGTTGTGAGGGCTGTCCTGTGCATTCAAGGATATTTAGCAACATCCCTGGCCTCTGCTAGCTATATGCTAGCAGCACCCTTCCACCACCCCCTCCGTGATAAAAACTAAAACTGTCTGCAGACATTTGCAATGTTCTACCCCATATCAAGAAGCACTGATCTAAAAATGCAACTCCATGCCAGGACCGGTTTGGCTCAATGGATAGAGCGTCGGCCTGCGGACTGAAAGGTCCCGGGTTCTATTCCGGTCAAGGGCATGTACCTGGGTTGCGGGCACATCCCCCGTGGGAGATGTGCAGGAGGCAGCTGATCGATGTTTCTCTCCCATCGATGTTTCTAACTCTCTATCTCTCTCCCTTCCTCTCTGTAAAAAATCAATAAAAATATATTTTAAAAAAATAAAAATGCAACTCCATAATCAGAAACGCAGAAAAAAAGGAAAGCTTGAACTTGAATACCAACAATCAAATGCTTCTACATAAATATATCGGACTTACTTTCCCTTATGTTTGATTGACTAAAGCTATTTTTGTGGTCAAACCTAACTTCAAGGAGGTAGGAAGTACAATCCCATCATGTCAATTTTGTCCCTAAGAAGGGAGAGCGTGGGATATCTGTGAACAGTCCTATTAAACAACCATCTGGGGTAAAATAGTTCCATCAACAGACCCTTTATAGGAATACAGAATTTCCACCTCACTGGTTTGAAGTTTCCTTTATCCAAAGGCCAGTAAAGATTGGTTAGCTTGTGGTACTTGTTTGCAAAGAAAGTTCTTAGGAACAATATTGTTGGTCAATTGAAGTTTCCTCTTTTTTTTTTTTAATGCCTGGCTGGCCCCTGTCTAGAGCTTCAACCTCAGATGAAACAAGTCTGCCTCTTAACCTCACGTTCTAATCCATTGGGCCATATCCCTAAACATCCCACACCATCTTTCCTACCTCAGAATCTTCGTAGCTTTTTATTCCCTCTGTCTAGAATGCTCCCTTTCTATTCATCTAGTTCATTCTTACTGATTTTTTCACTTTCCAGAGAAGCTTTCCTGACTTCTTAGACTAGGTATTCCCTCCTCCGCCCCCTCCCATTCTAATAAATGCTCACCACCCTGAGGTCTTTCCTTCACCACACATCACCATTTGTGATTATATATTTACTTGCGGAATTAGTTGATTCAGGTCTATCTCCCCTACTGGGTTGCAAAGTCAGTTGTGACTTTCTTCAGCTTACCTTAAAACCCCAGGGCCTACTACCTGGCATGTCATAAGCGTGCAATAAATATATGTGGAATGAATGAATGAATGAATGAATGAATGAATGAAGTCGAGGTCAAGACTAAAATCTGGGTCCAGTGATACCTGCTTTAAACTCTTTCCTTTAAACCAGGGGTCCTCAAACTACGGCCCGCGGGCCACATGCAAATACAAATATTGTATTTGTTCCCGTTTTGTTTTTTTACTTCAAAATAAGATATGTGCAGTGTGCATAGGAATTTGTTCATAGTTTTTTTTTAAACTATAGTCCGGCCCTCCAATGGTCTGAGGGACAGTGAACTGGCCCCCTGTTTAAAAAGTTTGAGGACCCCTGCTTTAAACTATGCTACAGGCAGCAACGTACTGGCCCCAATACATTCCCCAGGAAAGGAAGGGGAAGGAACCCCAGCCTAAAATGTCAGATTCCTCACCTCCTGCCCAGACACGCAGTGACCTGCACACACAGTGACCCAGTGGCTCAACCTGGCCTGCCACTGCGGCGGCCGTGTTTGCAGAGGAAGCACAGAGCTCCCAGTTCCTGCTTGGGAACCATGGTGAGGAGTCTAAACAGAGCTGGGCGGCCTCGAGCTGGAGCCTAGGGAACAGCCTGGAATCCTTAGGACCCCGAGCTACTGGTGGTAAGTCTGCCTTATTTCTCGGGATTCAGGGTCAGCTCGTGGTCTCATTCATCTGAGCCCACGCCCCCTGCCCCTTTGTAGCTTGGCCTCTGGCCTTTTGAACTTAAATGAGAATCCATTTTCTGCCTTCCTTTGACTTGGAGAAAATCCAAACCTCTGTGCCCATTCCTACCCTACCTTCCCCACCTCGTGGTTTCTCTCTGGACCCTGATCTATAAGAATGGGGTGAGCTGCTCCCTGAGTCTCCACCTGGCACGTACCCTTCGGACCTGCTCAAACCCTGCTTGGTCCCGGCTCACAGCCTCCTGTGTATCTCTGTGCGTCTCTTCCACTGTTTGAAATACGATCACAGTACTTTTCTCTGAGGCCATGCACGGCATACCCCAAAGTAATACAAGTAAATATTTAAACCAAAACTTCTCATCATTTGGGAAAAAAAGATGTGTTGTTGAAAAGCTGGGTTATTAGGAAGCAAATCCCTTGATACAAATATATTCAGGGGGAAAACGAAAACAGACAAGCAAAGAGAAACCCATCAAGAGGAAAACGAGGAGCCAGCCACCTCTAACACAACAGAGAAACACCTCTGGTTCCGCTCTGGACGTGGGAGAAAGAGCCCATTAGGCGGAAAGGATGGCTAAGCCCTGGTGGCATCATTCACTGAATTTATACCATTAAATCTGGAGAGCGCTTGACATCATTATGAGCAGAATGACTGCGGCACCCAGGACACAGCCCACTGAGCCAAGGATTCAAATGGTAATGAGGGCGAGCCTGTGGTCTGAGTCAAGGGTATGGATTATGGGCTACATATTTTGACTTAAGTGCATGGCAAAACCCCCAGGCGGCCAACTGCAGATGAAACTGTCTTTGCTTCACAGATTAAATTCATTCCTGCACGGTTTTATGGACACAAAAATGGTTCTGGTGTTATATAAATTATACAGGCATTTAGGGCAATGGCTATTACCATGCAGGCTAGCGTCTTTTATGACACAGAGAAGTAATTGTTACCAATCCGGGAAAAGTTACGCGTGACACAATTCTAGAGCCGGTTAAGAGCATTGTAAGCTCACTCCTGAGGGAGTCGACTTCCTAAAAGATGGCCTTGCTCTCCAGCGGAGAAGATGGAGTTTCGCTGTGGTTGCTGCTTTAATCCGATTTACTGTTTATGTGAGCCTTTAATATGAGGAGCGAGTCTGGTTTCTAGGAAAATCCATTTTCCACAGCCTCTGCTCCTTTCTTTTCTCTCCCATTTTTATTTCTTTAATTACTAAAGTAATACAGGATTATAACGTAGCCAAGCAGAATGAATAACAGAGTAAGAAGTAACATTTTCTTTTTAACCCATACCCCCTCAAGCCAAAGCCATTCCCTTTTTTTCCCAGAAATAACTGATATATATCCTGCAGATAACTTTTTTAAAAATGTACAGGAATGTACACACAGACTATTTAAAAACTAAATGCACACAACAGCATTGGATTATTTTAAAATCGTAAATAGAATCACACTATATGTTTTGGTCTGAAACTAACTTTTTTTTTTTACCTAAGAATATGTTGTGGAGAGCTTTTTATGCACATCTGTATAGATATACCTAATTCTTTTAAACCAGTGGTTCTCAACCTTCTGGCCCTTTAAATACAGTTCCTCATGTTGTGACCCAACCATAACATTATTTTTGTTGCTACTTCATAACTGTAATGTTGCTACTGTTATGAATCGTAATGTAAATATCTGATATGCAGGATGGTCTTAGGGGACCCTGTGAAAGGGTCGTTCGACCGCCAAAGGGGTTGCGACCCACAGGTTGAGAACCGCTGTTTTAAACTATTGCACAGTGTTTCATTCTATAATTACTATAGGTGATGAATATGTTTTTTGAATTCTGAAAATTTTTTTTCATTTTTTTGCCTATCGCTAGAGTGTAGATTTTCTCACTATTATAAACATGTTTCAGATGTATACACATACATGCACCAATACCTATGGTGTATGTATAATAACACATTCATTACATATATTATACACACATATGCACATATATGTATAAATGTATTTCTATGATATTTCTATAAAATAAATTCCCAGAGAGGAATTAATTGGGATAAACTGTATGGGCAACTTAAACTTTGATCCTATCAGGGACACTGTCGCCTTACCCTCAGTAAGTGATATATTGAGTAATGGTGTGTGTCATAAAGCCCTTCTCACCACACCTCCCTCACCACTGGATTCATCGTTTTATTTTTGCCAGCCTTGCAGGTAGAAAATTACACACCACAGATGATTTTATTGGCATTTCCCCGGTTGGAGGTGAGGTGGACCCAACCCTATCTTTAGGCATCTTGCATAATGAATCCTCAGCCTAAGCCAAGTACTTGAGAACTGTGCCAAACCCTCAAAACAAAAGAAAACAAGGTAATGTAAGCCCAGACCTGCACACACAATACAGGAAGCCCCAGATTGTCTTCTTTAAGGAGGCAGTGCTAATTATGTTAAAAGAAAGCAACATAAAAACATGGAAAGGGTCTGTTTAGCTTGGCATATACTGTGTAGAAATCAAGCTGGTGGAGCCAGGCTGCACAGGCTTCAAGTGCATGTGCAGAGATGGACTGTGGGACCTTGGACAAGTCACACGGCCTCCGTGTGCCTCCACATTCTCATCTGTGAAATGGGAGCCCTAATGCTATCCTCCTTATGGAACTGTTTGTTGCAAGGAGACAGTGCCCATCTAATCTTTGGCACAGTGCCTAGAGAATTAATATTGGCTTCCATAAATGTTAGCCAAATAATAGTAATGGCAGTAGTTATTGTTGTTATCATAAGTTAAAGAGAGACAGCCACATAGCCCCAGGGAAAGAGAGAGTGTCTGAGTAGTGACTGAGTGGCATTTGAGCAGGCCAGATGGATACATGCGTGGGAGAGATGTGGGTGGGAAGCTTCTTGACCCTTCACAGAGAGAAATGATGAATTATTTCCTAATTGCAGACTAATTGGCTATCAGAACAGGAAAGGGTCGTAGAGGTTACAGAATACAAAAATCTCATTGTTTGGATAAGAAACAGACCCAAAGAGAAGTGACCTTACCCAAACAGGGTCCAAGCAAACAGTGTCCGAGCTGGCTAGGAACAGGGGAAATACCACTTAAAAGCACAAAATACCGACTTCTGCGCATGGGCCACGAAGTTTCAATCGCACTGTACATGCGTGCCCGCACGTGGTATTTTGTGGAAGAGCCACACTCAAGGGGCCAAAGAGCCGCATGTGGCTCGAGAGCTGCAGTTTGCCGACCACTGCTCTAGAAACCACTGTAATCTTAAGGGTCCTTAAAAGTTGAAGAGGGAGGCGGAAGAATTAGAATCAGAGGAGAAATGATGACATAAGCAAAGTCAGATGTGAGGACCCAACCTACCGTTGCTAACTTTGGAGATAGAGGAAGGTGGCCACAAGCCAAGGAGTGGGGGCAGCTTCTAGAAGCTGGAAAAGACAAGGAAACTGATTTTTCCCCTAGAGCTCCTGGAAAGGAATGCAGTCCTGACCACACCTTGATGTTACCCTTGTGAGGTTCATGTCAGACTTAAAACTTACAGTCACACAGGAGAAAACCACTAGAAAAGGGAGAGCCCAGGACAGATGGTGTCCCAGGACAACAGTTTTCTCAGACCCTTCCCTCATCTTGTAGTCCTTTCACTTTTTTTTGGATTGAGTTTTGGTAGTCACTGGTGACCTCCCAGAAAGCACTGTGGTACAGTGGTGTCGGGGAGTCCACTAGGCCAGTAGAAAATGATGAAATGCAGGCAAAAGGGCCACAACTCTTTTAAGAAGCTTGATAGAGCCTGGCCGGTGTGACTCAGTGGTTGAGTGTTGACCTATGAACCAGGAGGTCACAGTTCAATTCCCAGTCAGGGCACATGCCTGGGTTGTGGGCTCCATTCCCAGTAGGGAGTGTGCAGGAGGCATCTGGTCAATGATTCTCTCTCATCATTGATTCTCTCTCATCATTGATGTTTCTATCTCTCTTGCCTTCTCCCTTCCTCTCTGAAATCAATACAATATTTTTTAAAGAAACTTGGTAGGGAATCTGAGCAGGGACGTGACAAGCAAGGAAAGCCCATCTTTTCCATATTTAGTTTTGTCTTTGATAGAAGAAGCTAAAGCACATCTGAATGTTGCTGGCATGAATTCAGTAAGACAGGAGTGTACTAGTAATGACCTAGGCTGTAGGTTCAACTGTACTTTAATAATGTTGCCTGCACCCTTTGTGCATACATTTGAACAGATGTTGAATGTTGTACTAAATATGGAGTAAATAGAAAAGCATGAACTGTATTCTGGACCTGTCACTGATAGATTGAGTTGTCTAATCACATTAAGCTTCGGTTTCCTCATCTTCTCAGGATGGTTGCAACAATGAGAAATAACATAAAAAACCATTATCATCATGCCGGGCACTTAGCTCCCTCTAAATGGTAACACTTATTATTTCACTGCACGCAGTTGTGCAATTTGTATTAGTCAAATCCTTCTTCCTTAAGTTCTCACTGCTGACAGGGATGTTGTATCCATTCATTTAAGCTTCAAATAGCTACCTAGACTTCCTGTCCCTCAGCCTAATTCTCAAACGATGCTGCATTCTTCCATGGTCAACATGTATTCATTCTTTCAACACGGGTTTGCCATCTCTATCACATTACTCTGCTATCTGTTTAATCACCTACTGTTTTCATCACTGTCATTATCATTCCATAAAAAAGGAGTGCCCCAGCATCAACCTTCCATTCACAGCCTTGAGTGACGCCGCTTGACTTCCTCTATTTCTATATCTCACTCCATTCCGCATTTCCACAAACCGAATTTTCCCATCCTGTCATCATTTTTTGGACTTGACTCATGGCCTTTTCGTCCTGGTGCTGACCTTGATTCCTATTAGAATGCTTCTAATGACCTTTGGCGATGTTAGGGAAGCTGTTTCCAACGGAATCCAACCTTTAGGACCCTCTCACCTCAGGAAATACTCCCTCCTCGTTACCCAGCCCTGTCAGGGAACACGTGGGCCAGCATGAAAAGAAAAGATCAGGAAGATCATTGATCAACATGAGTGATTTACTCCGCTACAGAACTTCCTAGAATGTACAACTTGTTTCACAATTCCAACTGTCTTCTTGACAACTCTCCAGAGGAATACACCATCACACTGAGTTCAGGAGGTTTGTGTATTAACTTACCATTACCAGGCTTCTTTTATTTTAAAATATATTTTTATTGACTTCAGAGAGGAAGGGAGAAGGAGAGAGAGAGAGAAACATCAATGATGAGAGAGAATCATTGATTGGATGCCTCCTACATGCCCCACACTGAGAATCGAGCCTGCAACCTGGGCATATGTCCTGACCAGGAATTGAACCGTGACCTCCTGGTTCATAGGTCGACACTCAACCACTGAGCCAGCCAGCTGGGATGGGCTCCCTTTCTTGACTGTCCTGTCCCCCTCAGCATGCTGCTTACTCTTCTGGTTCCCTATAGTCAAAATTATAGCATTTTCTTTGTTCCTGCACCCTTCCCCTATCCTACTCCTTCTACTATCATCCATTTCATCTACCATCCACACTTGTTCCAAATTTTTAATGCTTTTTGAATTATCTTTTTCTTTCCCATTTCCCTGACGTTTGAACCTATATTCCTGCCCTTCTGGTGTCTTTGTTGGAGCACATAATGATTACTCTTCTTAGAACTGCACTTTGACCATTTGCCTACCCGGCCCAGAATCTCTGTGACTCCACATTGCTTGCAAAATAGTGTCCAGATTCCCACTCCCACCCCACCCCACACTCCACCTTTGCAATTTCTCCTTATTTCCTTTAAGAAGATCTGATTCCAAATGGTGGGTTCTACTCATTTTCCCCCCAAATCACCCTGTAATCATTGCATTCTCTCTCTTGCTCATGTGCTTTCACCACCTGTAATCATTTTCCTCTGCTTCTCAAATTGAACAACCTTCAGACAGTCGGCAGCTAGCTGTTAATGAGCTCCACTCCTACGAGCTAAGAGCACTTAGCGGCTTCATCATGAACTGGACATTAGTCATGTAACGCTTTGTGAAAGGGTGTCTTTGGTTTCTCAGAATATTATCTCCAATAAGCCACTTGAAGTTGACATTATGTCTGGCTCTGTTGCTAGAGGGGAAGTATCCATCATAGGGTAAGGGGACTTCTACTCCATTCTGTGCAGTCCAGACTCCACCAGAAATGTCACACCAAACAGGGATCGTGGCCAAATGGAACACACTCAGAAAATGCCAGAAAAAAGGAGTGGGGCAGAATCTGAGAATGGATTTTCAGAGTTAGTGGATTGGACAGTTGTCTCCAAATACTTACAGGGAAGATACGTAGGTTTAGTCGATTTGGCCCAGAGAGACAAGAGACCATTCATTGGGGTGATATGAAAATATTAGCCATAGGTACAGAACAAGCAAGGAACAGGCAGAAGGGGTATTGGCCATAGGGCTGGCAGAGAGCCCTAGAGGACTTTCTTGCTGGTCTAGGCATTAAGCCTTTGGTTTCTGGATCATGGGAAGGTTAAGGAATTTCTTCGGGAAGTTGCCAGGATATTGGGGTAGTAGTGGGGACTCTGGAGAAGGTACATTGATCCATGCTTATCTGTCATTGATACAGAAGTGCTTTAACTGTGCAATTGACATGGCCTTACTGCACTGGACCTACCAACTGAAGATCAGGCTTGGTCTTTTAACAGACTGGCTTGCCGCAAATTGGCCTACATGAAATCTACCACTAGGAAAATTGGCCATTCTGAGCAGTGGCTTTCTGAGAATTGGCCAGCTTTCAGAAATAATACCAACAATCTTCTAGGGAGATAGATTTTCAGGAAAGTATAATCTTCATATGATTATGAGCTATCTCTTGAGGTAGTTAGAATCCTGTTTCTGGGGGAAGAAGGGGTGTCAAGTTCTGTTGGGCCATTATTTTCTGATAGAAAATAATATTAGCATAGGAGACCTCTCCAGTCCCTTTTAACCATGAAAGTCTGCAATCTTACTACAGTCTAAATTCGTTGTGATAGATGAGGAAACTAGAGCTCCGGTAGGAAACATGAGTGGGATCTGCTTTGTCATTGCCGTTAACTTGCATATCGTGGATTTGTTTGTCTATATGCCTATTTGCTGGTGCCCCCACGAGAAGCTTGCTTCTTCCACCCCCTGAAATGACTAGGTGTAGACTGTGCACACAACAGGGGTTTGATAAACATGTGACATGTGAATGGATGGATTGCTCATCCCCGTCCACCCAGGATCTCAAACCCAGGATCCCAGAGAGAAAGCTTAATTCATTCTCTACTCTTGCCTCCAGCTTCAGACTATTGGAATTGACCACCGCTCCTTCCTTCCCTGACCGAAGGCTAATGGAGGTGCTAATGAGGCCCTCCGGCCATCAGAAAGAAAGAGAAAGAAAATCAAATAGTCTAATTAATCCACAAATTATAGTCACTGAAAAAAAGAGGTCAGATTTCCTATAGAAAGCCAGACAGGGACTAATGGGCACTCAAGCATTGGTCTTGGCTCCTCTGGGTGTGTAGTTTGGAGGTTCCCTGTTGTTTTTTCAGGGATTATGAGGCACCACTTGGCTTCCATTTGGGTGGAGCTCACCGGGACTCCAGGCCAAGTCTGAGCTGTCTGTTTGCTTATTAAATGGGAAAAGGAGGGCAGAGAGTAACCTCTTTGTATAAGGTGAGCCTAATATTAATAGCAAACATTGACTGAGTACTCATTATGTGCAAGGCATGATACTAAGCGTTTCATTGGAGGGTGTCGCTGCCTCCTGTACAATTATCTCTCCACTTTAGACGCAGGGAAACTGAGGCTTGGGCGCAATAGGTAACTTACTCAAGGTCGACAATAAGTGGCTAACTCTGTGGTCCAGGATTTAGCTGGTATGAAATCGAGCATTTAAAGCCCACGCTTAACTCTTTCCACCTACGCCGTGTGGCTGCGTCCTCAATCCGTGAACTCTGGGGATGCAGCCGGCTCCTGCCTTGAGCACCTCAGGGGGTGGGAGTCAATACTACACACAATGGGACTGGAATGGATTGGCTTGAGGATGGTGGGGAGGTGGTGGTGGGAAGGCGATCTGCTGAACTAGTCTGTGGGTTGGAGCAGAAAGGAAAGAGGATGCCCAGTGACCTGTGTTCTGCTGGTTTAGAGCAATCTCTCCGAGATTTACCAATAGCACACAGAGCATTGTCACTGTCGCAGAGAACGGGGGCCTTGATCCAGTGGGAATGAAGACAGCTACCAACACACGGAGTAGAAAGCAAATGTAAACGTGTGAAACCGCAAGATGTGCTAAGTTGGAAACCAAAGGAGTGGGGCGAGAGGCTAGAAGTAATGAGGCATTGAGAGAGACCTTGCTGCTCATGGATGAACAAGTTCAAGTCAGGCTTTTCCAGAGGGTCCAGTGCGCGTTATCGTTATGTGTGTGAGTGTGACTGGTACTCAGGATACTGCGCAGGTCACTGCAAGCCCACCCGGCTCTGTGAGGGGCATTCCCTGGCAGACTGGGTCCCACTCAGACCCTGAACTGGTAAGAACCCCTCCAAAAGCATCTCTGCTGCTCTGAATCTAGGCTGGGGTGAGTCCTACCTGGTGACAGGGGCCCCAGAGCAATGACAGCACCAGTAGGTGCACCTGCTTTGGTCATCCACTATCCCAGTCCTGAATTTAACAAACTGTCAAGTGCATAGGAATCACCGGGAGGGTCTAGTGAAAATGCAGATTCTGGTCCAGCGGGTCTGGAGCAGGATCCGAGGCTGCATTTCTAACCGGTCCCCACCTGGTGCCAGCAGTGCTGGTCTGGGAGCCACATCCCAGCCCTTTACATAATTATCTCTTTTGATGCTAATAGAAGACCTATGAACCGCCACGTCTGACAAATGAGAGCGCTGAGGCTGCGGGTGCTGGGTGATTGGCTCAGTCCAGGTCTGATGACTCGGAACCCACGCTTCCTCTGTTATGCACCACGGTAGTCCCCAGGCACTTTCAGGCCGCGGTGTCGCAGACACTCAGTAGGGTGCTCTGGGCACAGTAGAAGCCCAAGCATCTTTGTCTTCAAGGAACTGGTTTACCCAGCTCACTATCACTCAAAGTCCCTTGGGCTGGTGCATTCTGGGACTGAAGGTCCCTCCCTAACCCTTTGCTCCAGCTCCGGACCCAGGGCAGAGCCCACCTTCTATTGCTCCAATCAGAGGCTCAGGAAAACTCCTTGTACCCCCGATGGACCAGCCACTAAAGAACACGCACTCACCTTGCCCCCTGGACTGGTCTACATGGATTGGAATACTTCCTGGGGTGCTTTAGAGTACCAACCCCTCCTTTAGGATGAATGGTTTCCCCTTACCAGTTCCATTCTTGAGGGGCCATCCATTTTCTCCCCATCTTGCCAGTCTCCCTGGCTTTGTCCCATGCTCCCTTTCCTGGACTGGCTGTGACCTCTAACATGCCTGATGGCAAGGTGCCAATGTTTCTGAAGTGGTCTTGGGCTTCCGGGGCTAACATCCTAGTTAGAGTGACAGATGCAAATAGCCAGGCACTTATCTCTCTACCTTTGCCCTTCCCTACCCTTTTCCCCATCTTTAAATACTCAAAGCCTGGAGGATCTAGCAAACACCGTTTTTCCATAAAGCATATCCTGCTCTCCTCAACTTATATGACCTCTCCTTCCTTTATACCCCTCCCTCCCCAAGGACATCATTTTTGCATCTGTCTCATAGCATTTCACATTTTCAACCTTGTACCGTGGGCAGCCTTGGCCATGGTTTCCCTTGTATCTTTGGCTCCTTGGAAGGAGCTCCTACGTTGGGTCCATTGTAGATCCAGCAATGTGCTTTGCACATTGTACGTGCTTAATAAATGGCTGTTAACTGAATGAAATGACTTCAAGTCAGACCAATAAATAGCAAAATACATTATTGAAGACCTAAGAGGTGGAGAACAATTGAGTAATTGAATAAAAAGAAGGCTGGGAAGGGAGGCAGAGACTCCCTGTAGGTCTCGTGGAAGAAATGAGCTTTATGTGTCTCTTGAAGGGTGAGTAGAATTTCCATAGTGGGAGTAATAATAATTCTAATAATAATGGAAAGTTATTGAGTACTTACCATGTGCCAGATATTGGCTAAACCATCATTTCCTTATAAAATAAGGGGGTCCTATATAGTTTCCATTGCACAGATCCAGAAACAGAAAGGCCCAGAGATGCCAGCTCACTTTCTCCAGAACATAGAGATAGTAAGTCATGAGGTCAGGATTTGAACCCATTACTCGGACTCCGTAGCACGTGTTTTCATATCTGATGCTGTCCGCAGAGATGGGGATGCTTCAGGCCGAGGCAAAAGCAGGAGCAAAAGCAGAAGCATCAATTAATCCCACGGGACAGGGGCAGACCGGGCCCCTGGTGGGGCCACCTTGGTGTCAGACAAGGCTGGGAAGGTGGTCTGGGGACAGACTGGGGTCATGTTTTTCCCTCCATGAGAATGAAAAGTACGCGCCACGGAGAAGAAATACCGAGTCAGTTTTGCACTGAGAGGCGTTATTTATGTGCTGTGTCTGGCCAGGCCCCCGGGCCGCTGTTGCGAGGGCAGTAAGGATCCCAGCCAGCGCCCCTGGATAGCTCTGTGGGCCGCGGCGCTCGCTGCAAAGTCACACTTTGGAGAATACAGCCGCTGGTGATGCCCAGAGTGGCCCAAATAAAAGTCAAATACCACATTCAGTCCTCCGGGAGTGTTTTTGCTATTAAATTAAGTCTGGAAAATAAATAATTGTCTTTGGATTTGATTTGAGAGAGTTTTTGGTAGTTGAACACTCAGTCGGGGGGGAGTGAGGGGGGGGGAAGAAGCGAACTATTTCTTGAAAGATGCTTTGATTGGCTCCCCCTGCCAGAGGACAGCAGATCACAAGGAAGGCTCGCTGTCTACGGAGAGCTGCCTTTTACTCCCTCCTTGACACAATTATCCCAGAAAAATAGAGGGGGGGAGGGGAGGCTCCGTCATATGTTCCAATTTTTATTGCTACATTCCTTGGATGGCTCCATATGTTTACCTTTAGCTGACTTTAGACTTGGTGTTCTCTGCGGCTGCTGGCGTCAGCCGCAGAATTCTTTCATGTCTATTACTTTATTAAGGAATGTAAAAGCCACATACAGACCGACCAGGGGACACAACAGTACAAGACACAAATAACCCTGAATGTGCTCGCGAAGAGCCCAAGGAGGCTCCACACCTAATTCTCCCAGACGGGCTGTAAGGCTGTCAAGGACCAAAAGGGGGCACTCTTAGCACTCGCTCCCAAGCCCCATCCCTAACACCCTTCTGAGGAATAAATAGTGCAGACACAGCACAGGGCTTTACGATTCTCCCAGGTGGCAGCAGAACGGGGTGAAAGGAACCACTCTATCATCGGGGATCCATTTTTCCCCCTTTTTTTCTATCTTTGACTACGGTTAACTAAAAATAGAATCTCCAAATCATAGGCAGGTTGTTAAGATTAAATAGGATAAAATGCATACAAAAATCGCTTTGCACAAAGCCTTGGCACATCTCTATTAATGCTCAGAAGCAGCATTGATTCTTTAAGCCTCTACTCTGAGATTTCCCCACCTCTTAACAGGGGCACGGAATCTAAGTCCAGTCTGGGTACATAGCACAAGGCTAACACTGGAATGCATCTCTTTTTTAAAAAAAATATATCTTACTGATTTTTTACAGAGAGGAAGGGAGAGGGATAGAGAGTTAGAAACATCAATCAGCTGCCTCCTGCACACCCCCAACTGGGGATGTGCCCAGAACCAAGGTATATGCCCTTGACTGGAATCAAACCTGGGACCCTTCAGTCTGCAGGCCGACGCTCTATCCACCGAGCCAAACCGGTTAGGGCTGGAATGCATCTCTTATTGGGTGGCCTTAGACAAGGCGTGAGGGATAACCATTGCTTCCTCTACTCCTCCTGTGTGTCCACCACTTTGCATGCATTATCTTGTTATCACGATGTTATAGATTAGAAAATTGAGGCTCAGGGAGTCTAGATAGTATATGCGGCAGAGGCAGGATCAAACCCGGGTCTATCTGATTGATTCTAAGCCGGAGCTGCCACCATGAGATAAGGGAACGCAGCTCAGGACCCACTTTGCACAGCATGTTCTTTTTTTCACGCATTCTCAGACTCCCACAAACACTTTACAAAAGCTTGAAGCCAGCACTGCATTTCCAATCACCTACAGATACAATTCCACTCTTCCTCCAGGACACAACCCGAAATTCTTACATTTTTCAGCAATGCATGTTTGTGGAGAGAAGGGAAGAACTGGGGAACCAGGTGATGGGGATAATTTCTGTGCCACCGGCCTCCACAGATATTTGTCAGTGCCGAGAGGATCATGTTCATTCTTTTTGCAATGATTCTCTCCAGGCTCCTACATCAACCACCAAACCCCAAAATTCCACAGAATGAAGTCTGTAGTTTGTTTTAACACCAGAGTTCTTCCATTTTCCCACCAGGATCTTCCCTCTATTCACAGATTTCTGCTTCCATTGGTGTTTATCATCTTTGTTCTAACCACCAGGATACTGGGAGGTTAAAAGAGAGACCTCTCATTCAAAGAGACAGTCACTACACATCACACCTGGATGCGAGGCTGGTCTTAGCTAGAAAGATTGTGTAGAGTGGGGGTGTGTTTTCACCTCCCTCACGGAGGCAGATGGCCACCCACCTGCTCCTTCCTGGTAGGTGTTCAATGATGAAGAGTAAAATGCTTCGACGTAACATGGACAGTATTTGCTGAGATAACGAAATATGTTTGCCCTGTGATTTTCCTTGAGAATCTGGAGTGGGTGAACGGCTTGCAACCGAGGGATGTTTTGATTATTAAGAGCAGGGGTCCTCAAACTACGGCCCGCGGGCCACATGCAAATACAAATATTGTATTTGTTCCCGTTTTGTTTTTTTACTTCAAAATAAGATATGTGCAGTGTGCATAGGAATTTGTTCCTAGTTTTTTTTTAAACTATAGTCCGGCCCTCCAACGGTCTGAGGGACAGTGAACTGGCCCCCTGTTTAAAAAGTTTGAGGACCCCTGATTAAGAGGATAGCCCCTTAGACAAACTCAGGAAGCCCTCAACCCCACTTAGGATGAAATGTTCTCTCACTGGATATTGGGAATTCTGTCCTGGAGGATAGATACACTGATGACTATCCCTCAACCCCCCTGGTCCTTGAAGGAGATCTTCAGAGTCAACTTCTCTTTTCGTCTTTTTGCCTCACTGGGCAACTCTTCGTAAAACTAGATACTCTTTCCAATGAGAACTGGCCATGTGTACCTAATGTTTACACTGGGCCAGAATGCCCCACGGTGGTAGGTAGGAAAGGCTCTGAGAAGTCCTGTGGTAAAGAAACCGATGTCACTTTACTTAACCCAGAGTTTCTCATATATATCTGACCACGCAGCCCTTTTAGCATACCGTCTATTAATACCGCAGGGAAACAGTTGAGATATAAACATATAAACTCTTGAAGCTGCTTAGAAAGGATAACCTCAACTTATTGATGGATTGGGAGAGACTATTTAAAGCAGAACTATTGGTCACATATTTGGGATAAAATCTGCCTTCGTGGTCTGTCTGGATTATTTTTAGATGTGTGTAAGTATGTGTGCATGTGTTTATATATACTACATATAAATATGCATTTTTAACTGCAAGGTTAGACGACGAAAAAAAAAGAAGGAAGAAATATGCCCTTTTATGAAAAAGCAGGCGGTGTCCTGTGGGACAAGAGAAAAGTCTCTAAATTTCAAAGCACTATCTCCATCTCCTATTGCTGGCAGCCTGTTCACAGCTTTATAGTAGCAACACCTGAACCCCTGTTCTCACTGATAATTGGACATGACACCCCTTCTCATCAGCCTCCCAGAGCCCAGCCACCATCAGCCCAGCACCCCAAACACTTCTTTCCAAGCCATCGATACCTACCAGCTGGACTCCTTGTATACCCTTTTGGATGAGGACTTAAATAATTCAGAAAATATAGTGTCGCTTTTATCCGTGTTGTGATCTAACTTTTATTTGCAGAGCATGACTGAAACCTCCGAAAGAAAATTCTTAGGAATCCGCTCTGTAAAAAAATAAAGAAAAGGAAAAGTACAATGATATATTTTTAATTGTTGCAATGTTGTGGCAGTTGTTTTAAAATTGTTTTAAATTAAATGTAAGGTTGTTTTCTGAAATAGAACTTGACTCGTGTGTGTGTGTTTTTTAATTGTCACATGGAGGGTGATTTTAAAGTGAGTAAGAGCACAAGGTTCATATTATTTTAAATGTATATTGTATTTGTCTTCTCAACGCTGTGGTTTTTAGGTCTGTGAATAGCATCATAGTATGGAGCCTGCCTATTAAGCAGCCTGTTTGGGTAAGGAAACCCTTAGACCAGCACAATGTTGTATTACTCACTCTGTCCTTCCAATATGGTTAGAATTCCACAACCTAAATGATCATTTGTTGAACAAATTCATGCTTTTATTAGTCAAAATACAGAGAAAACAGAGCCTCCCTGTTTCAAGATATTTGCTAATGCATGGTTAATTATCACATATAGCTTACTATAATTCATTTTACAGGCGGGACCTCCTGCAGGTAACATACTAGCAGTTTATGAACCAAAATAACCTCACTATAGATTAGAGCTGTTCCAGGGCCGGTCAGACAGTTGGTGCTTCTAGACCTTCTCACTTCACATTGCTAATTCGAACAAGGCTTTATTTTTATATTTGTCAGCAGCAAGACTGTAGGATGGTTGTTAAACTTCTCCCAGGCCTAATTAGAGCGGCAATGCTCGCATTCATAATGAAGCTCGTGTCTTGCTCGGAGTTAGTGGGCTGGGCTGTTACAGTAGCTTCCTGGCAAGCCGCGGCTGGCAGTTTTAAGGTAGCTAGTGGCTGCAATATTAAGTGACTGTTGAAATTCATTGACTCCACCACGGCTAATGTGTCTAGATGACAACAAGTTTACACGGTTCTTTTATAGTTACAGCAAATGGGTCCATTTAAATATTTATTAGGTGATTATGGTGATGTGAAATGGAAAGAAAGAAAAAAAAAAAGAAGCAAAGTGCGATCTTGCAAGCAGGGTTTGTTTTTAACGGTGTCTGTGGGGCCGGGATCATGGTATCACTCAAAATCGCCGCATCTTTCCCTTATAAATATTTATACTAGATCAGCAGTGATGAATGCTAATTTATTTGCATTTTGTTTCTTTATTGACGTCTCCCTGGGCAGAGGTTAGCCGGGAGAAGTTGTGCAGGCTTACCAGGTTGGGGGATATTTCAATAAGCCAACCAAGTGGCATTTTGATGAGCAGGTGAAGGGGGGGGCGTTCACTTTGCTGAAACTGAAGAGTCCTTTTTGCTCTCACAGATGCAGCCCGAGAGGGCGTGCAGGCAGCTGGTGCTCTGCCCTCTCCCGGAGTTGATGTGCAGGCTGGCAAGCAACCGGCCTCCAAAAGACTGCTTTTCTGTATAGCGACTTGTCAAGCCTTTGGATGGAGTCCTGGGAGGCTAGCTCATCTGGATGTTTGTCAGATTCTAACTCTGTTTCTTCTTCTTCTTCTTCTCCTTCTCCTTCTTCTCCTTCTCCTTCTCCTCTTCCTCCTCCTCCTCCTCCTCCTCCTCCTCCTCCTCTTTATCCTCCTCCTCTTCCTTCTTCCTCTTCCTCCTCCTCCTCCTCTTCCTCTTCTTCTTCTTCTTCTCCTTCTTCTTCTTCTTCCCCTTCTTCTTCTTCTTCCCCTCCTCCTCCTCCTCCTTCCTCAAGCTACTTAAAGGGCTACCTGTTTGCAAAAGCAGCAAGGCATCTGTCTCAGACTCCCTGTGGCAGCTAAAGCAGGGAGGGAGAGGTTAAAAGGCACCCAGCTCTGTGCTATAACAATGAAACCTCCATGACACCAGAGAGCTTGAGGAGTCAGTGGAGGGAACTGTCAGCGTTTCAGACAGATAAAGAGCAGAAAGAAGTTTTCGCTTTGCAATGGAACATTTTTAGTGTTGGTTGCTAGGGTGTGAGACAGTGGTTCCCCATTCCCCATCCATGATGCTGTTTATTATTTTTTAAATATTTTTTATTGATTTTAGAGAGAGGAACGGAGAGGGAGAGAGGGATAGAATCATCAATGATGAGAGAGAATCATTGATCAGCTGCCTCCTGCACGCCCCCTACTGGGGATCAAGCCTGCAACCCAGGCATATGCCCTTGGCCAGAATCAAACCCAGGACCTTTCAGTCCACAGACCGACACTCTATCCACTAAGCCAGACCAGCTAGGGTGGTTTATTATTTTACGCCCCAGGTTTTAAAACCAACAGCAATTGTATAGCCTTGACATGTATAAATGCAGACTCTTCAGGAGGTTTCTGGAAGTAGCTTTTGAAATAGTGTGTTACTACGTTTAAGATGCCCCAAAGGACTGTCCAAATGAAAATTCATAGAACGCATACGGCCCCAAATCAGAAGTCTCTGAAGCTATCTAAGTTGCTTCAGTTAGAGAGGGAAAAAATCTTAATCTCCGACTCTAGAAGTGTATCTCGTTACAAAATGTGCTAGTTTCTCCTTAGAGCTGGACCTGTTTCAGGGGCCTTCAATCTTGGACCCGGTCTGAGGGCATTCACTGTCAATGAGTCTAGAACTCCCACATTATGTGATCAATAGTTTGTCGCTCCAGAACAGGACTGTAGCGAGAGTTCACTGCGGTGGTGCTTCTGCAGGGTCAGGCCCTGTGCAGAGATGTGAATTAGGTGGGAAAGTCGCTATTAAGAATATGCTATGGTGAATCTTTGGTCTTGTGAAGACTCTTCTAGTGATGCACATTGTACCCTCAAATCTACAAATATGTATCCTAACTTTAAGAATCCAATTATAGCCCATCTGGTGTGGCTCAATGGTTGAGTGTCGACCCATGAACCAGGAAGTCTCATTTCAATTCCCGGTCAGGGTACATGCCTGGATTGTGGGCTCAATCCCCAATAGGGGACATGCAAGGGGCAGCCAATCGATGATTCTCATCATTGATGTTTCTCTCTCTCTCTCTCTCTCTCCCCTCCCCCCTTTTCCTCTCTCTAAAATCAATAAAAACATATTTTTTAAAAATCCAATGATGGGATCTCCCCTCCCCCTCCCCGCCGCCATTAAAAAGCCTAACCACACCTGGCTGGTGTGACTCACTGGTTGAGCATCAACCTATGAACCAGGAGGTCATGGTTCAATTCCCGGTTAGGACACATGCCTGGGTGGTGGGCTCAATCCCTGGAGTGGGGCATGCAGGAGACAGCTGACCAATGGTTCTCTCTCATCATTGATGTTTCTGTCTCTCTCTCCCTCTCCCTTCCTCTCTGAAGTGAATAAAATATATATATTTTTAAAAGCCTCACCATGGATCCCTTTCGATGTGGGAGACTCATGGCTTTAATTGCTCTCCAGGGCTGGAGCTATTTGTAAGTGGCCCCTATCGGTAGTTTGTCCTGGCTTTGTAGTTGGAATCTTAGGAGCCGTGGGGATGGTGTGCAGACACGGCTCACTCCATGCAAGCTGGGTCTAGTTTTCTTGTTCGCAGTGAATATAAAGATATCGTCAAATCCTCTCAAACCAATGAGGAAATGCTTCCTCTCTCCATTGAATAAATAAGGAAACTTGTAATTAAAGAAACTTGGGGTTTTTCTGGAGCCCTCAGGGTGGGCTGCCACCCTGCCCCACTCCCCATGGCGGTCTTTGTGAGGCTGCCTGGGACTGGGCCGCACTCCTCTGCATGGCCGCCTGCTCTCAGCGCACCTGCTCTTCACTCTTGCAACAGTGAAGGCTCCACTGTAATGAGTTTTCAAGTGCATTTCAGAAAAGATTCAGTGTACCAATATTTACTCTCAAGCGTTCCGTTATTTGATAAAGGCAGGCCCCTCTCGAGTGGGTTTCCCTAAAATCAGAACACATCAGTACCCCATAGGTGAAGGAGGTCAGTAGGAAAGGTTGTGAGGATGCTACTTCAGAAGGGTTTTCCTAAAACATCACTAAGTTGGTGCAAGGGCCAGGCACAAAACAAGAACATAAATTATATTTCCACGTAAGAGACCATTAGGAAAGCGTCGTTTGAACTTACCTTCCTAGATATCGGCCCAGGAAAGCAAAACTCTCCAGGACCTCTGCTGGGGGAGGTACACAAAGAAAATACTGCTCATTTTTGGCGTTGTCATTAAGTCCATCTATCCTCCAGTTGCCTGGTAAATTTCTTTCGGGCGAAAAACTAACAAAACAGCCTTTCTCCAAGTCCAGGAGCTCATCGATTGTTACATGGTGAAAGGTTAATTGCTAAGTGTCCGACCTTGCATGTGAAACTAACCCCACGTTTAAATTAAAATCAACCTCACCATGGATGACTTCAAACAAAAGCAATAAAACCCCTCGCTGCACTTCCTTCTCCTCATGAGTTTTTCTCTGTTCTGCTCTACTGAAAAATGCCAGCATTAAAAATGAAATAGCAAAGTGTATTTGTTCTCAGCCATAATGCCGTTCAGGGTGTATATACCTGTATGTGTGTGTGTGTGTGTGTGTTTACGTACACATATCTGCACCCCCCTCCTTTGTGCTCACAGATTTGGGCTCTGGGTTCCATAGAATTGCTTTGTGCCCGATGCCATGGGCCTGGGTCTGTACCCGTCTCAGTACAGACCTTGTCAGTACGAATCAGGATGGAACCTGCAGTGCTGGCTAAAGTGTATAGTAAAAGAATTGTAGGCAGGGAATTAATTCATGAAGGATGGTGTGGCTGTCCAGAATTATAAGCTGAGAGGATATTAGGCTTACTTCAAGTGATTTTATACCCTATTATAAAATACTAGAAAGTAAAATTGTATACCCTAGTATAAAATACCCTAGTGTAATGAAATGTCAATTCCTTCTACCTCCACTTCAATCAACTGTCATGTAGGATATGCCCTGCCTAGATATTAGCATTACTGTTTCATCTTCTGGTATGTTGTCTAGATGGACCCTTAAGGTAAATGGTGAGTTGAAAAGTGAGTTGGGGTACTGGTGTCATTCATTAGGGGATGAGGCGGAGGCTCAGGCCATAGAGCAGCCCTTTCTGGAGGAAGGCTAGGGATGAATCATCACCCCAATTTCACATTAGGAGGAATTTCAAAAACAGAACAAATGACCTGCTCAATCTCTCTATATAAAAGCCTAAGCGACCTTTACAACTGGTCGACTGAATGACCAGTCGACTGGTCACTATGTCGCACACTGACCACCAGGGGGCAGACGCTCAATGCAGGAGCTGCCCCCTGGTGGTCAGTGCGCTCCCACAGCCAACCTCCCACAGCCGGCCAACCTTCTGCGGTCCCTCCCTCTGGCTGGCTGGCCCTGATTGCCCCGATCAGGACTGGGTGAGATGGCCCCAATTGCCCCCGATCGCTGGCCAGGCCGAGGGACCCCACCCATGCACAAATTCATGCACCGGGCCTCTGGTATTATATAGCCAGCTTTGCTGCAGAAATCACAGAGCCTAGGTTTGTTCATTTTAGCTTGTTCTTTTTATAAGGGCTCTAGGATGCCAAGCTAGTTTTAAAATGCTATGATAATTACCTAAAATGTAGTATTTGTGAGACATTATACAGTTTGTAAAGTATGTGTGTGCTTATTCATGTCCACATACGTGTTTATGTGTATGTGTGTCTGTCTGACCCTCACAAACACCCAGTGAAAAGCAGGAACTGTTTTCTGCCTCCATTTAATAGATCAGGTCATGAGATTCAGAGTTCAAACACATAGCCCGAACCACATAGTTCTCTAGATTCCTTGCCTGGTATTCTTCCTACAACATCATGGAGCTTATTATTGGTCTTAATATTTCAATACCAGCTATTGGGAAGCTAGACAAAGATTCTCGGCTGCATAGATTGTTTTAAAGGGAAAATGAATGAGAAGGAGATTGACTCGTTTCCATCAGCGAGGCTTGAAAACAGTTGTTCCCTGTGACCCTGAGCTGGATGCTCTTTCCTTCTTAAGGCTGGGACATGATTCCCACAGATTAGGACTTTCTGACCTTCAGAATCATGTTTCTCTTTCCCATGACGTTATTAATTAAGAGTTCTGTTTGCTGTGTAGTCAAGCTGTGGTGACTGCTAAAGATGAGGGAAAACATTTGAGGATCACCTTGTTATATTCTACATAACAGGGAGTAGAAAACTAATTCAGGAAAAAGCAACCAGATTGAAAAGTAAGCTGAAGTCGTGAATGGAAATAAATGCCAAAGTTATATGAATGAGAATAAAAGGGGAAGTTCCACAAAGAGATTCTTGTGGTGGAGCCTTTTTCAAGACATTTTGATGTTTTAAAAAAAGGAGAGAAAAGCACCAACCTAACTGCATAACAATAATAGAGGAGACTTGCAGGAACCGTGATGAAGTGATCTGCTGGGTAGAGTTTTGGATCGTGCCCTCCAGAGGCATCTGGGTAGGGACAGCACAGTAGAAAGCCAATATGCCAGGTAAGGCCACTGAACCCCACAATTTATTGTCCCCTTCTTCTGGCTCCTATGAGAATGAATGGTGAGATGGGTCCCCAGAAATCTTCAGGTGCTCGATGGAAAATTGTAGAGCAGAGATGGCGAACTTTTTGAGCTCGGTGTGTCAGCATTTTGAAAAACCCTAACTTAACTCTGGTGTCGTATCACATATAGAAATTTTTTGATATTTGCAACCATAGTAAAACAAAGATTTATATTTTTGATATTTATTTTATATATTTAAGTGCCATTTAACAAAGAAAAATCAACCAAAAAAATAAGTTCGCATGTCACCTCTGACACGCGTGTCATAGGTTCGCCATCACTGTTGTAGAGGGACATAGAAGATGTTTACATCTCTTCTTCCATCTGAAGGTCATGTGTTTGGAAAAGAAAGGAGGATGTGGCACATGATGGCTGAGGATGGGGTTGAAGAGGAAACAATAGTTTCCTGGCCTGTGGCCTGTGGTACCAGAACAAAGGGCCTTGGCTGGGATCTGGATATACTTCATAGAGAATGAGAAGGATGTATTTGGCAGACAATTCTGAGCTGATCAACAGAGTTGAAATAGGACTTTTGTCAGAGAGAGAGAGAGGGGAAAAGTCCAGATAACCTGCAAAACAGGATTACATGGAAGATACCATGTCTGACATGGCAAGAAGCAACAGAACAAGGGCAGGGGTCCCTAGTATTTCTTAGGCAATGAAAAATAGCATTTCTATGCCAAATCTACAGAAGAGGGGGACAAGGGTTGAACATGAGATGCTAAGATGCATGAAAGACATATGCAGTCTCCTAGATATTTCTCTACTTTCCTGATAAAGCCTACAGATAGAATAAACAATAAATTAACCTTTGGGGAAAAGGCAAAAGAAAAATATTAACCATGTCCAAATAAATATATTTCAATGTCAGATGTCTGTGACAGATTCCTTGCCTTGGCTACGTCACAAAGATAATACTTTTGTTGCTTTGAAAGAGTAGAATCACCCTTGATAAATTATCTGAAGACTTGGAATCCACCACAACTGTGCCTACAAAGGAAACCAGACCATTTACTCAAGAAACATCAACTATGTGGTGGGTGTGGACATGCGCAGATGAATCAGATACAGTCTCTGCCCTACAAAAAGTTGCAATTTAGCGGGAAATAGAGATGCAAAAATGAAATATTTGAAGATCCAGCAGGCTGGATGTATTTATAGGAATCATCAAGATATAAATGAAAATCTTGAAGGGTTGAGAAGGGTTGAGTAGGTTTCCCAGCAAACGATATGCCCATCCCTTTGGATACAACCTATGGAATTTTATGGCTGAATTTATTCCCTTGGGGACCTGAGTCTGTAAGATACAAACCCTAAAACCATAGGGGACTGTATGCTTATGTGGAATCAATTTTACATAAAGAAGTTACTTGTGAGGCAAATGCCTTTCTAGAACTCCCTTCCATTACTAGAGCCTGATGAGTGCTTCTAGAAACTTCCAATTCAATCATTTCAAACCTTTTCTGCTTAATGCTGGCTTGTAGCTAGCTCGTCCTGCTCAGTTGTAAATATATTTTTTAATCTCAATTGTAGAAACTGGGTGTCATATGGCCTATTAAGGACAGGAAAGAAAAAGAGTAATTTAGGCCTGTACATCATGAAATCATACATCCATACAAAAAACTTACAGATCTGAGAAAGAAAGTGAAGTAAAAAACATTTCCATTGCGATGAAGGAAAAAAGAATGCAAAGTTCTATTTTGGTGATGTTACACTGTAGATTGCCTAGCCAGGTAGTGTTTGAGAAGGCTATGTGTCTAATACAGATTGTTTTTAAAGTTATTTTCTAATGCAGATTTGTATTTAAAGATTTAGGGGTGATCTTAGTATGGTGAGGGACTTTATCTCTCCATCAATGTACTGAAAGTCTGATTCCATTAAAACTAGGGTATCTCACAATCATTGATCTGATTGACAATTTCATATTTTGTAAAGTAGAGAAAAAAATAGAAGAATTACTCTTAAACTTCATAGTGGTCTTCAATGTGAAGGTATTGGCTAATTCATTGCACAGTCTTTTGACTTGTTTCTCTGCCTCCTTCTCCAATGTCCCTGTGTTTTACCCCAAGATCAACCACCCAGAAGTGAGAAGTATGAATTTTTCATCATGCCACTCCCTTCCTCACCAATGGCCTGTGGTTCCACCAGCTGAAAGAAAGGCCTTCTTATCTTCTTGCCTTTCACATCCCAAGCTGTCTTCAAGGTCCAACCTAAGTTCTTTTCCCTCCCATGAAGTTTGAATCCCAGCTCTGCCACTTAATAGCTGTGTGACCTCATATAGGCTACTTAACCTTTCTGTTTGTTTCTTCATCTAAAAATAAAAACACAGAGTATCCTAACAGTACCTACATCATAGGGCTGTGAGAAGAATTTAATGAGTTAATATCAGGGCACTCAGATCTAGTGCTATATAAGATACTAATTAAATAAAAATGTATACATTCTCTAGATATTCCAAATTGGAAGTTATCTCTTCTTTATGCTCCCCATTAATATCTTATCACTATAACCCTGCATCAACTCAATTTTTAAAATTATGCTGTCACTTTATGTTCCCACATAGGGTGTCTGTTAGCTACTCACATAGACTGAAAGCTGATGGAGTACAAAGGTTATATCATGTATTTTTTTTCTGTCCTCACAATCCCCGCCAGTGGCCTTACCTATTGGGGATGTGCAGGTCATGTTTATACACTGATCTGCTCCTGATTTTCCAAAAGTGACCCCCTAGATTCTCTCATTCTCAATCCACCATCTTTGCTTTCTTTCTAGATCTGGCCTCACTGGTCTTCTCCGGAGGGTTGGTTTGTGTGGTACAATCCGCCTCTCTGATTGGCCATCTCTGAGTGCTACATTTATCAGGGACAGTGGGTCTTGGCAGGCAGACAAGAAACACAATCTGTAGACAGAGCCACCGCAAGCCAATCTTGCCAGTACAATTCCTGCCGTTTGCTGACAGTCGTATGGTTGTTTTCCAAGCCTCTAATATGGAATACCATAGAGCCTTTCAGAAGGAGTCGTTGAGGACAGGGGCCGCTGGCTGTTTTCCCTCCTTTTTTTTTCCTCTGGGAGGTCATGTGCCTGAGAGTTGACTGTAAAATGATTCGGGATGCCAGGGCTGTCACATAAAGAATGGTCCAGCCTCAGAGTGACGTTTTGGATTGAATTCGTGTGAATGCTCCTACAGACCTTCTGAAGCCCATCCAAAGCCACACATAAATAATGAGTTTGGGATGGCAACAAGAATGCATGGGATGTGGCCTTCTGAATCGGCCATATAGTGTTCATGGAGGGGTGGGCTATTTCAGATAAAGGGCCATTTACAAAACATTTATCAGGGTGTGTGTGTGTGCGGGGGGGGGGGGGAGCTTTCTCTGAGTAAATGATTTCAGTGCAGTTTGTATTTCCACCCCAAACCCCCACCCCTGTGCTGTGATCTTTGCTTGGATGTGCAGGTATTTAATGTCCACAAATTCATGAATTGTTTCACATGAAAGAGAGCTCAGATATTGTTATCGAAAAGCATTACCAACCCTGTGTCACACTCTCCCATTCTTTATATGGCTCAAAAGGTTCGCCATCACTGGTATATATATATATATTTTATTGATTTCACAGAGGAATGGAGAGGGAAAGAGAGATAGAAACATCAATGATGAGAATCATGGATCGGCTGCCTGCTGCATGCCTCACACTGGGGATTGCCTGCAACCCAGGTATATGCCCTGACTTGGAATCGAACTTGGAACCTCCTAGTTCATAGGTTGACACTCAACCACTGAGCCATGCTGGCCGGGCAGACTCCCCCATTCTTTATAACTAGGTCTTATTTTGTCATCTAGAATATTATCATATCATCTAGTTTCATGGGAGTCAAAGAAGAAGCCACATAAATGCTGCTCTGATAATTTCATCGACTGGCTGGACTTGAAAATGTCCTTACCGAGTTGCCCCACAAAGATTATGTCAAGCTTAGCTATTGGCCAGGTTCCCTCCATGAGAAGTAAATCATTCCTCTGGCCGAGTAGGAGATGCCTTTGGAAGCACATAACCTTTCAAAACCAGTAATAGCTCAAAGGACACTGCATCAGACTTTTCCTCATCTGTGCCTTATGCCTGAAGGGTGAGCCCACCTGCAGTTTCTAGAATGAAATGCAGACTCAGAACATTCTAGCTCTAAGGACAGCCACCCACACCTCAGGAAGGCTCTCTGTCCTTCAGGTTTTCCACTTGTCCATCCATCTTTGCTTGTATCTCCTGATGCTAAAGGCTTAACTCCTTGAGAGCCAAGACGGTCCTCCAACAGCATGTTCTTCCTGCTGTTTACAGAGAGGTGAGGGCTACTTCTCTTTGTCCTGCCTTTTCCAGTTTGAGTTTTACTGAAGCGCAGCTGCTTTTGCAGATTCTCCGTGATCTGTCTCCTGTCTCCAGCATGATTCACACGCCACACACCCCATCCACACAATCCGCCATTTCTTCTGTTTGATCGGTCTGCCCAGAGGTAGGTTCTGGTCACCAGCCCTGGAATGTTGAGAACGATGACACGAATGAATCTGAATAAACTTGTATTGGGTACAATAAACTGGAATTCACAGGAAGAGAAGGGGGACACACCGTCCAATGAGGAGAAGAAAAAGCCAAGGAGGGTGAGATGGGGTTTTGTTGTGGTTTTGTGTGTGGTTCGGATGGGGGCCCAAGGTGAGAATCTCTGCACAGCGGGCTGGAGGCTGTGCTGTTTCAGATTCCGGCCAGTGTGCCTCTGTGTACCGGCCGTCCTCCTCGGGCCTCACGGGCCGTGGCAATGAGGGGGGATCCGCAGGGAGGGGATCCAGGGAGCCTGTCAACATTCAAATGCCGCAGATGGAGTCATCCTCTGTAGGACACTTTGAAACTTCTAAAGCTTCACACTGGCAGGCCAACTCCAACTTGTCCTCTGAACTGCCCTTGGGAATCGGTCACCTGTTTTTAAAAATGCCCCTGACTCTCACCCCGGCTGTATCAGGACCCTCCTCCTCTCAGCTGCAGTCGCATCCTGGGCTGGACTCTATTTTTATTTTTTTTAAATATATTTTTGTTGATTTCAGGGAAGAAGGGAGAGGGAGAGCAAGATAGAAATATCAATGATGAAAGAGAATCACTGATCAGCTGCCTCCTGCACACCCCCTACTGGGAATTAAGCCTGCAACCCGGGCTTGTGCCCTTGACCGGAATTGAACCCAGGACCCTTCAATCCGCAGGCCAGTGCTCTATCCACTGAGCCAAACCCGCTAGGGCTGGACTCTATTCTTATAGCACTCATCACATTTGGTTTCTGTGGGTTGGATTGCATCCCCCAAAAAGATTTGTCCACGTCCTAACTCACAGTACCGATGAGCAGGAGCTTATTCAGAAACAGGGTCTGTGCAGATGTAATTAGGTTGAGAATCTTGGGATGGGGTCATCCTGGACGGAGCACGGGCCCAAATCCAGTGGATTTGGAAAGGAGAGGAGATTTGACACAAGCACAGCCGGGAGGTCGGGCAGAGATGAAGGCAGAGGATGGAGTGATGCAGCCACAAGCCAAGGAGCACCACGGGTCACCGGTAGCCACCAGGAGCTGGGAGAGAGGCAAGGAATGGACTCTCTGTAGAGCCCCCAGAAGGATCTGACTTTGCTGAAACCTGGATTTCAGACTTCTGGCCTCCAGAACTGAGAGAAAATGAGCTTCTGTTGTTTGAAGTCACCCAGATTGCGGTACTCTGCTACAGCAACCCCGGGAAACAACTATTTTTGTGATTGCACATCTGGATCTGGATCTGGATCTGGATGTGGATCTTCATCAGAAGAGCTGTGAGCCCCTGGAGGGCAGAGATCCTGCTCTTCTCTACATCCCTGAAGGCTAGCACGGTGCCTGGCACACGTGCAGGAACAATAATGTGCTTTCTGAAAAATACTACTGAGCCCAAACCAAAGGGATGCTGAGAGCAAGGGCCCCTGAATGAGCCCCACGGCAGAAGGATTTCCATTGGCCCCGCTGGCTACGCAGAGATCACAGAGGCTCAGGATCCACATACAGAGTCAAGGGTGCAGTGTCGTGTGCACTTTGGGGTAGACCATTTCTTAGTTTTCTGCCCGCAGGTGGATTTCTAGAACCAGTGGAAGGTGACGAGAGTCCCCGTGCCAATCGGCACAGGCACTGAAGTGCTCTGACAGGCGTCCAAACTTTGTCTCCGGGTCCCTGTTAAGCAGACACATCGAGAAGATGGACAAGTCGCCTGGACAGTCTGATTGAAACCACATGCCCGCCTGGGAGTCCCTGGAATGAGGGCTCCAGTGGTGCAAATAATCCGCTGTTTGGTTTGGGTGCTTGCTTCTCTAGCTGAGCGAAGGGATGATTTTCTTTTCCTCCGGAGGAGGTGAGCGAGTGAGGATGAAAATATTTACTTAGAGACCACCTAGGCCAGGTCTGCAAACTCCTGAGCCAGGTGGGAAACTTCAGCGCAGTGAGAGTTCTCTGTTTTGGTTAAAGAAAAAGAAATTGCAGATGGACAGCCCGGGCGCGCTGGAGCCGACGTCTGAGGCACGAATCCCTGAAGCAGACCCAGTGACCACTGCCCTTCCGTGCTTTTCCATCGCCTCATTTTACAGATGACAAACAGCCCGGCCACTTGTCTAAAGCCCAGCGTTTTCTTTTTCCTCCTCCTCCTCTCTCTCTTTTTTTTTTTTCTAAAAGCCACAAGAGTGTTAGGTGATTTTTCCCTCCCTGCCTGGAGAGCATTTATTACACATGCTTCATCTTTCCCCTCTCGCTGGGCAGCTCAGGCCCTCGGACCTCGGAGCTGGATCTCTGCCTTGGCAGAGCACTGCCCACACGTAAGGGTGGGTGCTTCTATTTCAGCCTGTTCTGCAGGCAGGCATGGGTGCGGAACAAGCGCGCAATGTCTACCGAGCAGGCGGCAGAATTAAAATAGAAACCATGGAATGAGCGCAGAAGAGGTGGAAGGATTCCTCCCTGCCTTCCAGGATCTCCCAAACACTCAGACTTATACATGCGTGCTCACACACACCCACTTACACACACACACACACACACACACACACACACACGGAGTCAAAAACAACTGTCATGTCAGCAGATGTGTAAAACTTGTGCTTCTCATTTTTCAAAGAACCTTCACAGCCATGACATTATTTCATCTTCATGTAATTCCTGGAATACAAGGCAGGTGGTATGACTCTCATTTTTATGGATATGGAAATCGAGAGGTTATGGAAATCGAGAGATCATACAACTGATTTGTGTCAAGGTGGGACCGAAACCCCATCCTGTTGTGGCCACTTCTGGCACTTTCCACCTTAGTAAGAACAGCTCATCTTTCTTGGGTCCTTTCTCTTCGCCAGGTCCTGTTCTAAACGCTGCCTGGATTCGCTTATTGAATCCTCACAGGAACCCTTCAAAGGGGACTCATTACCCCTAACGTATAGAGCAGTGATGGCGAACCTATGACACGCGTGTCAGAGGTGACACACGAACTCATTTTTTTGGTTGATTTTTCTTTGTTAAATGGCATTTAAATATATAAAATAAACATCAAAAATATAAGTCTTTGTTTTACTATGGTTGCAAACATCAAAAAATTTCTATATGTGACACGGCACCAGAGTTGAGTTAGGGTTTTTCAAAATGCTGACACACCGAGCTCAAAAGGTTCGCCATCACTGGTATAGATCAAGAAACTGAGACTTGGCTAGGGAACACAGCTAGTTAGTATTGAAACCAGATTTCAAAACCAAATCTGTCTAACTCAAAAACTCTTCTTAGTAACTCTAAATTACCAATTTTAATTATGAATGTTCCATTCCCTGAGAGGACAGAGAATAGAGCAGGAGCCAGTATCAAAAGGACCTGATCCAGGGCATTTCCTGGAGGATGTGAACTTGGAGTCCACTTAAGTAATAGGAAGAGAATGAGAGGAAACATGTCACACAAGTAAAATAGGTGAGGCCCTTTGAATGAGCCACTAGCCCAATGCCCCCTACACAGGTGGCTGGCTCTCCTAGTTTTGCAGGTAAAGGACTGAGACTTGGAGAGATGGGGTATCCTGCTCCCAGCCCCACAGGTAAGACCTTGATGGAGTTACGATCACATTCAGGCTTGTTTGACACCAGAGGACTCGCCCATCTCCAGTCCACTGTGCTTCATGTCACTGTGAAGACGGAGGGTGACCACAGTCCATCTGCATGTGCCGTCCATTGGGTTGAGCATGATCCCGATGTTTACAGGGGCCTTGCAGGCACTATCTTTGATTGAAGCCACATATCTGGGTGGGAGAACATAGATAACAGCTAAAATATTCGGGGGATAAAATTGCTGGAACTTAGTAGCAATGAATTTTCACTTTCTCTCTTGATAATTTTCTTTTGCACTATAGCAGGACACATAAAACTGTACAAATTCCCATCATTTATTTAGCTTGCTTCAGATTATTTTGACATAGCTGTCATCTGGCTGACAGATGCAAACCCCTACTTCTCCCCCTCCCCAGGCTACCTTTATGGAGAAAAATATTAATGGCCCCTACCATTTTTCGAGTCCTTATAACGAGATAGCCAATATTAGCTTATATAATTCTTTCCGTAACTGGGCAAGGTATGTATTATTTATCCCAATTTTAAGATGAGGTAACTGAAGTCAAGAGAGGTTATGCAATTTGTGCAGATCACACAGGGAGCAAAGGGCACAGCCACGATGTGAACTTGGTCTGTGATTCCAAAATTCATTCTCTTTCCATGGCCTGAAGGTAACTGGATATCGGCTCTACATGGAGCCAGTGAAAAATAACAATCTTTTAAGGTCATGTTGGTGTATTTTAATAAAAGATAATAAATACTAGAAAGCGGTTGACATGTTGGAAACTGGGGCAGGTGGGGAGAAATGAAGCAAGGAAAACCTTCGGAGGCCATAGCGGGAGGGATCTGGAATGTGTGGCACCTGGATGAGGTTGGTGGCTGTGGAAATACAAAGTGGTGTCTCAGGGACCGTGGACTTAGTAGAGAAAGAATTGGTGAGATTTGAATCAACCAAAGGAAGGGAAGGCCTGAAAGGCTGATTGTTGGGAGGTATGATCATGGTATCATAGCCTTGAGGAAGCAGGAGATAGGTGAGGATGAAAAGGGATTCAAAAGGCAGGAGTGGTTTCTTCTCAGGGTTCAGCAGAGAGCCACAGACAGGGCAGGGCGGTCATTGTGAACATCTGGGCCACCTGTGGTCACACCAGTGCCCCTACAGCTGCTCACGAGTGAAGAAAGGTCTTCCTCGGAGAAGGGGAGCTCACCATTGCCAGCTCCTCCCCAGATGTGAAGCTCTGAATGTATTCTGGCTAAGAGCTGGGGAAAGTAGGCTTGAGGCCAGTGAGAAAAGAACCTGTGCTGAGTCATGCCTGTGTCTACACTGGGCGTGGCATCCTATTCGCCATGGGGACCACTCCCTCCTTTCCAGGCCTCCCCAAGCCCAGCCTCCCTGCACCATAGGAGGCTTAGGGAGGATCACCTCTGGAGCTGTCCAGCTCTCAGAGATGGACAGGAGCACTGATCAGTCCTAAGAAAACCACACCTCCTGAGAAGGAGTGAGGTCTTCCACTATTTTGTTTTCCATTCTTTTCTATTCAACCACTGTAGCACCTTCTATTTCTCTGAGTAGTACATTGAGATTATTTCTGGCTCTGCCCTGTTGCCCTGTGGATGGATTTTACCTAAGTTTTGTGGTCTGGATTATCATGACAGCTAGACTCCCCCCACCTGTAGATGCCTATACACAGACTCTGGAAAGTCCCATATAGGGCAGAGGTCACAGAGTGGCAGCTCATGAACTAAATATGGCCCACCAATGTATTCTGTTTGCCCTACACAATGTTTGTTAACATGTTGAATCAACATTTTTAACTTGGAAAGTTTTCCACATTTCCAAGTTCTCTTTAAAAAGGTAAAAAAAACTCTGGCAATTCTGAGCTACAATCCCACATGTCCCTAAGCAGCCAGAGTGAGTTACTGCTATTCTCTTTACACATAGGATTTTGTCTCTATTTTAGCACAGTCTCCACCCCTCCCTATGGCCTGACAGGCCTACCACTTTCATTTACCTCACTTATCCGGCCCCAACGTATAGTAATGGTATCGGCTCAAATAGAAGTTAGTTAGTGCCCAAAAAGTATGAATGTACTTGAGTGGTGGGTACAACTGAATTCTAATTCCTCCCCCTTCTTTTATGTCTTCTTCCCCTAATGACACTCTCTCCCCAAAATGCACAGCACCCCAGGATGAATGTTGAGCATCAAGACGTTGCCCCTTCCTTCCATGGTAGCATAACATAATCCTTCTTCCACCAAAACCTCATTCCACGATGCCTTCCTCATAGGTCCTATGCAGAGAGATCTTGAAAGTCATTTGGGACAATGTCAGTGTCATTGCCGTCACTTGAGTCACATTTCAGCTGAGGAAAATGCAAGACAAGAATATGGTGAAATTAAATAACTTCTCAGACTATTTAAGAAAGGAAGTGAGACACTGGGAAAGTGAATGGAGTCTCTGAGGCATAGTTGGGAAGGGCAGGCCACAGAAAGCCTGTGAGATTGGACTTGATCTTAGGGCCACAGACAGATGTGGCAGCATCTTACTCTGAAGAGGGACATGGCCAGATGGAAAGATCAGCCTGCAGAGGTCACAGGGGCAGGGTGGGAGGCTGGCAGGAGGAGAGAGGGACCTGTGGTCGGGAGACTATTCAGAATGATGTGGTTGGGTGTTTCTAGAGTCTAGTCCATCTCTGTCCACTTTGTATGCAACTCTGGACCTCAGTCTTCATCTGTGACCTTCAGATGACCTGAGGGCATTAGTCCTCCACCACTCTCTTTGGCACCTAGCACTTTCCACCTGCTGTTTCCTTCATGAAGGTGCAGTGAGGACAGGACCCTGCTCGCTTGGTTGGAACCTTCCCCTGGTTGACAAGTTAGTGCCACCAGCCACGCAAAGAATGTAGAGTGTCAGCACCCCTTAGAGAGAACTGTGGGTCCAGATACCCCAAGCTGATAAGAATGTCCAAATTGCAGTTTTTATGGTTATGCATCAGCTATATATTTTGATAGTGGGTTTTAATGGATTTAGATTAGTGTTTCCACAAAAGAGAAATAGCATCATGGAGTAGGGAATTGCCATAACGGGGCTCCTTCCAGCCCTCCTACCAGTAGGTAATGTGTACTTAACTAGGGTTTCTTTAGACGAGACAGGCTGCAAAAGCTAAGGGTATTGCCAAGAAGAAATAAGCATGGTCTCTTCAAGCCCATCTGGGCCCATTTGCAGGTCAGGGCTCCTAGAATTTTACAGCCACAATCTGACAGACAAAACCACCGAGAGAGCTGTTTTTATCCATAAAATAAATGCTCCTATTACTTCTAGCACTCTCAGATACACTTACGGCAATAGGCTCGAGTAATAGCTAAGGACCAGTCCTGTACCTTACGTAGATCTTAAACTTTGCAAAGCAGGCAGATTCTATATCTTCATCATCTCTTGAGTCCTCTCTGGGGCCTATTAGAGTTAACACTCAATAAAACACTTGCAAATGGACTCATTGCTCTTCAGTTCTTGAGCATGTGTACCATGCACCTACTATGAGTTAGGCACCTTATTTGGTGGTTAAGAGACAAAAAAAGGAATGAAGCCTGGTACCTCCACTCACAGTGGTTATATTCTAGTAGAGGGCCATCTCTGTGATCATATACATAGGTTCTAATGATTAAAACAGGGTACTAAGTATTATGAGAAGAATCTTTGAAAAGTGCTATGGAAGCTGAACTTGGGGATAGTGATGGGAAGTTCCTGATGTCAGAGCTGAGCTTTAGAAGATAAGTAATGTAACAATCACACCACCTTGCAGGGAAGTGTGTGTGTGTGTGTGTGTGTGTGTGTGTGTGTGTGTGTGTGTAAATTTTTCTTGGTACTGTATTGTGATTCAGTGTGACTAGTCTCGCCCCATGTGTAACCCAAACCAGACACAGTAACACTTGGACAGAGAGTCCTGTTGAGTCCTCTATGTTTTTTAAAACATGTTTTTATTGATTTTTAGAGAGAGAGGAAGGGAGAGGGATAGAGAGATAGAAACATCAATGAGAAACATCATCAATCGGCTGCCTACTGCATGCTCCCTAGTGGGTATCGAGCCCACAAACCAAGCATGTACCATCACCAGGAATCGACCTGGTAACCTTTTGGTTCATGAGTCGATGCTCAACCACTGAGCCGCACTGGCCAGGCTAGTCCTCTATTTTAAAAAAGCAATTAGACATTGTGGTCAAAAGTAATGGGCTCTGGGTTGGAGAGCCTCCTCTGCTACCATTCAGTCCTGGGTCCCCAGGTAAGCCAGGACCTCTGAGTCTCCGTGGCTTTATCTATCAGGTATTCACCCCCCTGCCTTGCTGGAAAGACAAAGCACTGGAAGCAAGTTGTCCTTCCACAGCCATTCCGACAGAACATGCTTTGTTGAGTGCCTACACTGTGCTAGGCAGTAAGGTAGGAATTGAGATCCATCCAAACTCTCCCAGCTACTGTCCAACCTATCTACCCTTGACAAATGGGTTTCGAAATAAGCATGTGCCTGGGAGGATTTGTTCTGAAAAGGAAAATTAGCCCTTGCCCCTAAAATGCAGGGCAAATCAAAATGAAAACTGTGCTCAACCAGCAAAACGACGCTCTCATCTCCTCGCCAGACCCCACCAGACTTCTAGGAAAGAGACAGCTCTTCAACCAATCCAGTAGCCAAAACAGTCCAGTCCAAAGTTTCCATTAAGCATCTCAGTTAATTAATTGCTTATCTGATGAATGCACAGCCTCCACCAAAGGAGGCTGAGACACACTGCGTTCAACCTTCCCCTCTTCTCCCTGTCTCTGTCCTTCCCTCTCTCCTCTGAGATACAGATGCGAATCCCACTCTTTAAAGGGGCACAACTCAAATCTGCTCACAGCAGCATCACCCATAAACGTCCTCCCTCCCCACCAGGCATTTCTGAAGACCTTCGTTTTCACCATTTCTCTCTTTGAAAGTGATTTCTTTGTCCGGAGCATGTGTGTGGCACTTCCCCTCCCTCTGCTCTGGACCCTGCACTGCGATTTGGCCATTCCTGGAGCCAGGCCATGGGAGAGGCGGCCATTCTTAGCCTCCCTGGACAAAGCCAGGGTTCCCTTGGCAACGAGAACTGTGTGGAGGTTGGGAGAAGGGGTTTCCTTCTACCCCCCAGGCTCTCTTTCAGCTGAAGAGCTCCAACCCCCCAGGGCTCTCTCATGGAGGCGACTCCAACCAGGGTAGGAAAACAATTCTGAACCTCAGTCCTTGGTGTTTGGAGCCAATTGTCTTGCAGGCAACTGGCAGGGAAATGTGGGGAGAATGGGAGAGGGAACCCGGACTACAGCTGGGGAGCATCCCGGCTCGGGCGGAGGGAAAGCCAGTTTCGTTTCTGCACCGGGCAAGTCTTGATCCTGGTAGTTTGGGGCTGAAAAGTGTATCTTTATCTTTGGGGAAGTGGGAGACTGGGAAAGATGGAAGGAAAGAGGTTTCTAGAGGCAAGTTATGACCTTGTTTTCTGGTTTCTTTAATATCCTTGACTTTTTCTGTAAATACGAGGAAATTAGGAATTGCTTGTTTCCATGCTAATGTCAACTCTTGCTTAATAGTTCTGCCCCTGCACTTGCCCAATGGTTCTCTCTCTCTCTCTCTCTCTTTCTCTCTCTTCCCCCCTTCCTTCTCTCCTCCCCTCATTCTCACTCTCTCTCCTTCCCTTTCACTCTTTTTGGACTTTATTGTTGTGATGATGGAGAAGAAAGATTTATAAAGTCTGGCGTGAAGTTTTCTTGTCGGAGGTCATCTCTGAATGCTGAGCCAGGATTAGGCACAGCTGGGACGGACTGACATGTCCCCTACTGGTTGTGCATGTACTTGAATCCCTATCACTCACCCAGAAGACTTCCAAAGTGCCTTTGGTTGATGGAGGGAATGTTTATTATTTATTTTTTTAAATATATTTTATTGATTTTTTACAGAGAGGAAGGGAGAGGGATAGAGAGTTAGAAACATTGATGAGAGAGAAACATCGATCAGCTGCCTCCTGCACACCTCCTACTGGGGATGTGCCCGCAACCAAGGTACATGCCCTTGACCGGAATCAACCTGGGACCCTCGAGTCCGCAGGCCAACGCTTTATCTGCTGAGCCAAACCGGTTAGGGTGGAATGTTTATTATTGATCGAGTTAGTAGTAATCAGCAGTTTCTACAGTAATGCAGAAGTGGAACATGGACCTCTGGGCAGAGGGTCGGGTGGGACATACTGAGTGATAGAAATAATTCAGCTCTTTCATTTCACCCCAGGACTTCAGAGTAAGTGATAATCATGCTGTGAAGGCTTCTTAAAGGGACCCTCCCCTTAAGGTTTTTTTTTAAAATATGTTTTCAGAGAGGAAGGGAGAGGGAGAAAGAGATAAAAACATCAATGATGAGAGAGAATCATCGACTGACTGCCTCCTGCACGCCCCCCACTGGGGACTGAGCCTGAAACCCTGGCATGTGCCCTGACTGGGAATTGAACTGTGATCTCCTGGTTCATAGGTCAATGCTCAACCACTGAGCCACGCCAGCAGAGCAGTTTAAGGTCTTTAAAGAAAGCAGAGATAAATGGAAGAAGCCAGAGCAGCACCATTCCTCTCTCTCTCTCTCTCTCTCTCTCTCTCTCTCTCTCTCTCTCAAAAAAGTTATGCTTAGGGTGAGGCCTAAGCATAACTGTTGGAGAAGACTCCGAGAAGGTTCTTGAAGGCTCTGTTTAAGGTTAAACTGATTACTGCACTAAATACCTATCAATCAATATTTCAATGTCAAAAATATATGAATTATAATCATTTTCATTCTGTATTCAAACTTTCCGTAAACTCGTTGGGGACAGGGATTCTACTATTTTCATTGTGGTACCCCAGGTTCTAACCAGTTATTGGGCCATGTACATTCTGGGCACCCAATCAATGTTTGTGGAATTAAATTGATTCTTGGATGAGCAGCCTGGGTGTATTGGCTGTTTATTATTTGCAGCGTGGAGTATAGAGCTGGAACCAGTCTTGTTATCGGGAGACTTGGGCTCTAGGCTGGGCTGTGACATTCATTAGCACTGGGACCTTGGCCAAGCCATTTCAGTTCTCTGACCCTCTGTTTCTCAATCATTAAGTGACATGACAGGGTTTGGATGAGAATAGTGTTTCTCCACCCAAAGTACTTAGATGAAATCTTGTTCATACTGCCCTCAGGTCTCAGGAGAAGAGGATTGGGGGACTGGAGGGGGTGCAGTCTGGTCAAGAACAGCCCCTGCAGAGGAGGATGGTACAGACAGTGGAGGAAATAGAGCAGGAAGTTGCTCAGAGATTAGAGGCTGGAAAACTCAGGATCCCAGATGACCTCTCACCTTCAGAGTTGTGAGCCTACTCTTTCCCAGTTTAGTACCACCTCTCCCATATTGGGTGCTTTCTAAGGATGAGACCACATAATACCCTGATTTCTTCCGATATAGGCAAGCAAGCTGTCCTTCCTGCCGGGGACCAGGGGACAAGACTTCTCAGGGCTGGTAGATGTGAGTCACAACCCTCAGAGTGCTGAACAACTGCTCTAAACCGGTCACACTCTGTTGTCTGATTCTAGTATATTCTTTCATTTATTCAACAATCAACAGATAGTTATTGAAAGCCTACCAAGTCAGGTACCATCTACCAATGAGTAAGACAAGTTCTTTGCCCTCACGATTTAAAAAAAAATAATAAGGGGGTGGGGGGTAGACAGATAAACATGACTATTGCCTAGTGTGATAGGTGCTACAAAGAAAACTTTGAAGCAATGTGAAAAGATGATGAGTGATGGGTGGGTGGTGGGTTTTGTTGTTGTTGTTGTTTTATTTGTGTTTTTTTTTTTATATAACAGCGGTCAGGAAAGTTCCCTTTGAGGAGGTGATATTTAGGTTGAGGCATCAATTAAGTGAGGGATTGAGTCATTCTGATACTGAGAGAAGAGCATTCCAGGCTGCAGAACCACAAGTTCATAGATCTTGACCTGGAGGTTGGCTTGACATGTTTAAGGCAAAGCAAGGTACCTGGGGCTGGAACCAGGTAGGTGGAGCTGAGGGAGGTCAGCAGGACTGAGAGATTCTCTTGGGAGGAGCGATTCTGGTGGAAAAATACAGCAAGTGACCTCAGGCTCCTGGGAACCAGAGAGGAGCCCTGGTCACCTAGGGACGGCAGAAAAGGGAGAGGATGGGGGCTCTGGCCAAAGGGGCATGGATGGGAAGAAAAGGGACACTAAATCTTTACCCTCAGCTGTTCCTAGAACTGAGGTGAGGAGGAAATGCAAGGGCTCAGGGAGCAGGCCAATGTAGCAGCTTTATCTGATCAACTCGGCTTGATGTGCAAGGGTCTGTCTGGGAGATGTCTGTAGGGGGCAGCCCGACCCCATCACCTTATACCCCCGATGACCATCACCGGCACACCGAGAAACAGTGCTTCCTTTTTCTCAGACACCACAGCTCACCTCCTTATGGGCCTTCCTGGAGGCTCCTCCTTCCTCTCTCGGGACTTTAGGAGTGATGGTTCTCTCAGCACTATGGACGGTGTCTTGCTAGGGACTATTTCTTGGCCTGGCACTCAGGAAGGCCACAGATTATCTTCATTCTCTTTGATCTCTAAGTTTCCACTGGTGCACTTAAGTAGATCCTTCTACTAAGAGTCTACTGCTATAAACCCACCGATGCATTCAAGCCCAACAAGGAATCATTTACCTACTTCAAGATTTTAATCTTGTGTTTGAGGGTGCATTTATAGGCGTAACCCTATAGGTCCAAAAGCCATGGTGGCTTCACTTGATTGGACGTGAGGAATCCGAGCTTGAGCTCTATCCTTAGGGGTTCCTCTGGGCTCCCGGATTCAGACTTCAGTTTGTTGCTGTAAGCCGTGGAAACTGGTTACACAGTTCTTCAACTCCAGGTAATATAAATACAGTACCATGTATTTCTTGGCACTCTTAACTTTCCAACCAGCCTACACAGAGAACTCCCCAGCTTTTTGGAATGCTGAATAATTCACCAGACCCATCGGCCATGGTGTTTCAGGGCTCAGGCGGCTCCTCCCACTGATCCAATGAGCAGATGTGCTAATTTTTTCACTTGCTCAAAATGCTTCAGCCATTGGAATGAACACCATGGACTCGGGGGTTGGATCAGCCATGCAGTGTCCTCACACCCTTTCTAATTCACAGACCAAGCAACTGCCCCCTGCATACACCTCAAGGGTTACCTTGCCTAATTCCTAGAAGCATCTTAATAACTGTGCTATCAAGTAGCATGATAGCTCAATTTCAACATGGGCCTGCCCCCCTCACCCAAGACCTTTTAGAAAAGAAAGAGAAGAAAGTAAACTTGCTTAGGCTCAATCAACTGTTCCCTTCCCAATGTCTTCTTCCCCATTGGTGCTTAGATGATCTTACCAGTGGTTCTCAACCTTCCTAATGCCGAGAGCCTTTAATACAGTTCCTCATGTTGTGGTGACCCCCAACCATAAAATTATTTTCGTTGCTACTTCATAACTGTAATTTTGCTACTATTATGAATCGGAGTGTAAATATCTGATATGCAGGATGTATTTTCAGGGGTCGCGACCCACAGGTTGAGAACCGCTGCGACCATGACAGAAATGGTAGATGAAGCCCAGCAAATCCAAAACACTGCTGGTTGGCAACAGAGCTAGTAGCCTTCATTAAGCCACTGGGGCCCGGGCAAAGTGGAACCAGAAGCGCCTACCTTCCTGGTGCTTACCATTGAAATGGGAACCCCCTGCCATGAATAGAGGAAGCCCATTCGAGGGGGTAAAGACTGATAACTAAACATGTGGAGGGGATGGGAATGTTAGAGAAGGAGTCTGTGCTAAAAGTAAATGATTTTTTACAAGTGTGGTTAACTTTACTGAGACTTAAAATTAGAAAACACAGCATGCGTTTTCCCCCTTAAAATAAAAGCTTTGATAGAATCTTATCTGCCATGCATTAAAGGAAAAAGACAGTCTCTGAGAAAGCTTTTGAAATTATGACCATATTTCAAGTATGATAATCAGCAGGAATATTTGATGCGATCAGAAGTCAACTGATGTGCAATCACTTTATTTTTCTAATTTTTTTAACATATATTTTTATTGATTTCAGAGAGGAAGAGGGAGCGAGAGATAGAAACATCAATGATGAGAGAGGATCATTGATTGGCTGCCTCCTGCACACCCCACACAGAGGATGGAGCCCAAAACCTGGGCATGTGCCCTGACTGGGAATCAAACCATGACCTCCTGATTCATAGATCAACATTCAACTACTGAGTCACACGAGCTGGGCAGCAATTGCTTTATTTAGATCAACTTTGTCATTTGCGTCCCCCTGTTAAAAAGACTTGTTTATAGACAATATCTATCTACCATCACCTCGCAACAGTCTAGGCCCCAAAAAAAGAAAAAGAGAAAAAGAAATAGGCCAATTTGTTGAATTCTGTCTAGTGTGATAGTTTTCCTGTCTCCCAAGTGAAAGTAGTCATTCATTTTGTATTTAATCTATAGCCAGAAAAATGGGATTCGATGCTAAGTATGACATTTTGTGCTGTGTTTAGCTGGGATTAGGACCAGCTGATTGACTGAACCAGCTTAAGAGGGTGCCCTTATGAATCAGCCTTTCCGACGTAATGGCCTAATATTCATAATTTAGACCCGGGCATCTATCACTCAGCCCCGACCCGTCTAGAGTTCGCTGTTTGTTTCAGCGTATCGCAGTGGGCCCGAGCAGATGGCGCCTCTGCAAGTTCTCACCATTTCTCCAGCAACTCTTAAATAACTGTGAGATTTATGGCATTATCTTTGTCCAGCCGGCACGCATTCCCCCAGATATAATTTTGTTCCCGTTTTATGTGATGTTGACAAGTGGTAACTGCTGGGGTGTTTCTGTGCGAAGTGGTTAAAGCTAGCAGCGTCCCTGAGAGCGTCCCCTGGGAGCGAGGGCTCCCTAACCTCCCTCTTTTCCAAGATACACCACATTAAATGAGACTTGAGCACCCAGTAGTTACTGTTTTCCTTGAACGTTGTCAGTCTCGCAGTCTGATGGAGGGCTTGCGCATTTGGGGTTTGGGTTGTGTGTTTGTTTGCCTCCTGGAAAGGTGGAAGCGCAGAGAGAAATCAGAGGACGTCTGTCCACTTCTCTGCCTGTTGTCGGAGCAGGGATGGTGATGGAAGTAAAATCTCACAATTTCGGGATAGAAACTGAGGAGGTGGGGAGTAGTAATGAGAGGCTTTGGCCAGAGGAGGTGGGGGCGGGGCGGGAGGGGAGGGGAGGCCCAGGAGGTGGGAGGGGCGGGCCATCTGGTGTTAATCTCCTGCTGTGTGTTTTCAGGGCAAAGTAGTCAGGGTACTTTGTCAAGGTACAGTCTGCTTTTGCAGACACAGATGGAGCAAAAAAAGGAGATTAATACATGTGGTTCTAACCACCTTTCATATCTTTACAGTTAAACATTATTTATAGAAATCAATTAGTCCTCTGTCTCTGCAATTTTATTATGAGGCTCTGTCCAAGTTTCTGGCAAGCTCTTTAAGAGGATGATTGATGGTAAACTTTCAGAATGAATAAAAAATGAGCCCTCCCCTAGGAATTGGGGCAGTGGAGAAAAAGGTAAATGATAAAAATTACAAACTCTGCAAGTCGCTGGGAAACTAATGTAGGATCAGTGTGGTCCTTGTTACACTATTTTTCCTTGTCGATTTATCTCTCCCTCTTTCTCTCTCTTTCTCTCTCTCTTTCTTTCGTTCGCACAAGTAGCTGCCTGTTTGCACAAGTAGCTGCCTGTTTGAGAGAGCTTGATGCCTTCAACTGAAGTTGCAGGCAAGTGAAGGTTCATTCATTTGCCAGGCTAGTCAATGCCACTTTGGTTTGATTACTGATGCTCCTGTGAGATAAAGAATCCCAGGAAAACATGGGACTGAGCTCTCGTGTTTTGTCTACTGGAAAATTTCATAAGCGATGGGAGCTGCCGATGGGCCTCCGCTCAGTAAGTGTAGGAACCAAGTCATGGTGAGTGTAAAATCCCATCGCGGTGAATTCCGTAGCAGATGCATATTGATTTATTCTGAAATCCTGGCCTTGGTGTTGTGCTGCCAAAGCTCACATCCTCAGGCTTAGGCATGAGACAGGTACGCTGCCTGGGAAGTGAAGAAGGATTGAACAGTCAAATACAGTTCTAAACCCAGGAGGGGCAGGAGACGTGGCGCATTATCCTCCTTCTACCTGCAGCTGCTGGCACCTTGGGGTGGGAGGTTGTCATTCTGTCTCATTGGCTGTTTTGAGAGGATAAGAGGGTTCTTTTGGCCTCTGATAGCTGAGCTGTTAGTGGTGGCAAAGGGCAAATGGAATTAGAGCAGCGGTTCTCAACCTGTGGGTCGCAACCCCTCTGGGGGTCGAACGACCCTTTCACAGGGGTCGCCTAAGACCATCAGAAAACACATATATAATTACATATTGTTTTTGTGATTAATCACTATGCTTTAATTAGGTTCTATTTGTAACAATGAAAATACATCCCGCATATCAGATATTTACATTATGATTCATAACAGTAGCAACATTACAGTTATGAAGTAGCAACGAGAATAATTTTATGGTTGGGGGTCACCATAACATGAGGAACTGTATTAAAGGGTCGCGGCATTAGGAAGGTTGAGAACCACTGAATTAGAGGGATTCGTGTGCCACTTGAAGGTGGAAAGGATGCTGAGGGACTTAGGGAAGGTTTCTCAACCTCAGTGTTCATCTGTGGAAAGTGAGAGCTACAGTGGTAGCCTCCTCTGACGTTTGCTGTGAGGATGAAATGATATCGGGCCTGAAGTGTGTCATATCGTGTAAACATAGCAAACCCCCTTGGTGGCCTTGTCAGGATGAAGAGGATTCGAGAGGACTTTTCTCATTTCCTTAAGGTTTGGTGTTCAATACAGAGCATGTTCTTATTTGTTACCTGAGAACTGTATTTGACATGAACCTTTGCACACAGTAGGTCCTAAGTACACACATTATGATTTAAAATTCCTTTCGTTTAGATGGAGTTTTCCATTCAACGGGAGCTGCTGATCTGAATGTATATAGGCTCAGTTTAATAGTATAGGAAATGTGTAATTTATAAATGTTCGATAATTCCTCACGTTACAGAGATCATCTTCTAGCTTCTAGCCTGATGAAACCCCCTAACACAAACCTGACACATATGTGTCTAGGAAACATTTATGGAAGGATTGTGTAAAACCAACCTAGGAGACTAAAAGAGAACTAAGCAAGGAAAGGGTTTTAAATAAAAAGTTTATTAACTTGTACATGTTCACAGGAAAAAAGTTCCATGAACTGAATTAGGAGAATAATCACTTGCCAACTATAGAAAACATGTCTTCCTGAGTTAAGATAACACAATTTATTAGAAGATTTGGGGCCAGTTCTCAGAATCCAGGAGAATGCTAGGCAACCCTGCTTGCAAAACAACAGGATTCGGCCAGCAACACGGTTCCCTGTTGCTGACACTGTTTAGCGGCCTCATTGTTCAGCACCAGGAATGAGCTTCTATCAGTATTTTCATACGAGCTCCACTCTTAAGAGTCAAAGTCCAAGACCAGCAGCTTGGTTCAGTGGTTGAGTGTTAAACTATGAACCAGGAGGTCACGGGTCGATTCCCGATCAGGGCACATGCCCAGGTTGCAGGCTCAATCCCCAGTAGGGGGTGTGCGAGGCAGCCCATCAATGATCTCTCATCATTGATGTTTCTATCTCTTTCTCCCTCTCCCTTCCTCTCTGAAGTCAATAAAAAAAATTGTTTTTAGAAGAGTCAAAGTCCCAGGAGAGAGTCCAATTGGCCTAACTTGGGGCACAGATCCACCCCACCCTCAGGTGTAGAGGTGTGGGGGTCATATTTGCAGACCCATCAAGAGGACATAAAATGAGGAGAGGTCGTTCTAACAGAAATCAGGAGGCTGCAACAGATGGCAGGCAATCAATGTTCCCATGGTACACTTACATCTAGATATAATAATGCGTGTTGTGTTAGTTTCCTAGGGTTGCCATAACAGAGTACTGTAGACTGAATGGCTTCAACAGAACTGTATTGTCTCACAGTTCAGGAGGCTAGAAGTCCAAGGTGAAGGTGCTGGCAGGTTCCTGCTGGGGGCCTGAGGGAAGGATCCATCCCAGTTCTCTCTCCTTGGTTTGTAGATTGGCCGTGTTCTCTCTGTATCTTCATGTTGTCTTCTCTCTGCACATGCCTGTGTCCAAATTTCCTCCTCTTATGAGGACACCCTCATCTTGGATTAGGGCCCAACCTGTGACCTCATTTTCATTTAATTTCCTCTTTAAAGCCCCTGTCACTGAATACGTTACACTCTAAAGTACAGGGGATGCTCAGCCTGTGTGGCTCAGTGGTTGAGCATCAACCTATGAACAGCAAGTCCTGGTTCAATGCCCCATCAGGGCACATGCCCAGGTTGTTGGCTTGATCCCCAGTGTGGGGCGTGCAGAAGGCAGCTGATCAATAATTCTCTCTCATTATTGATGTTTCTATCTTTCTCTTCCTCTCTGAAATCAATAAAAGTATATTCTAAAAAACAAAGTATGGCGGTTAGGGACTTAGAATTTCAATACATAAATTTGGTGAGATGGGGTGACACAATGCAGCTCAAAACTGCATGCTATAGACACACTAATTTATTGAATTAAGCAAATGAATGGATATATTAATGGACAAAGACCCGTTGTGTCTATAGCATTTTTTAGTGAAAATTTAATTATATTTGGCAAACTCTGCAGAGATCTTTGATGTTCCAAATTTGCTGCTTCACCTCATCAGAACAGAGATTAATGGGTTTTCTCCCCTCCATTATTTCTCTTTTAAAAACATATTTGATCCTCAACTATAGAGTTGTTCTTGGGAACTACTGTAATATCATACATATTCTCTGGGGGAAAAATTAAAAGCCGTAACAATAAAGCTTAGCTTTCTATATTAAAAAAATAAATTAAAATAAAAACACATTTGAATTTTGACTAAACAAGAATGGGCAACCACTTTGTATCAGAGATGCCAATTTTGCCTATAAAATTTGTCAGAGATTTTTTCTAAGAGCAGAGCCAAGTAGAAATGACTCAATATTACCTCCACTACACATACGGGTTTTCTCTTTGACTCTGGCCACTGTTTAGACCTGACACTATCCAACCTTGAGCAATACACAAAGTAAATAATATTCATGGAGTGATGTAGCAAGCCCTGGCTGGCTCCTCGCCTATTTAACTGGCTTCCTGAAACGCTCAGCTCCCAGGGTTTATGGTCCTATGAGTCACATTTTCTCAACACACACACACATTTGTGGTCTCCTTCCCTGACCAGTGTCCACTCTTGCTAGACGCATCCTCCGTACCTATGTTTCCTTGGAAAGATGTATCCACTGATACATCTGATGGAGGAACTAAGAGGAGGTTTGTTCCTGAAGGTTTAGAGGTAGTTTATGCTATTTATACCTTTGTAGGGGTGTGAGGAACTGCAGTGCCAGGAGGCCTGGATATCCACGGGACTTTGTCCAGCTTGCTTTGCCCAATAGTGCCTGCCTGCCTTCGCTTTCTAATGCCTGCGACTATGAGTCCACTGGACTTAGGAGACAAGCCAAACAAATAAATAAGCTGGAGAAGAAATCATCTGGAAATTTAAAACAGCCTTTGTTGATTATTCGTTACTCAGTGTACATAGGCCTAATGTGATGATTTGTGGGGCGTATATATCTCGGGGTGTGTGTGTTGGGGTTTGTGCACATAAACACATAATCTTCAACAGCAGTAGCTGGCAGGACTGGCGTGAAAATATTCCTCCACGTGTATCAATTAGGAAGATATTGGACTCCAAGCCTTCTCATAGCCCATCCCCCACCAGCTTCTTTTTGTTCCCCTTCGCTGTGGCTACATGCCGCTCACCTTGCTTTCTCACTCTTCTGCACCTTGCTTCTGCTGCTCCCTCTGCCTGGAGAGACCTCCCTGTGCTTCACCCCCTTCTAGACCCTGATAATGTCTAAACATGTTTTGCATCTCAGCCCAGAGGGCAGATCCTCTGGAAATCCCTCCCTGTCCACTTCTCTGCTTCTTGGTCTCAGTCAGACGCCCCTCCTCAACATCCCACAGTGCCCTGTCCATCTGCACTGTGTCTGTTTTGATGCTCTGTCATCATTCATAATTCATCGTCTGTTTGTCTGTTTCTACCCAAACTGTGAGCTCCTTGAGGGTGGAGACTATACCCCTCTTATTCTCCAGCCCCTAGCACAATCCTTGGCGCATGATAAATATTTAATGGCTGGATGAATGAGTGAATGAATGAATGAATGAATTGATTGATTGATTGAAATGAAAAAAAATAAACAGTTGGAAGCAGAGCTTTCCTAATATGTACAATCTGAAAGTTTTGGAAGCCTCTTTATCTAAAAGCAGTACCAAAGTCCCTTAAATATGGACAGATGCCCCCTAGATTCCAAGTTGAAAACGGTCTATGATCCCCAAGTTATTCTTGGGGCCAGATATTATTATAAAGTATAGCCCATTTCTCAGGATAATGCATCAATTGGTTTTTTCAATAAAAATCTGTTCTGTCAGTTAAAAATACTCAGTGGAGGTAACTATTGCACAAGCCACCGTGGAAAATAAAATTCAGTGCAGACTGCCAAAATTATAGCCTGCTAAGAAGAAATGGGCAATATACATAATATGTTCATTATTATGGTGCAGTGAAAAGTACACTGGAAGTAGAGCCAGAAGGCATAGGTTCAAACCTGGTCCTCACCGTTTGCTAGTTGGGTGGCACTGGGCAGTTCATGCTGTAGAGCTCACCTAACTTGATGGTCATCAAATGAAATGGAGCTCGTTCAAGCTGCCTTATGAACTTTAAGTGCCGTACCAGTATGCTGGGATAAAAATATATATTGCTTGCAGACCTACTATATGCCTGTCTTTCCATTTATTTATTTATTCTTCTATTTTTGTTGATTTTAGAGAGGAAGGGAGAGGGAGCAAGAGATAGAAACATCAATGATGAGAGAGGATCATTAATCAGCTGCCTCCTGCACGCCCCACACTGGGAATCGAGCCTGAAACCTGGGCATGTGCCCTGACCAGAAATCAAACCATGACCTCCTGATTCATAGGTCAACGCTCAACCACTGAGCCACCGCGGCCAGGCTGTCTTTCCATGTAAGCATATTAAGGTTAATAAACCCACTACGGTGTCGGGTGAATTTCCCGCCAAAATATAAGATGGCGCGTTAAAATGCCTATATCTTTTGAAGTATGGGTTCGATTGAAATGAAATATTTGGTAATACGCAGTTACAATCGGCCCGAGTTTACACGTTTCCCGCACTCCACCGCAAATCTATATGAACCGAGTTTAAGACGGCTCCCGCGGAGTACGCGCAATTCACGCGAGCCGACTTAACTCGTTTCCCGCAACCCAAGTGAACCCAAAGCCAGATTTCCCCAAAGTTACCCAGTATCTGTTTTTGTCTATTCCATCCTATTATCATTCTCAAATGTATGCTTTTACCAGTACAAATATCTTTTAGAAAATATTTCAAAATTCCCCAGAGAGTGACTGTTCCATGTCATTGTCACTGCTGTTATATCAACAGTTATTCTGTATTATATAGACTGCTGTTATATAGACCACTCGCTATGAGATAGGATGATGTTGCTTATACCTCATCGCCTTGTCAAGTGAGTAGATTTGCCAAAAAGATACAAATGAGTGTTGTCTGGGTAACGTGTTCTACATGCCCGAACTCTTCAGAGCCCTGCTGGGATCTACACAGCAGCCATGCCCACAGTCAGCCCATGCCCTTTTGTTGCCTTTGAATCAGCTGTGCGGGACACTTGGCGTCACGGAGCCCAAACATTCAGATGTTGGACTCATTTTTTTTCATCTTCATATGGGTATCTGGCACTCGGAGAAACAGCTAACTTCAGCCTGGAATACAGCATCCAAGGATTGTTTAAACATGGGATTAGCCTGGGCTTTCTCGGGGGAAATGTTCTTTTCAACATCACTTTCTACAGCAGTGATCTGATCCTGTTTATGAACAACATTGTCAGTATTGTTAATAACAACCAGAATTCCTTCGCCTCTGTCATAATCACACTCATCCCTCCACCCCACCCCCATTGCCCTAATTCACGATTCCTAATTCTGCTTTGGAATTCAGTAACCCTTTGCCTGCCTCTGCCTTCCCCATGCCCATCTGCCCAGCACACTCTCACACTCCTGTCAATGCAGGCTGTCCGTGGGAAAATGTGAGAGGTTTCCTTTTGCCTCCACAATAGTTTCCATATATTAGGTCTCCCAGAATCTGATGCATAGTATGGAGGGAAAAAGCACAAGGGAAAAAGTCAGGTGGTCTTTGTTCTGGTTCCCGTGGTGCTTGGATGGAGCCCTGAGTAGGAGGGAGCCCTGAGATCTAGGAAGAGTTCCCTTGATTGTGAAGTGATTGGACAAGATCAGCAATGCCGGCTGAGTGGCATCTGGGCACCATTTCTTTCCTGCAGTGCCCTCAGAATTCATTTTTTATTAATTCTGGGCTTTTCTTACTGAGCACTAATGAGCTGCACAATCATGCATGCAGTCACTCCCAGGCGACCAGAATTCACCCTGGAAATCAAAGCCCTTTCACCCCCTGGTTGGGTTGATCTCTGAGATTGCTCTCTGCTCTTACGTTCCATAGTTCTACAATTTTCTTTCCATTTTACATGTCTACTGCTCCCAACGCAGAGCCCACACTGTGGCCAACAGCATTTTAAACATTTCCTTCAAATGCATTTGGAACATTTTAAGCCACTGAAATGCCCTTTCACGTCACAATCTTCAATCAAAAATCCTACCCATCCTACAAAACTCCAGTGAGCTCCACTCTCCCGCGAAACCTTTGCCAGCAACCCCAGCTGGAAGTGATCATGCCCTCCACTCTCAAATCCCCATGATAGCTTTTCATTCAATTATAAGAATATATTGAGAACAAACTCTATCCCACCCCTCTGACCTTCTGGACTGCTGCCTTTAATGATATTTGTAGAGATCTCAGCCCTCTCCTACACCATAAACTCCTGTAATTTAAAAACAGACAACTTGTGTTCAAATTCTAGTTCTAGTTAGGTGTCGTGAGTCCATACACAAGTCATTGAATCTAATTCCTGAGAAGCCTCCACGGTGTACCAGCAACTAATACAGTGCCTGGCACACCCTGGAAAATCAATAATTATTTAACAGAAGAAAGAAAGGAAGAAACAGATATATAGAGAGAAATCTACAAAGACCAAATGAGCTTAGTGAATTGAATGAGCTTAGAATTAAATGAGAATACACACACACACACACAAACATATACACACATAACATTATATATATATACACACACATAAAATAAACATATATTTTATATATATATATTTGAAAACCTTGGCTCAAATATCAAAAATGTAATGGAAAGATATATTACCATTATTAGTAATAACAGATAAAACATTAATTGAGGGCCAGTTTTGTGATAAGAACTTTGTGTAATCTGGAAGCTGGCATTGTGTAAATCTTGTTCATAGCTCTACTCTTCCCCTTTTGGTGACTTTGGGTGAGTCACTTGACTCTTCTGTACCTTCATTTTCTATATTAGGATAAAGTATACTATGGTGCAGTAACAACTCCCCAATCTCTCAGTGGTTTAACATGACAACAGTTTTTCACTCGCTCTACATATCCATTGTAGGCAAGCAGGTAGCTCTGCTCCATACAGTCATTCAGGGACCCGGCAGGGGATGGAGGCTCCACCATCCTGTAGCCCTGTCATCTGGAACACATGGAACCCCCGGTGCAATCGCAGGGGAAGAGAGTGCAAGTTCTCACACCAGCACTTAATGTCCAATGCAGAAGTGGCCTGTGTGACTTATAGCCACAGACTCAACCTCTGTGGGCCTGTGAAGTGCAGCCTTCCAGGAACTCAGAAGGAGAAGTGATCCAGACATCAGTGACCATTAGAAATGTCTGATGAGGATAACAATGACTCCTCTGTAGGACTCTTGGGAGAATTCAGTGTAATAACCTCACCAAGCATACAGGACAGGCCTTCAGCAATGGTTGTGCCTTTCCCCTTTTCCTCCTGATGAACTGTGGCAAATTGAATATATATATTGTTATTTCTTTTCCATTTAAAACTTATGACTTTTCCCATAGTACTCAAGAAATATTTACTAAATCACTTTAGTAAGAAATGTGCAATTATATTTATAAGCTACCTTAAATTCACAGGAAATGTGTTTTCCTGGTTATAGCGTGATAATCAATTGCAAGGCTCATGTCACATTTTGAGTAATTGTTATAATCTAGAATCCATAGGCATCAAAGCACTTGCTTTTGTCTTGTATTTGTTTCTTTACTTCTTTACAAATATTTTCAGAATTCATAAAACATATTCATAAGCTTATACTTCATTATCATTATCTTGTTAGCAGGATGATCTTGGTTTTATACCGTCATCAACTTATCTCTTCTTCCTGACTTGGTCACTGCCTTGTAGCCTGTAGCCAGATGCCTGTGGCCAGCTGTGCCTGCCCCAGCTCCAGAGGGGGCCTGAGGGATTGCTTTTTCCTGTGCCCCAACAAGAGGGAAGTGTGCTGGGTGGCTCGTGGGGAAGATTTTCTCACTCTTGAGAGAGTCGCTGCCTATTTTCCCAATGACTGGGCTGGATGTGACTTGAGCTGAGGAGCAGAGAGACGCGAGGTCGACCAGCCAGCCCTGGAGCTCTTGCTCCCTGTTTCATGACATGATAAATTGCTTATTTTTTCAAGCTCATTTGAGTCAAGGTTTTTAATTACTTCCAGCTGAAAATAGTCTAACGAAAACCAATACCATCACATATTCAGATTTACTCATTCATGAAAGCAAAAGCACTGAGAGCCTACTGGGCAAGGTGTTTGGGGAAGAGCGATGAGAACGTGGAATCAGCAGCCACCCTCGTAGAGCCTGGAGGACCGAAGGGAATGCGCCATTCTCCAAAGGTCTGCCCTTGGAGTTCTGCCCGGTTCTGTAATGGTAGCACCATCTTCCAGCTGAACTGCTTGTAAACCTCGGAGTCATCTCATACTCCTCTCCATTTTACAGTGTTTATGCAGCCTTTCACCAGGTGCAGTTGGCCATACCCTCAAAATCTATTTGGCCCTCACTGGTTTGGCTCAGTGGATAAAGCATCAGCCTGCAGACTGAAGGGTCCCAGGTTCAATTCTGGTCAAGGGCACGTGCCCGGGTTGTGGGCTCGATTCCCAGTAGGGGGCGTGCAGGAAGCAGTCAATCATGATTCTCTCTCATCATTGATGTTTCTATCTCCCTCTCCCTCTCCCTTTCTCTTTGAAATCAATAAAAATATATTAAAAAATCTATCCAGAGTTACTCCACCTCACGTGCTCTTCACTGTGACCCTCCTGGTCCAAGCTACTGTCATTTCTCCAATGGTGAACTGCAAACTAGATCTCCCTGTGAGTAGAAATGACTGTTGTCGGCCATGGTAGCCAGAGCTATGCCTTTAGGGGGTGGAGGCCTGCTGGAGAGCTTGAGGAGTGAACAGGTACATGGAGGTAGCAGACTGGAGACATTTGTGTCTAGAATTTTTGCTTTGGAGAAAAAGAAATAGATGGTTACTTTTGGGGAATGGTGGTCTCAAGGGAGTCTTATTTGGTTTCAATTTTAATAGAGTAACAGCAGAGCCTGCTTGAAAATTATGGGGAATGACTCAGGAGAAAGGGGAGGGGGTGGAGATCCAGAGAGTGTGAACAAGCGATGGCTCCCTGAGAGAGAGGCGAGGGGACGACGGTCTGGTGGCCTGGCCTTGCATCAGAGGAGGGCTGCGCTCTCCTTTGTAATAAAAGCAAAGCGGCAGAGGCAGAGTGTGGTTGGGAGGTTTGTGGACCCAGCAGGAAGGAAGAGTCTCCATTGGGGGTTTCCAATTTCTTTATGAAGGATGGGGAGTGCGTCCACGGAGAGGGAGGAGGAAACGATGGGAGGGTGCGGGGTGAGCAGGAGATTTGAGGAGAGCAGAAAAGTGAAACAACCACTGACTAGAGAGGCAGAGCCAGCTTCCTGGACCCCCCTGGGGACGTTGCCAAGCCTGTTGAGAGCTCCTCGTGGGGGCGACGATAACAAATTGATGGAGAGGGGAGCTGCCCTGTGGTCCCTGCTCTGGGGGCGAGTATGTGCCCTGTTGGCAGCCTCGGTGCCGAACCCTGAAGGTACTTATGCTGGGAGGCAGCAGGGGAGAGTAGGGCTGCTCCATGAGGCCATGCTTGGTCATTCTGATAGAGTCGGCTCATTGATTTTGGTCCGTCGATCTACTTGGAAGCTTAGACTGCAGGAACTGTCTGATCAGGCCTGTCTGAAAAACCCATGTAGATCACCGCCAGCCATGCTGAGGAGATGAAACCCCCCTCTGGGTCCTGAGACTCTGGGATCGGTGCTCCTTCCTTGCTCCAAATTGAAAAACAAAAATGAAAGTATCTTTAAAAAATGATCTTGCAGGGCAAATACATTCATTCACCCAACATGTATGGACCTCCTGCTATGTTCCAGGTGCGGCCGAAGGTCCCACGAGGAATAGGATGGGTTCCCTGTTCCTACAGGGCTACCTGCCCAGAGGTGGGAGAAATACCTAAGCAAATAATCACCAGTGCAAGTACAGGAGGAGGTGTAAGAGCTATGAGAACATAGAGCAGTGGTCGGCAAACCGAGGCTCGGGAGCCACATGCGGCTCTTTGGCCCGTTGAGCGTGGCTTTTCCACAAAATACCACGTGCGGGCACGCACATCCAGTGCGATTGAAGCTTCGTGGCCCATGCGCAGAAGTCGGTTTTCGGCCTGGGTGAGTCTACTTTGAAGAAGTGGCGTTAGAAGAAGTGGGGGGTGTCGGTTGGTCGGGCAGGCAACGTGAGACGCGGCGCAGGCGGGCTGTGGGATATGCAGCGTGGGGAAGGTACATTGTTTTGAGGTACGTTCGCTGAGGTCGACCCCTTCCAACTCTCCCATCCACACTCGTCTGTCTGAAACAAGTATGCAAGATGAGTGTGGTTGGGAGAGTTGGAAGGGGTCGACCTCAGTGAACGTACCTCAATCAGATTGAGGACGTTTTTAGCAAAGTCCAGCTTAGGAGTACCCCAATTAAGTTAATAACAATGTACCTACCTATATAGTTTAAGTTTAAAAAATTTGGCTCTCAAAAGAAATTTAAATGGTTGTACTGTTGATATTTGGCTCTGTTGACTAATGAGTTTGCCGACCACTGACATAGAGGATAAGAGACAAAGTCTGCAGGAGGCAGAGAAGATGTGTGAGCTGGATGGGGTCGTTGGGAACTGTAGGGCTTTGTATAAGGCCAGTCTTGCTGAAATGTCCTAAAACACCATCATGTCCCCATATGTATATTTCTAGCTACCTTGCACCACCACACACACATCCCTGTTTCCTCATGTTGATGCCACTCGCTGGAAATAGGGGTAGTTTCTCAGCTTATCTTCTGCAGTTGGAAGGGAGTAGAGAGCAGGGGGAGTTCCTAGGGACCAAGAGTTGTGAAACCCGAGAAAGATATTTTGAGGAGTAAGAAACTCAGGCCAAGCCCCTGAAGGAAGCAGGACTGTCACCAGGAAATGCACTTGAAGAGACATAACCTTGGGGGCTTCTCTGTGAGGCCTCCTAGGAGGGGAGCAATACTCCAAGGCATTGCATTATGTCCTCCCCCCACCCCCCACCCCCCCACGCCCCCCTCCCGTGGCCTCTGTCCTTGTTGCCGCCTTCATTGGAGATGAGGGACTAGAGTCAGAGAGACTGGAGTGAGGTTGTGATTGATGCCAGGGAAAGAGCAATGTGCAGACAGAATCCTGTCTCCAGCATTGCTGCGCCTGGTGGACGGGCCAGGAGCCTGATCGTCCCTCTGACCTAAGCAGCACGCACCCCCCAGTAGGCTCTCTGCAAGCCAACTGTCTCCAGCCAAGGATACAGCAGCAATGCAATGAGCAGCCGGGGGCGGTCCAGGAAGTTGTGTTGTTTATCCCCACACTAACCCTCCATTTGTGTGTAAATGAGTTGCATGATTCATTTTCCATAAACAGCGGGGTGAACAGAAGGGGAAAAAATCCAAAGGCTGGGGACTGGCATTTCACTTTGTGGAAATGGCCAAGGAAAAGTTATTTTCTTCATTTTGGCATCTGTCTGAGAGGAGGCCAAGTCTCTGAAACAAGAGGTCGTCGGCAGCTGGGTCACATCACCCTGAAGCTGGGTCTTCACGTGGACCCATGAAGACTGTCCAGGCCCAGACACCAGCGCAGATGAGAAGACGGGAAACCACGGGGTAAACATGAGATTGAAATGCAAAGTCTGCCCAGACCAGCACTTGAGGAGGAAACTCCTAGGCAGTTCTCTGCCCTGGCTTGGCTATTTGTCACTCTTAGATTTCACCTCCTTGGTCAAGACCTTCCAGAATTTTACCCCCAGCATCCTTTTTCATTCATTATTACCAGGAACAGTAAGCTGCTGTAACACAGTGTCATATCAATTTATTTCTCATAGTTCTAGAGGCTGGGAAGTCCAAGATCAAGATTCTGGCAGATTAGGTGACTGGGGAGGACCCCCTTTCTGGTTCCCAGACAGCCAGCTTTTCGCTGTGTCCTCACCATGGCAGAAGGGGGACAGGATAACTCTCTGGGGTCTCTTTTATAAGGGCACTAATTCCATTCCTGAGGGCTCCACCCTCATGCCCTAATCACCAAACCCCAGCCTCCAAATACCATCACAGTGGGTGTTAGGATTTAACATGGATTTGGAAGCAGACATGAATATTCAGTCTATAGCAATAGCAAAAACAAACATGACTCTGGTTTTAGTTGCATGCTTATGATGTTTTTGTCATATCCTGGTAGTTTATATTGATTATCTATTTTGTCTTTTCTCTCCACTCTTCTGAAGCATGAGTGTTATTATCCTTATTGTACAAGTGAGAAAAACAGCTCTTCATGTGATGAAGTCCACTTAGCCGCTGATCACACCCTAAACATAGCAGAACTTGGTTTCAAAACCACATCTGCCTGATTAGAAAGAATGCATCCTGAGTAGACCACGCCATGCCATTTCTTCATTTACTCTTTAACTTTAGGGAGAAGGGTATACCCTCATCCTCTCCAAAACCCCTGGCACTTCTATCCTCCCACCCTCTCACTTATCTGATTCTTCATTAGCATCTTAATTATCAAGATGTGGTGCTGGAAGAATGGGATCCAACAGATTCCAGACCAGCAGCAAACATGTGACAAACTCAGTCAGATGAGAAAGGCAGGGCTGTGGAGGTGCCGAGGTCCGTGCGAGGTCAGTGCAAGGTCAGTGCTAGAAGGTGGCAGTGAGAAACAGGACAAGGCGGCTGCCAGCTCAGGGTCCCGAGGCCGAGCCCAGGTTGGCCTTCCTACTACCCTACCTCATACTGCACAGATCCCTGTCCTTCCCGGGTCTTTATAATCTCCCATAGAACTCAGCCCTTTCCAACTTGCCATGTACTTCACTCTCTCCTCTAGATTGTAGATCCCAGGAGGGCAAGGATCTTTGTCTGTTTTCCTTACCGCTGTGTCTCCAGCCCCCGGGACAATGCCTAGCATAAAGGTACTCAATAGATATTTGGTGAATGAATGAATATATAAGAATCACCTGGGCCCTGGCCAGTTTGGCTCACTGGTTAGAGTATCAACCATCAGACTGAAGGGTCACAGGTTCCATTTCGGTCAAGGGCACGTACCTCAGTTGTAGGCTTGATTCCAAGCCCCTAAGAGAGCCACGTGTGTTAGGCAACCAATCAATGTGTCTCTCACATTGTTTCTCTCTATGTATATCTCCCTCTCCCTTCCACTCTCTCTAAAAAAAAATCAATGGAGAAAAATATCCTCGGGTGAGGATTAACCAAAAAAGAAATAAAAATAATAAAAAAGAATGACCCGGGGAATGTAGAAATACAGATATCTGGGACCCACTGCAAGTATTCTTATCCCAGATGTTAATGACCTGCTGACATTCTCCAGCACCTGCCCCAAATGCTCCTTTTTCTACAAAGTACACTCCTTCCTGCCTCCTTTCCCTTATATACCTGAGTCCTGGGGAAGAGCAGGTGAGCGAGCCACCATGTCTCTGTGCCACCTTCCAGGTTCTCTGTGCCCGCCCTGCTCTCTGGCTCAGATGCTGCCTTCCAAGGATGCTTGGGGCAGCCTGACCTTTGGGCAGTGCATTGGCGGTGGGGGGACTGCATTCCTTTCCTACAGGCATGTCTCTTTGCCTTCCTGGTCCACAGTGACCACAGGCAGCGGTCCTTCAAAGGCTTGGATGCCCCTCAGCCCTCCAGGGACACTTGTCTGCAGAGCCTTCTGGCAGCTCAGCCAGGGGACACTGGAGCTGACGCCACTTGGAATCCCCAGCAGGTGCGCAGGGCAGTCACATTCTGGGACAGCAGGATTAGAGACGGGGAGGAGAGGCTGAGGTTGGCTTCCACGCTGCCTAAGGGAGTGATCTTGAGCCAATTGCTCGGGGCCTCTTCGGCTAGACCTCATGCCCTTGTGTGCGTCCCCCCTCCTTGGGAGCGTCTCTGTGCCCTTGGGATGGCCTCTGCCCTTCTCCCCATCATCTTCGGTGATTCATGGTGGCTTTCTGCCCTGTGGATCAGCTGTTCGTTCCTATTAAGGGGCCTATAATTAGACGGAGCACAAGACCTGCCACCCCTGGCTTAGATTTTGCCCAAAGGAGCCTCCAGGGGTGTTCAAACCCCTCCCAAATCTATTCATTTATGCCCAAATCAGAGAACAAGGATTAACAAAGATTGATCTCTCCGGTTGACTGTCCCCTTCATCCTTCCCTGCCCCCAGACTGAACGTCCACATCTGAAAGCCACGCTTAACCCTGGGGATTTAGCAGGTGGCGGCAGGAGCGGGTTGTACTCGGGTCGAAATAAGTCTGTGAGACACATCAGCTCAAGTGGACCTTCTTTACTGTTATTATTAAGTGGGAGGGAGTTAGTTACCTCTCTGTGTGCCAGAGTTTCCTCTGCCAGGCCCTGGCAGCCCAGCCCGCCTCTTAGGGGGAGAGTCATGACAGAAAGAAGAGCTGTATCGCATTCGTATTAAACAAGTATTTTCCAGTGTGCACACCCACACTTCTTTCTACCATCATTCTCTCAGGAAAGCTGGGGTCCCTGCTGTCTGCAGGATTCTAGCTCCACAAAGAAAGATGTCAGAATAGGTGTTCCATCATTGCTTTGCCCTTCATCTTGTCATTTTAAGTCTGCGAAAGGTGCTAAAGATATGGCAGGGAAGGAACTTTGAGTTCTAGTCTACTAAGTTTTTATTTTATAAGGAGGGAGTTTTAAATAAAAAATACCTGGATATAACTTGCTGGGAGTGAAGACACTGCCACTCATGACTGTTTGTACGTTTAAATTCCCTGCCCGAACTTTGCGGTGTCAAGAAGATCAGTGGCTGTGAGTTGGGTGCTGTGCGGAGGTAGGTTGGTTTGTTTGGGGGACTCGCTGCACACATTGTCATGGGTCATCCTCAGGGACAGATAGCTCAGTCCATGACGTCACAGAAAACCGGGCCAGTAGGCAAGGGTCAGAGCCCCACTGCACGCAACACCCTGTCACTGTCCTCGTCCACCTTTCCCCACCCTCGGGCACCAGCTCCCACCTCCCTTGCCTCCTCCGGTCACTGGTCTCTGCCTGCTCCTGCTGCCCCAGCTGTAGAAGTTTCCAGCCCACGCGTTCAGTGATCAATCACCGGGGATCTCAGCTGCAGTGGGGCTGGAGCGGACAAACCAGCCTTTCTTTATGCCAACAGGGAATGCCTGGAATAACCAGACACACAACTCTGATTGATGCCGCCCCGGCTCACACACCGCACTTCAGACAGTCTGCAAGGGCTGGGATTAATAGCCTATTATTAGATAGCATGTGGAGGTGGGGGTGGGGAGCCAGGAGAAGGAGAGGCGAGGAAATACCTTTTTATGATCTTCTCATTTAAATCCATTTATTTGATTTTTGCAGGGTGTGATGTGACCGGCAGCGGGGGGAGCACACATGGTGGGGTGTGTGAGTGGGAGGGGGGTCGTTCTTACCACCCTGCTGGGAGTCCCCTGGGGGGACTCTAGCCAGCTTGGCACCAACCCACCCACCATATTTTTTCTATAAGTGATGCAAATCCGTGTGGTTGGACAGGGAGGGGTTAAAGAGAGCAGGGTATGGGACTGCAGGGAGGGGGAGTGGAGGTGGTGAGGCTCACTTGCTCCCATGCCAGGTCAGCTAGCCAGCTGCAGAGAGGGGAAGTGCAGCTTAAAACCCCTGGTAAGACATTTTTCCTTGGTCTGAACATTGTTTAAATTCCTGAAGTGGGTGATCCCTGTAATAAATACCTTGGACTTTGCATGACAGATATATTTATTCAAGTTTAAAGTTTGGATGTGATGGATGTGTGCTTGGGAATGCATGGGACGGGAGTGTTTGTTATACGCTGGAACCCATTCAACGTGCACGGGGCGCTAAGGGGACTCCATTTTTAGCCGAGCAGAATGTCTTTTGTTAACAGATGATAAAATTCTTTCAAAAAATGTTTTTCAATGACCGCTGACATCCATATTATATTAGTTTCAGGGGTATAACATAATGATTAGATATTTATAGACTAGCAAATAGTCCAGTACCCGGTTGACACTGTACATAGTCATTACAATAGTATTGACTACATTCCCTATGCTGACTCTGCACCCCCGTGACCATTTTCATAACTGGCAATTTGCATGTCTTAATCCCCTCCCCTTTTGCACCCACCTTCCCTAACCCCCCACCAGTTTAATTAATTCGTTTGCTGTATCTATGAGTTTGTTTCTTTTTTGTTTGTTCATTTGTTTTGTGACTTAGATTCCACATATAAGTGAAATCATATGGTATTTATCTTTCTCTGTGAAAGTAGAATGTCTTAACCATTCTTTGCCGTCACTGTGTCAAAACCTGTGCTTCGTCTCATATTTGAAACATCATTGTCCCTCAGACGACATCAGATGGCAGGGATGAGGGGGCACTTTGGCCCAAGGTACCCAAAGCACTTCCTCCAGACTTCTGTGCTCAGGAAGCCCTGAACTAGATCACCTCTCTTCGCTAAGGAGAGAGTAGGAGAACTCAGCAAAGTATTGAGGTGGGACACAGAGCTGAAAACCGACGTGCTCAAACTCTTGTCCTATGTGCCCATAAGGTTACTGTCATATTATATATACCTCCTATCTTTGATATATGGATTTTCCCAGGACATGCCTCTTGCTCAGTATGGAACGCTTGATATTCCCCTAAATAATACCACCCCAACCTTCCACCCCTTGTGCAAAATGAGCAAGTTGAGTACTTCCAAGAAGATCAGCTGGGCGTCCCAGGGAATTCAGGCCCTACTTGCCTCCTTTGCCTATGGAATGACAGATTTGGCCCTGCCCCCAGGGGAAATGACCACCTGCCCTCCTCTCCTTGGTGAATGACAGTGTCATTCCAGAGTGACTTTCAGAGCCAAGAGCTGACGGGCCACCCTGGAGCCCACTCAGCAGTTTGGTTTGGTTTTCCCAACGGGATCCCCATCCCCCACAGACCTGTGCCAGAGCTTCACAACCTTGCTGACCTGATGGGCCCCAAGTTCAAGGGAGCCTGGCCCTGGGCTACCGTGTGCACTCTGCTGCTCCACAGCACAGCTGGGGGTGGGTTTCCCAGCCGGGGAATGAGTTCCATCTTTTCATGGTGGGTATGTGTCCTGTGGAAAACCATTTCACCCGGGGCTTGACCTGACCCCGCAGAAGCAAGAGCCAAGAGTAAGTTGGCGATTCCTGGGCCGTCTGCCCTGAGAAAGGAAGTTACAGGGGGGTGTTTTTTACCATCTGCCTGCAATGAGTTTCCCTCTTTCGGCTGGTGCTCCAGCCCCAGGTGGGTGATTCCATCCTTGTGTCTGGACTTATTTGCTGCAATCAGAAATTGCCTCCCAAGATAAAAGTCTGATATAACAGTTGTTAAAGAAAGTGCTTTTTATAGGCGGCAGTACATGATGTTTGCAACAACAGGAATAAAGATGTGAAACTATTCTTTTCTACAATGTTGGTGTTATTTTTGTCATTGCTGAAGCTCCTAATTTTAGCAGAGCTGCCAGTTCAGGTTCTGTTCTCGCTTTTGTTTTTCAGCTGCCAGGAATGTTTTTTTGAAGGGGGGCGTATATTATTGCTATGTACGTTACTCCCAAGGCAATATTTTCCAGTCAGGTTCAAGATTTAGTTGTGATTTCGTTGTCACTGAAGGAAAGTCACAGGGGGATTAATTATAAACCAAACAACTAGTAAAGAAATTCCTACTTACAAGTTTGTCCGGGATGTCAGTGTAACCAGCCCTTATTATTAGCCGGTAACTGGTCTCTTGGGGGTGACAGGATGTCATCACACGTCCCCTGCAGGTGCTCGCCCACTTGGTTGGAACCAAGTAAAAAGATCTGAAAGGTTGTAGGAGTCTTCAGAGGGAAAGAAGCAGACTGAGGTGCCCTGGGCCTGGGTCCCTGCTGCCGAGAACAGCAGCCTGCACACTCGGGCCTCAGAGACTCTGGAACTGCCGAAGGCACCGAGAGAATCAGCAGAGCACCTCGAAAATGTAAAGGAAAGCTGTTGTTTGGAGGACAGCCATTTCAGCATGCCCCGCTATAAACCGTGTCATCGGGTATATAAATCGCCAACATCAGTAACTGACAGCATACTCCAGTTTTGCTGGTGTAAACACGTTTACAGTGCCAACTTGCGGTTTGTCTCTTAATTCAGCATTTGGTTATTAGAAGGACCTATCAGCTGCTTAAAATATATGCTTACAGAGGTGCTGAAAATTCTCCGGACTTCTCCTAAGTCACACTTGCTGAGGATGGGGTTGGGGAACTCTGTGTTGTTGGAACTGGACCTTGAAGGACTGGAGGGATATTATCCTCAGAGTCGGTGGGAAAAGCAATCCAGGGGCGGGGTGTTTGGTTTACTTGAAAGTCATGGGGTGAAGGGGATCAGGTGTTTTATTTGTTGTTTGCCTCAGAATGTCCCAAGCCTTTTATATGCTGATGAGTGTCCTGCATCGTCATGGGGGCGGGTGTCACTGCACTTTGTGAGCTCTTAGTAACCAGGGGAGTGGGAAGCAAACCCCCTGTGTTTCCTTAACCAGAAGCAGCAGGACAGCCTTCTGCAGGTCAGGGCGCCTCTGCCCTCTGGGTGCTGGCTGAGGAGGCCCTGGTCGAGTTGAAATGCTGCACTCGGTGGTCCTGGCAACTTGAAGGAGAGAAGCCAAGGCAGGGGTGGGGGAGATGGGTGGGAGAAACAGGCAAAAATTGAGACAAGAGACATTTGTAGGGACAGGGGACAGTAGGATGGGCTTTGGTTGTGCCGCCACTACACCAGCTTGGGAACACACAGAAACCTGGCAGGAGCTGGAGGTGAAGAGGGGAGGCCCTCTGAGATTGGATTTTCATCTGCTCTGCCTCTCGCGCGCCCTGTGACCTTGGGCAAGTCACTTACCCAGCCTAATCTCAGTTGCTTCATCTGTAAAATCAAGTGACCTTCCTCCACGGGAATTGTCTAAGGAAAAAAATGAAACCACGTTTGTAAGAGGCCCAGTTCAGACACCAGTGCTTAGTGGATGGAGACTTACTAAGTTCAGAGACCAGTCCTTCCTTTCTCCCCAAATCTAGAGATGACAGCATCTCCCCCGGCCTGGCCTCAGTTCGAGCAGCATTCACTGTGCACTCTCATATGAAAGCCAGTGCACTGAGATCATCCCATCGCGTGATGCCTGACCAGAGAAGGCATCCAATAAAGAAATAGTTTTGTGTGACTGAATAGCTGTATATAATTTTTTTAAAAAGAGAGGGAACTGTAATTCACAGAGGAAGAAGTGCTTAATATTGGATTCATGTAATCTTCCATTCTTCCCCTATATGGAGTGTTGGTGGGAATTGTTTTGGCCTTTCTACATCCCTTATTTGACCTTCCCCAAGAGAGAAGGAAGGGTCCCTCTGATGGCTCCTTGGACCACCATTCCTACAGGGTAGAGTCACTCCCCCACTCTGACATGTAAGTAGAATAAGCAGAGCTAACTGAGCAGGACCGCCATCTTGGGCCTGCCTGCAACTAGGTGAGCGAGCTCATCTGTGGTCCTCATCCCTGCTTTTGGGGGAGGAGATTCACAATCTCCTCTGTAACCGCACTCCTATCTCTCCACAGAACCCAAATGTGCACGCCCCATGATTCCGGTGAAACTCCAGGTCCGAGCCCCAGGCCTGCACAGGCAACTAAGCACTTAAAGAGAACTTCGTGGTAGAGATGACACTTTTGAAAATAGCCAGAGAACAGTAGTTAGCATCTAACTTAGGAAATGAAGCCATAGGATCTCCCCGTATATAGTGTTTTAGTTGGTAAAACAATTCTACTGTTTTCAATCCTTATTAACTCTCCTACCGGCAACATTCATTCGTATCCCCCATGACAACATAATTAGTATTCTAAGGATATTTTTCACCAGCTGCTTATGTCTTCAAGTTAAAAGTCAACAGCTAAATATATAGCATGGCAAGAGCATAAACAGTGAAATTGATGTTAGCACTCAAAACGACTTGATTATCTATATTTATAGCTGTAATTAGAGAAAGGCTTAATGCCTGGTATAATCGGTTCTTTATTGAAAGTTTCACGACAGAGGACTTGATGCTAATTTACCTTGTAGCATCAAGGAACGCACGCCGATTTTTAAGCCACACTATTGGCTTTGGCTTCTGGGTTCATTAACTACGAAATACGTGGCCCTACATTACATAGAGCACATTAAGGGCTCTTTATGGAGCAGCTTTCAAAGGAGTTTCTATTCCAATTTGCTAACATAATACATGCTTTCCCCCAGCGCCCAGTTGGTTATTTTAGTCTAGGGAACGAGTGATACTTTTTGTTGTTATTTAAAAATACCAGTAATGCTAATTCTGTGTGAAGTCGGTAACCCCTACAGCATGACATCGCAAAGAATTTTCAGCTTTACTACGTGAATGTCTTTTTATCTGGAAAGTTTTACACCCTATTTCTATTCTTTTGGTATCCTGGTCTCTAAAATAGGAGGATTCTTCTCAATGTTAAAAAAAATTCCCATTAGAACAATATAGTTACCAGTTATTGAGCATTTACTGGGTGCCAGACCCTTTACAGAGGACTTTATAAATGATATCATTTCATCTTTGCAGCAACCTGATGAGGCAGACACTATTGTGTTTCCATTTCACAGATGATAGAATTGAGGCTTAGGGAGCGAGGAAAAATGACTCACCCAGGATGGCCCAGCAGTCAGTGGTCGCTCAGGTAGTCTGGCTCCTCAGAATGAACTCCTAACACCCATCATAGCTGCAGACGTGTCAGATGGGACTCCCCTGCTCAGGCCATTGCCTGCTACCTTCCCATGGCTTCCTTTCTCTTGTATATGAATTTAGTTCTATATCACATATGTATATATACAGGCATTCATATGCATGCATGTATACTACATGAAAGAACCTAAACAGGAATTTTGGTTTGGGTATTCTAAACACTTCACTAGATGTGTAGCTATAATTACTTAGGGGATATACTAATACACATGCTCCTTGGCGCTTCGACGTCATTTTAGAAAGTTTTTAAACATTTTCATATAAAGTGTCCTCAGGATCCCCTTGGATGCTTAGATCAGCCCCGAGAGGTTGGCAGATGCCATGTTCTTTGTCTCAGGTTAGCAGTGAAATGACCTGGCCCTGGTGAGTTTAGTAATAGTAACGATCCTCAAGTAAGAAATGTCACTTGCATCTCAGACACCGTGTTTGCTTAGCAGAGTTCCGTGGCTGAACTTGTCTTGTTTTGGGGAATCGGCCACCTTTGTTTCCCTCAGTCCCTGTCCATGCAATGGACCACGTCTCCTTCGTACCCCTGTGGGGCCTGACCGGGACTCCAATCCCAGTCGTCACCCAGGGTGCTCTGTGGTACATACATGTTGATGTGTGTGTTCACCTCTACCATCCAATTTTCCCCACAGAGCCTGGCATGAGAAAGTGCCCACCTATTTAGCCCTTCATGTATTTGCTCTACATAAACATCTGCTGAATTTGCCATTGGCAATTGGAAAAGAGACAGAGAAAGAAAAGGGGGGAAAGATACAGAGACATAAATCCCAGTTTTAACTATTTTGCCGTAGGATAGGGTCCCCTGCCCCAAATACCAATCTTTGGAAAAATTCCTGGGAGCTCCACCTTCCAAGAACCAGCCAGGGCAGAGCTGGGGAGTCCCAGAAATGGCCTACAAAGAAGTTCTTTGGGGACTTAATGTGCCCTCCAGAACAGTGGGCCTATAAAAGTCGGGGGAGGGAATTCTAGGGAGGAGACCAGCGTGGCAGAGCTAACAGCTTCCTCCCAGCGCAGAGTTAAAAACAATGTTCAGCCTTTAGGTCGTGGGGAAGAGAATGGTGAACTCATTCTCTGTCTGGCACAAGTCGCAGACTATTAAGTCGTTTGGGAAATGTGGACTTGTACCAATCTACAAGATTGGCCATGGCCATTTTAATATGTTTTTGAAAATCAGCGAGTGCTTAAAAACTTGTAGTAAAAGCCCTAATAAACTAAATTAGACCAGGACCCTGCCAGAATTGTATTTACCTCTTGAAGTAGAGGGTTAGGAAACCACCTTAAAAATTAAAGTGAAAAAGAGAGAGAGAGAGAGAGAGAGAGAGAGAGAGAGAGAGAGAGAGAGAGAGAAGAAAGGCCAATAGATCTGTGTGTTTAGGGAGTTGTTTGGGGAAAAGAATGAGCTGTCCCCTCTGCTAAGCAGCTCATCGGCCAAGTGACAGGTGAGTGCTTTCCAGGACACACGGTTCTCAGGACCAATGCCACCCGCCATCCCCGTCCTTGCTTTTGTTTTGTTTTACGAGCCTTATTTGTTTTTTTACAAGGGTACGTTTGGAGGGAGAGGGGCGTGTAGTTACCGTAGCCAGAAGAAGAATAAATGCTTTGTGCATTGTGCATACCCACATAGTCTACTGAACAAGTACTAATAAGAATAAAATTATTGGAGCGAATAAAATCACATATGCTTTTGAGTCACCTGGGAGAGGGGCCGTGCCAGCCTTTTGGAGCACATACACGTAATCATTCTTCACATCTGAATAGCATTATAGAATTTATAAAGCCCCTTCACATATATTATACGTTTGATCCTCAACAACCTGGTGAGTCAGGACTGATCTGTGCTATTATCCCATTTTACAGTTCAGGAGAGGTTAAGTGGTTGGTCCAAACTGTGGCGCTACTAGGAGTCAGTCAGCACTTCCAACAGCATTCTGGCTCCACAGCATTCGGCTTCGCCCACTGGGGCGCGGGAGCGGTGGTACCAGTCTGAGCAAAAATCCTGTAGGTCACTGTGTCGAGGAAAAATAGTTGACATCGGATATGGACATACAACCAGGTTCCCTAGACCAGTGAGGGCGAACCTATGACACGCGTGTCAGAGGTGACACGCGAACTCATTTTTTTGGTTGATTTTTCTTTGTTAAATGGCATTTAAATATATAAAATAAATATCAAAAATATAAGTCTTTGTCTTACTATGGTTGCAAATATCAAAAAATTTCTATATGTGACACGGCACCAGAGTTAAGTTAGGGCTTTTCAAAATGCTGACACGCCGAGCTCAAAAGGTTCGCCATCACTGCCCTAGACATCAGAAAAATGGTCCAGGAGGGAAGCACAGAACTAAGGGCTCACACAACCCAGTTCTGACATAGCCCAGCTGTGTGTCCCCCTAAGGCACATGCAAAATGAGGAACAGTGTGGCATTTGCCTTTCTGAAGGTGTCATCAAAGGTCCCATAAAACTGATGTAAGTGACAGTGCCTTCTAAGACTTCCTAAGAACTCACCGGCTTGGAGACCTCCTTTTCTGCCCACGAGGAGCCTGGTGCATTCGTTTCCGATTGCGGCTGTTACAAATAACCACAAATGCAGTGACTTAAAACAATGCAAATGTATTCGCTTACAGTTCTGGAGATCAGAAGTCTAAAATCAGGGTGTCACTAGGGTTGCATTCCTTCTGAGGACTGGCCTTTTCCAGCTTCTAGAGGCACCTGCATTCCTTGGCTTGTAGCCCCTTCCTTGTATCACTCCCATGATCACATTTCCTACTATATCAGGGGTGGGGAACCTTTTTTTCTGCCAAGGGCCTTTTGGATATTTATTACATCATCCATAGGCCATACAAAATTATCATCCTAAAAATTAGCCTGCTATATTTGGTCAAACATTTCATTAACTCACTCCTAATGCCTTGGCAGGGCCAGACCAAAGGATTTCACTGGCCTTACATGGCCCGTGGGCCCGATGTTCCCTACTACCGTACTATATCCTCCTGCCTCCCTCTTATAAGAACCCTTGTGATTCCACTGGGTCCACCTGCACAATCCAGCATGACTTAGCAAAGTCCCTTTGATGCTGGAAAGCAACATATCCCAGGTTCTAGGGATTCGAGCCTGGATATTTTGGGGGGAGCCATTATTCAGCCAACTACAGCTAGGATTAACAAAGGCTGAGACTGAATTTGTATTTTCTACTCTGTCATTCACAAGTAGAACGATGACGCTCGGCAGTATAAACTAGGCATCTCTCCCCTCTTCCCCGTGGTCCCTGCTTGTCCTCTGTGAATACAGGTTATGCAGGCAGCTGATGACATTTCATGAGAGAGAGGAGCGAGACCGAGACAAAAGACGACTTAGAAGCTTAGAGGCGGGCACATGAGTTACATCTCCTAGCCTCTCTTTTTGTTTTGGAACAAATGTTTAATCAGCGCATGTCAACAGCTTACCCTGAGCCTTTCAGACTCGGTCACCGAGGTTGGCGTCCTCCTTCCGTGCTCCCATGCACTTTGCTCACAACGTAGATAGAGAACTTATCACTTTAAAAAACTGACCTGTCCTTCAGAAATCAGGTTTTTCTCCCTCACTAGACTCTGTGCTCATGAAAGGTCGTGTTTAGTTCATCTCTGTGTATTCAAGGATCCACCTGCCTCTTATAGATAAGCCCTCAAGAAATGTTGGGGGGAGGAGGAGTGAGAGTGTTTTTGAGGACTTTATTTTACATATTCATGGTACCGGAGGAAAATTCAGTTCCTCCTGCCTCCCCTTTCTTGGCCTCCTCTTCTAATTTCCTCATTTCAGCTGTATCATTATCTACTACCCTTTGCATCCTGGCAAACACCCAATCTTTACTTAAACAACTGGCTCTGTATGAAGACCCCGAAGGAAGCACATGCTTCTATGTTTAAAGCAAAAAGAGTAATCGTGAACCTACTTCCTTCTCTCCACCTGGTAGACTGTGGGGTTGTGACAGCAGCCAGGCCCAGAGGGTTATTCTCTTTGCTCGGTGAGTGCCTATAGCTTTCGGCTTCCGGTCAACAGCAGGGTGTACCTCTCTACTGGTGGATGTTTCCATGCATATCTTACTAAAATAAAGGGGGAAACAAAAACGCTCAGATGTTACCTACAAAGAGTATATAGATACATCACATTCGATTTTAATTAGTTCCTCCCTCCATGTCTTATTAACATAAAAATGGATGCTTAACAAGAAAAACTGGCATTGAGTAGGCCATCCCAAGTTTGTAATGATGACTCCATTTTGGGGGGCATGTAAGTGTAAAGAATGATATTTAATCAATAAATTGTTCTGCCCTAGCCATTTTTACTCAGTGAACAGAGCATCGGCCTGCGGACTGAAGGGTCCTGGGTTTGATTCCCATCAAGGGCATGTTCCTCAGTTGCAAGCCCCAGCCCTGGTCGGAGCTCGTGTGCGAGGCAACAAATTGATGTGTCTCTCTCACATTGATGTTTCTCTCTCTGTGTCTCTTCCTCTCCCTTCCACTCTCTCTAAAAACCAATGGAAAAATATCCTCTGGTGAGGATTAACAAAACAAGACAAAATTGTTCTAGGAAGTGAAGTGTGGGACCTTAAGGTTTAAATTTGTTTTTGTATTGATTGATTTGAAAGAGAGATAAAAATTGGTTAGTTGTTCCACTTATTTATCCACTCATTGGTTGATTCTTGCATATGCCCTGACCTGGGATCGAACGCACAACCTCACTGTGTTAGGATGATGCTCTAATCAATTGAGCTACTCAGCCAGGGCCCAGGATCTTAAGGATTCAACCAAGTCAGATCCAGTCTTTTTTCTTTTTAAAAAAAATATATTTTATTGATTTTCCACAGAGAGGAAGGGAGAGGGATAGAGAGTTAGAAACATCGATGAGAGAGAAACATCCATCAGCTGCCTCCTGCACACCCCTTACTGGGAATGTGCCCGCAACCATGGTACATGCCCTTGACCGGAATCGAACCTGGGACCTTTCAGTCCGCAGGCCGACGCTCTATCCACTGAGCCAAACCAGTCAGGGCAGATCCAGTCTTACTGGACCAAGTGCCTTTCAGTTCTGAGTGGGAGAGCCCTGACACTCGTTTTCATGTTGAGCCATTGCTGCTCATAGATATTTAAGCCTCTAGCACTCTCTGCCAATGGTGATGGTCTAATAGACTTAAATACATCTGGAAGAAGCAGTGGACAATCAGCAGAGCCATGCATATTGTGTCACACAAATTCCCCTTTCTAACCTGGCACTTTGAAATTCCGTAGCGAGCGGGTCACAGCGTGGCGTGGTGGGAACTGGGAGGGTAGAAGTTCTGCCAGTGGTTGGCCAGCTACTCTGCCTTCGCAGACCCCGCATGGCTGAGAAACACTCGTGTATGTTTGTCCAAATGAAAGAAGATTTGTCTCCCAGGAAAACCACTTACACATGTAGTGACTACAATCTCATTTTCGAAGATCGGGTTTCGTTTTATGGCCGATCATGCTGTTTCGTGCTGCGCATCTATATTTAAAAGCACGAACAAGTCTGCCTTGTTCGGTCCCGTTCCCGTCCCTCTCTAAGGTGCATTTATGAAAACACAGACAGATCTGCTTCCACACACACGGTACAATATTTTATCGATTACAGTGAAACGGACTTATATCGTATTTCCAGAGACTAAGAAAAGAAAACATAGCAAGTGGGAAACACTGACTCTGATTATGCTAGGCATGGAGTTTAAAAGACCTGAATTGTGGGGAGGTCTTGTATGTGGGAATAATAAAATAGGTTTTATTAAAAAAAAAAAAACACTACCCTTTACAGAGATATCCCTGGCATATTCCTTTGTGTCTAGACGCATAGTATGCAGAGCACATTCCCAGGGAAGCTACTGTTAGTTTCTATATCCTTTTATAATCTCTCCCCACTGCCAAGCTTTAGTTAGACTCCTGAAATCTCTGGTCTGGATTATGCCGCTGGTGATGGTCTAACTAGCCTCCAGGCGCTCTTTCCTCCCAGTTAGCAAACACTGTACAAAGGACAGTCTGCATTAAAAACCCCTAACGTCATCTGATTGGCTGGATTTACTGGCTCAAAGTCCTTTAGCCACATGGGGGAAATAATTAAAGCCCAAAGATCAGATACATATTTGCCCTCAGTTTTCTTCTGTTTGGTTTAATTTTCACATGTAAGTCTTTAATGCATCTGGAAATTACTGTTTCCAATGAGATGAAAATTATATCTCCCCCCCCAATAGATATCCAAGCTTCTAGCACCTTTTCTTGAGTGATCCTCCTCTTTCCTGGTCTGTGTTTTCTCTCACGTCTTCCCGCACAAGTAGGTGTTGGAGACACCAGGGTCTGTTTCTGGGCGCTCATTTCCAATCTGTTGTCTTCTCTGCTTATTCCTTCCCCAAAACGCAACCAGGATGGAAGGAATATAGCTTTGGGGATGTTTTAATGTCAGGTAGGGTTCGCTACCCCCTTTGTTAATACTTTCTCTGAAATTTCCCTAGCTGTTCCTTTTTAAAAAATATATTTGTATTGATTTTAGAGAAGAAGGGAGAGGGAGAGAGAGATAGAAACATCAATGATAAGAGAGAACCATTGATTGGCTGCCTCCTGCATGCCCCCTGCAGGGGATCGAGCCCACAACCCGGGCATAAGCCCTGACTGGGAATCCAACAGTGACCTCCTTGTTCATAGGTCGAAGCTCAACCACTGAGCCACGGCAGCAGGGCCCTACCTGTTCTTATTAGTTTATTCTTTCAGGTAAATGTTCGCATCCTTTTGAAGTTCCATGTATATCCTACAGAGATCTTGGTTCCAATTTCATTCATCCCATGAATAAATTTTGAGAAAATTGACCTCTTTATACTATTTGGTTTTTTCTCATAGGAATATGGCATGAGTCCGAGTCTTTCATCTGCTTTCATGTCTCTGATAGTGTTAACTTTGTTTTTTATGTCAGTCCAGCACATTTCATGGTTTTGCAGTTGCTTCATCTTTTTGATGGTACTCCAAAGGCAATCTTTTCCCATTATATTTTCTAGCTGCTTATTGCTGTTACAGAAGGCTACTGACTTTTTAATGTTCATTTCATACTTAATGATCTTACTGGACGCTCATCGATTCCAATATTTTTTGGCTGATTCTCATGGTGTTTTTTTTTTAAGACAATATTTCCTGAAAATAGTAATTTTTTTTCCTCTTTTCCAATAGGCAGAGATCATTCTCCTCATTTCTGTTCTGGTTCCCATTACATTGGCTTTAAGTTCCAGAAAAATGTGAAATCACAAATTCAGTTTTGATCCCCCAACTTTGATGCACCTCTTTCCATACCCTCACTTCCAAATATCCTCGTTTTTCCTGGCATTTTTGCTCAACTCTTCTTCGCGAACTCCAACATCTCCTGACACCTTGGTAACTTTCCCACACTGACCCCGCAGAACTTCATCTACTAATTACTTCTGGTGCACCAGCCAGGATGGTCAAATAAAATAGAGGACACCAGGTAAATGTGAATTTCAGATAAACAACAAAAATATTTTTAGTGTATGTCTCATGGAATATCTGAGATACACATATAGTAAAACAATGATTTTTTGTTAACCTGCAATTCAGATTTAACCGGGTGCCCTGTGTTTTTATTTGGTAAATCTCACAACTAGAGCGCCAGATCCAATGATTAAACCAACGAAGCCGTGTTCACTTCTGTGATCCCACAGCTCTATACACATACATTCTTTAATACAGTGGGGCCTTGACTTACGAGTTTAATTCGTTCCGTGATGGAGCTCACAGCTCAAATTACTCGTATGTCAAATCAAAAAGTGAACGAGTGAGACACGTGATGCTGGGCTGATGTTGTGGCGTTCACTGTGACGTTCAGGTGGGGTATCTGAAGCTGGCTCGCAACTCAAAGCAAAAAATCGGCTGAGAGACGGCTCGTATCTCGAAAAACTCATTAGTCGGGACACTTGTAAGTCAAGGCCCCACTATATTCTGTTCTAATTATGTGTTCACAAGGTCCTTCAGATCCCCAGAACCTAGTAGTGGCTGACGTATCAGAAGCATTTAATAGATGTTCTTCAAGGGAATTTTTTTTTTAAAGAATGAATAAGGGCTAGAAGATCATCAAGTATTTATTGAGCATGGACTGCGAACAGTTTTGAATTTAAGTAAAGGAACAACCCGGTGTGTGGTTCTGCTCAGTGCTAAAGCCTCCAGGGGAAAGAGAGTCGTACGGCCACTTTTCCGGAGTTTCAGAACCGGAATGTTTCCACTCCAGCAGATCAGCGAATATATCACTTTACTTTTGTTAGTAGGAAGAGCCACAAGTACTGACGTGGAGTCAGGAGACCCTGGATCTAATTCCGACTCTATCACAAAGTGGCTGTTTGACCAGGGCAAGCCACTCCTCTTTCCTGGGCCTCCGTTTCTTCATCTGTGAAATTACCCAGTTGGAATAGAAGTGGTTGGCAAACTTCTTTAGTGATGAAATCATTTAAAAAGGAAAGATTTCATAGAACCCCAATATCTAATGCAAATAAAGGTGGAACTAATGAGGTTAAAGATGTAGTAGGTCCTCCTTGCCCTTCTGAGTGGCCCCTTAAGGAATCCTGTAAAACACTGAACACCATTGGGCTAGCCAGACTTCAAGGCCAACATCCCATCCTGCTTTAACTTTATATGCATGTGCTACTGTAGTATAGTGTCCAGGTACAGATTACCTGAGAGGGTATATGTGCACCGTGTATAGAAAGTAACCTTGCAAGTAAATCGTGCTTGACTTCCGCAACCTTCTTTGATGAAAAGGAGGAAAACTACTAACTTGAAGCCATCCCTGTCTAGTATAGTAGTGTCTTCTATAGCTACAGTCTCATCCAATGAGGATAGATAGTCATGATGTGATCTGGGATCATGAGCAGATTCTGAAAGATTAACCTCTGTTGTATATGCTGTACTTTCCCCCTTGCACCTCTTCATAGCAGCCCCGGTGTGTGAAATGGACTGCAGAAATCACCTTCTAATGGATCTACTTCTGTATCCAGGGGGCCCTCACCACCCAATTTCCCAGCCTCCTCAAGAATACACACTTTCTAAATACACACCTGGTCATGTCACACATTCCAGCTTTCCCTCCTCTTACTGTTGCCAAATTGCCTTCAACGACTTCCCATTGCTCTTAGTATAAACAACTCAGTGAAACCTACCACATCCTGCCTACCATCCACTTTCTCTCTCTTCAAACCCACAGCCTTCCTCCCATCAGCAGGTCTTTGCACATGCTGTTCCTCTGCCCAGAAGACTTTTCCTTCCCTCTTTCCCTAGTCAGCACATGCTCATCTTTCAGATCTTTCCTTTTCAGCTCTAAGGCATCCCTCTGTCATGAGCTGTCGTAGAGTTCCATACCCTCCTCTTCGTCTCTCACCATCATTGCAAACCTACATGTGTGTGTGTGATTATTTGATCAACGTCTGTTTTCCTTACCAAATTGTAAACACCATGTAAGGTATATGTCCAGCACAGGGCCAGATATATAACATACTTATAATAAATATCTGTTGATTAAATTACTAATAAACTAGGAAAATACATATGGTCATACTTTTCACCAAAACTTGCCGCAAGAGTTAAGAATGTATGAGTGCTTTGGTTCATCAAAAGTTACTTGTGGCCCTGACCAGTTTGGCTCAGTGGATAGAGCGTCACCCTGGGGACTGAAAGGTCCCGGGTTCGATTCCGGTCAAGGGCATGTACCTTGGTTGCAGGCACATCTCCAGTAGGGGGTGTGCAAGAGGCAGCTGGTCTATGTTTCTCTCTCATCGATGTTTCTAACTCTCTATTCCTCTCCCTTCCTCTCTGTAAAAATCAATAAAATATATTTTTTTAAAAAGTTACTTGTGGAACACAAAAACTTAACTAATCAGGATGGAGATTTTATATATATATATATATATATATATATATATATATATATGGCCAGGAGAAGGGGGGAAACTACTCTAGGATTTTTAACACAGAGAATTGATTAAGGGAATGGTTTTCACAGGGATAAAACTGTTAACACAGAGAATTGATTAAGGGAATGGTTTTCACAGGGATAAAACTGCTGAAACTAGAGCTAGTCACATGACCTCATGCATCTACAAAAGAGCCAGGAAGGCAACCCTCCATGTGCTTAGGAGGTGGAGAGCAAGAAATATTTGACAATGCGTGAGTAGGTACCATGGGGTACAATAAAAGCCGGGTATTGATGCCCTGGCCAGTGTAGCTCAGTTGGTTGAGCGTCATCCCAAAAGGTCACCAATTTGACTCCCAGTCAGGGCACATGCCCAGGTTGTGGGCTCAATCCCTGGCAGGAGTACATGCGGGAGGCAGCCAATCCATGTTTCTCTCCTACATCAATGTTTTTCTTCTCTCTCTCTCCCTCTCTCTCTCTTTCTAAAAAATCAATAAAAACATATATTTTTTAAAAATTGGATATTGGTTTAGAATACAAGATAAAAACAATCTAGCCAGTGATATTTATTTTTAAATAAACGTATATCGCTCGCAAAGGAATCAGATAGATATACATGGGAAGGAAAAAGGCCAAGAAATGGGTGAGCTTTATACTTTGCCTGACTTCTTCTCTGAAATGATACCTAAGTTGTCCCTCCCAGAAAACCAGGCACTGCTTATGATCACACATAACTTATTGGAAACCACTGCCATGACCTAGACATTTCAAAGCCAATGGCCAACACCCCATGTGAGCTTGGTCCCTTTCTCTCCTCCCTGCCCACTGTCCTAGCACCGCTTGTTTTGACAATTTAATATTACACCCTCTCTGGCTGCGTTCTCCTGGACCAAGAGGTCCTTGGCTGCAGCAGGAGGCTCTCACAAACCACTGTATTTTCGTGACTGAATAAAGAGTTTATTTCTCCAAGGTACAAAGGAGTGACTATCCAGAGGCTTATCCCTAAAAGCACTCTTATGATCAAAGACCTTCGCTGAGCTACTGAAGTGTTAATTGGCCAAGTACAATTGTCAAAAATTCATTTCTATGGGAACCAATTAAAACAAGATAATTGGGCGTTGTCAGCACTTTTAAATATTTATACCAGTCGATGCAAATATTTATTTACATATCATCTGTTTGCAATTTTTTATCACATCTGCTTTCCGAAGAGCTGCTCAGACTCTGTTGGATCATTTCTCGCGATGCTTCCGTTAAAAGCTAAATTTATTCTAGTCAACTGACAGAAAGCTAAAATATTTTTGTTCAAATTCATGTGACATTGTGTATTTTTGACAATGTTTATATTCCTCATTTCCAATGGAAAGTGATACTATAGCCATCCTTTCAAAGGGAGATTTCTGATTTTTTTTAAGCTGATTCATTCTGTTTTCCCATGTGGTATTCATTAAAGCAATTCTCAGCTTTGTAGATTTTCATTTTACCTATAGAGTGTTAAAACTTTCACACTTCTGCAATCGGTTAGCAATATCGGCCAGCTTTGCTTGACATCTTTTTTATTACTATACATCAAATATATGCTAGTCTTGAAATATCAAAAAATGTCAGTCTCTTAGCTAATGACTCCTCCCCTATGGGAGGAATAACCCCCCCCCCCATTGTAAATTCTCCCTCCAGTCCCAAGTCTCTCAACCATCTCAAAGCACATCTCCACCCACACCATCACCCTCTCCAAATCTGTTTACCTATCTTCTTTTCCTGTCTTTTAGAAATAAGGCTCTCCATGACTTTCTTATAGTAATAACACTTGCATTAAAAAAAAACCTTAAAATTGATAGTTTATGATTCCTGTTATATATGATATTCAAGTTAGTAATGAAAAACTTTGGAGAAAATTCCCACTATTTAAGAACAGCCCCAGTGGATATTTTAATGCACTTCCAGCTAGTTTCATCTGTACGTAGTACTTTACTTGTTTTTATGTTTGCATGTAATTGTGATACTATATGTATCTTCACTTTGATTGTTTTATGTTCAGTTACCATTTTGTGATAAGCATCTCCTCCATGTAATTACAGTTCTTCATAAAGTTTTTTTTTTAAATGGGTACATGATAGTCCCTTAGTAGGTAATGGATCATGGTTTACTGGGTTGGAGAAACGTAGGAGAGTTTGGTGCCTGAATCTGACTATTCAATTCCTCTTCCTCCTGATAGAAAATATGCACAGTGAACAATAAAGAGGCAGATGGGATGCAAAGTGCTAACCCCCCATTGTGCTTATCAGCCATGGATCATAGCAAAGTGCGGAGTGTTATCTGGGGAGAGGGGCTGATGGAAAAAGTTGGAGGGAAAAAAAAATGTTCTTGGTTTCAGCTTTGTAAGAATGGCTACCTAGGATCCATGACCTGGGAGCATAAACAGTTGAGTGTAGAAAGTTTGTGCCGAGAGATGCGAAGTTCCCTGTACCCCTGTTCTTCCATGGACTTTGGGAATCTGCCTGTGCATCTGTTTCCTCTCTCAGAGACTGGCATTTGAGACACTCCTGCTCTTGCAAAATTAAGAAATGTCAGTGCTGGGCCTCATCTTCAGACCTCCTTGTGGCTTGGTTCTATGCTGCATATTTTCATCTTTTTCCGTTTCTATCATAGGTGTGAGCCTGGCCTTTTGTCCCTCTCCCCAGTGCTCAATCCTAGTTGGGCTCATTTTTTGTTTGTTTGTTTGTTGTTATTGTTTTTGTTAATCCTCACCTGAGGATATTTTCCCCATTGATTTTTAAGAGCGGAAGGGAGGGAGGGAGCGGAGGGAGGGAGCGGGGGGGGGGGAGAGAGAGAGAGAGGAACTTTGGTTGCCTCCCGCATGCTCCCTGACTGGGGCTGGGGAATGAAACTGCAACCCAGGTATGTGCCCTTGACTGGGAATGGAACCCATGACCCTTCGGTGCGAGGGCCGATGCTCTAACACTGAGCCACACTGGCCAGGGCCTGCTGGGACTCTTTACTATCACTCAGCTTCCTCTCCTGCTTGGACCAGGGTACTCAGGAGGGCGAGGCACCAGTCCAAGCAAGTTCACGCTCATGCCTTCCCCAGAGTCTCAATGTCTTGCTCTACTTTTTTGTGTGTCTCCACCTGTTGCAGGATCCCAGGAGGCAGTGTCTACTGTCTCTGCTTCCTACACTGGAATTCTGTAGACCAGTGATTCTCCAAATAGGGCAGCACCTGGGAGCTTAGTCGAAATGCAGATTCTCAAGCTCCACCCAGATCTATTGCATCAGAACCCCTGGGGGTGGGACCCAGGAATCTGGGTCCTGACGGCTTTCTGGGTGAGTCTAATGCCTGTGAGTTTGAGAAGCACTGCTGTCGACCTCTCTCTGAGTGACGTAGCTCCTTTGCTTGCATATTTAGCTCAGTGGGCACCTGTCCTCAGCCAACCTGCACTAAAGCTCTCGATAATGCAGCTGCGGCCTGCCTGCTCAGATGGGAAATGCAGGCTTTACCTTGTGCTCTTCCCCCCAAACTTGCCTTGCTTAATTTTGAAATCTCCAGACCGTGAGTGAATTATGCTACTTCATGAGCAGCAAGAGCATTCATCTCTGCCACCTCCATCCCCTATTGCGTTAGCACATGCCTCTAGTGTTCCCTTTGCCTCTCTTATCCTCCACTCTTCTCAAGCCAACTCAGCAGTTTTCGAAAGTATGCTCTACCTCCTGACTTGGCTCCCTACCTTTTTCATATGTGGGTGCTAATCCCCTCGGCTGGATCCCAGAGCCTGCCTTCCTCTTCCTCTTTGCTCTCAGTCCCAGTCATTTGTTTTCTTCCTGACATTGCTCCAGATTTGGTCCTTTGAGATCCTCCTCAGGAAGAGATGTGAAGTCAGCAATTTCAGAAGCTGCCAAACTATCCACCGTTCAAACAAATCTTGTCCATGTCTCGTTGTCCAAGTTGGATAATTCTCCATCTGGACTCAAATGTTGTAGCCCAGCCTGGCTTTCCCCTGAGGCGGTTTCTCAATCTCACTACTATTGACATTTCAGACTGGATAATGCTTGGTTGTGGGGCTGACCTGTGCGTTGTCAGATGTTTAGTAACCAGTAGCACCCCCTTCCCAAATCATGATCATCAAAACACGTCCCTAGGCCATTGCCTGTGTTCCCCTGGGGGGTGGGGTGCAGGTCACTTAGGTTGGCTGTTCATTCTCCCTGGGCGGTCCAAGGACTGACACAGGCCATCCCTCATGGCAGTCCCCCGAGTCTGCTGCATTGCCGCAATCACCGCGTTATCTTGGCACTAGAGAAATAATCCCTGAAGGATTCCACCCTAATCTTCCTAGTCCTCCCTCAATGAGGCCCAGAAATCAGGATGTTAAAAAGGTTCCCAGGTGATTCTAATGTGCAGCCAAGGTTGAGAACCACTGCTCTAGGGCAAGCATGTCAAACTCAAAGGCTAGCACGGGCCAAGTAAGGCTTAAGTTTATGTGGGCCGCAAAGAAACAAAAGCTTCAATTTCATAGAAACGTAGGTTTATTGTGATAGAGATGTGCTGAATACAAAGGGCTCAAGTAAATGAGTAATCGTTAACATAAGATAATAGAACATTTTAATAAAAATTAATATTTTTTCTTGAACATTAACTTACCAGACGCTGAGTAACTGCACAAATTAATAAGCGTAATGCAAATAAACCTATTTTTCTTGTTCTTCTAAAGTGAAATATTTTCTGTTGCACACACCAAACAAGTCAGTACAAGATTAATGACATGGCAATCGGTTGCTAAAATATTCGCTGCTAGTATTAGTGGAGAGAAATGGTGTGCCTGCATGTAAGGCGAGTAAGGGAAATGAATGCAACACGATTATAGTAATCAGTCGTTAGCAAACATTGTAGTTCGTTATTAATAATTATGTATAACAGGATATTGTAAAAATTAAGTTACAAAATTTTTATTAAGACATTTCTTACATACCGTTACATTGGCTGGGCCGCAAAAATATTTGTTGTGGGTCGCATGCTGCCTGCAGACTGCAAGTTTGACATGCTTCCTCTAAGGCAGTGGTTCTCAACCTTCTGGCCCTTTAAATACAGTTCCTCAGGTTGTGACCCAACCATAAAATTATTTTCATTGCTACTTCATAACTGTAATGTCGCTACTGTTATCAATCATAATGTAAATATCTGATATGCAGGATGGTCTTAGGCGACCCCTGTGAAAGGGTCGTTCGACCGCCAAAGGGATCGCGACCCACAGGTTGAGAACCGCTGCTCTAGGGCATTGGTCTCCTTGGTTTTCTTCCTTTGATTTTGTTGAATTTTTAAAAGCCTCATCATGCCTTTTTTCAAACTTCAACTTCAAGAGCATTCAAAACATTTTAAGTCCCTATCTGTCCAACCTCACCTCTCAAATCTCACCATTTCTCTGAAAGAAATTCTTTCCTTCTCTTAACCCTATGCCTAGAGATAATGAAACCATTCCTCTTTAACTGATATCTGGGTCAGAGTTCCTTAAGTCCATATCATGAATAGATATGGCTGTAAGAAATCATTTTTTATTTCAGAAATAAGCTTTATGGAAGAAAGCCCATTTGGGACCATTGGCAGAGAGCCCCGAGCCCGAGGGGCAGGCTATAGGAGTCAGGAATTTAGTCTTCCCACAGCCCCTTGGGTCTGTGCAATTCCAAACCAGATACAGGATCCCAGGCTGGATCAGCTAAGCTAGAGTTCTCAGTGTCTGGCAATAAACCTGATGGCCAAACACTCACCCTCGTTCACTCTACTCTGGATGGAATCTAGCAGGATTTTTCATTTTTAAAAATTCTCCCCCTCATCTTCCTCTCTCCCTCATCTTCCCCTCCCCCTCACTTTCCCCTCCCCCTCACCTTCCCCTCCCCCTCACCTTCCCCTCTCCAAAAATCTGCTCCTGCTCCAAAAACCTTCTCTCTCTCTCTCTCTCTCTCTCTCTCTCTCTCTCTCTCTCTCTCTCTTTCTCTCCTGAGACCTTTCAGTCCGCAGGCCAACGCTCTATCCACTGAGCCAAACCAACGCTCTTCTCCTCTCTTTTTTTTTAGGGCATAAGGTAGAGGGTTTTAAAGCCGTACCAAATGGAGGGAGAAAGAACTCTACTTCTCTACTTGGACACAGAGCATTCCAAGTAAGACCCCACAGGCTTGAAATACTGTACAAGTTGGGGAATTATGATGTGTTCCAAACATAGAGTGAAAGAAAGGATGGAAGGAGATGAGGTTGGAGAAAGGGCTCCCAGGCTGTCCTCACATGGAAGTCATTACAAAGCCTCTCTTTCCCGCACTCCCTCTTCACTCTTTCTCCCTTTCACCGGGTTCATCTATTTGCTTTCAAAGAACCCCTCAATTGAAAATTGAAAACAATTCAGGCTTTAGTCAGGATTTTCACCTTTATCCTGAGAACAATAGGAAACCATTTGGCAGACTTAATTAAATGAGTGGTCAGAGCAGGTTTTCTTTTTAAGTTTATTCTCGTTGCTGCATTGAGAATGGTCCGAGAAGGAATGGACAAGAAAGATTTGGACAGAGCAGTCAGGTGGTGATAGGTAAGAGATCATGGTGAACTGAAGTGGTGGTAGCAAGAAGATAGAAGGAGTATTGGACAGGTGTGGAAAGTATTTCTAAGGTAGAATTGATAGGTCTTGCTGATGGCTTGAATGATCTTTTACCCTCTCTGCATCCACCCCCTTGGGCATTTAACTTTGAAGTGTCCTCTGCCTCTGTCTCTGGACTTGACCATGTGCCTGGCTTTGGGTAATAGAATGAAGCAGAAGTGCAAGTATGGTGCTTCTAAGTCTACAACTCGAGAGGCCTTGCTCTTTCTTGTGTTTCTGTCATCTCCATGAGGACATTCCTGAGGTAGCTACTGGCATGGAACAGATACGTGGCAGAGACTTGAAGTGCCCAGTCAGCCCAGTTGAGACTCGTCTAGGAAGTCAGCCTCTTCCTGGACACAGGAGAAAGTAAGGGAGTGGAGAGAGAGGCCAGGTGTGCACAGTCTATACCCATCACTCATGGGTGTGGGTGTAGATGCTGCCTCCACCGGGAAAACACGAAGGCAGAAGAGATTTCTCTTCTCCACAGTGACTGTGTAGACTACCTATACCTTCTCCCTGTGTTAAGCAAGCGCTTAAGTGCTTCCCTGTGTGCCAGGTGCTGTTTTAAGTGCTCTCCGTACAGGAACATTTAATCTTTCCAACAATCCTAGGGGAAGGCTAATGTAATTGCTGATTTGCAGAGGAGGAAATTGAGGCTGACATCAATAAGTTAGGATTTGAACCCAGGTAATTCATCTCATTGTATTCTCAGTGGCTTTCTTTTAGGTCTTCAAACAAGACATGCTCTTCTCTACCTGAGGAGCTTGGTACAAGCTGTGCCTTCTTGCCTATAATGATCTTCCCTCCCCTTCGATGAGCTGCTCCACCCCAGCTTTCTGTTGAAATAGCTCTCCCTGGCACACAGCCCTAATCTGGTGCCCCAGACAAAATCCATACCCTCTATTTTTGTGGATAGGACTCATCACAAAGTCTTACAGTTTCAATTTTCTATGCATAGAAAAAAAGACTAGGGGCGATGGTTAAAACTGTAATAGGACTGTGGGTTTTTTTCTGTTTGGTTGGTTGGTTTGTTGTTATTTGTTTGCTTTTGCTTTTTATATTGTTGAAGCTGTCCAGTGGTCAGAATGTACATCTTTTAAGTGGAGTAGTTCCAGGTAACAACGCCCTTTGAAGTATGCCAGGGAGCGACGGGAGGGAGTGGCAATGAAGATCAGTGGCTGTGTGGAGATTATTGCACTGCAGGGTCAGAGCACCAGAGTGGTCATCAGTGCAAACGTGACAAAGACCAAGAAAGGTGGGAGAGGAGAGGCAATCTGGCGGCTGCATGCCACAGGCAGAGGGAGGCAGAAGAGAGCCACATGAGCAGTGGATGCGGAAAAGGAGGTGCAATTAAGTACGTGGGCAAGAGCAACATAACAAATGGTCTGGAAGGGTCCCTGGGGCTCAAGGGCAGATAGATCCTGCCCCTTTATGCAGTTGTGTTTGGGAAGTAGATACAATAGTGGTGTGTCCTTGGAGAGGACTGTGCAGATGGGAAAGCCTCGTCTCCATTCTGGTGAGAAGATGGACTGAGGAGGAGACAGAGGTGAGCTCTCACCTTAGAACAGGGTCCAGAAAGCACAACAAAAGGGACAAAGACAAGGAGGATGGAAGGGCATGGACCCAAGAAGAAGGGGTCTTGTTGAGACAGGAAAGAAGTGGCCAAGGACAGCTTACGTATGGCTTTTCAGTTGGCACAGGCACAATTAGCAGGCATCAAGGAATCAGAAGTCTAGGACGCTGGCTGGGCACAGACAGGCCCAGCTCCGTGGGGAGGCACCTGATGCTGTCTTGCAGGACCCTGTGCTTAGTGTCATGCTCTGTCGTCACTGACTTGAAGTTCTTAGCAATTTCAAAGCAAGAGGCCTCGCCTTTTCATTGTAGACTGAGCCCCACAAATTCCGTAGCTGGTCTGAGACATGGGTATGGGTGATAGAGGCAGTGTCAGTGTGGATAGCTGCTGAGTGGACAGAATCTGATTGCTGGAGAAAGCTGAAGGTGTATCTCTTTAATTGCCATCTACTTGTGAGCCACTGGGTTGAGTATTCTGTTAGATGCTGCAGACATAAATCCTATATAATAAAACCCTAATATTCAAATCTACCTAACGGTGGAATGACTGATTGCTATGACACGCCCTGACCACCAGGAGGCAGACGCTCAATGCAGAAGCTGCCCCCTGGTGGTCAGTGTGCTTCCATAAGGGGAGCGCTGCTCGGCCAGAACCCAGGCTCATGGCAGGTGAGCTCAGAGGAGATGGTGGGAGCCTCTCTTGCCTCCACAGAAGCACTAAGGACACCTCGGCGGACATCCCCTAAGGGGTCCCAGATTGCGAGAGGGTGCAGGGTGGGCTGAGGGGGCCTCCCCCCCACCTCCCCCAGTGCACGAATGTTGTGCACCGGGCCTCTAGTAGGTGAATAAGAAGTTGCCTGAGCTCATGCTCTGATTCATGTAGAATTTGAGCCACTGCTCTTCTGTTGGAAGAGTTTTAGAGCAACATCAACTGAGGCCACCTTTTGTGAGATGGAACTTCAGTGTGATTTTCAGATTTTATGTATAGGGACTTCATCAGTTTTTGTTAAGTGACTTCAAAGGAAATGATTCATTAAAATTGATGGCTAGGTAAGCACTGGCCAACGATCAGCTTTCATATTATCTGCAGCAGATTTGAAAGATACTCTGTTCCTTGCCAAAACCCATCTCTTTGACATTTGAATAATTAATTCTTAAAAATCTATGATTTAATTATAAAGGTTTGGACAGTTGCCTATGAGGCATGAAAGGGTTTTATGAGTCTCTAGACAGATGATAGAAATTGGAAAAGAAATGTTTGGAAGTAGAAAATATTTGGAACCAGATATTTTAATGATGTTGTGGAGGAAAGAGTTGAGTATAAGTGGAGCCTTAAGATATCCTCGGAGTGAACCTTAGCTATGTAGCTTTATTTAATTTAATTTATTTATTTATTTTATATATATATTTTTTATTTCAGAGAGGAAGGGAGAGGGAGAGAGATAGAAACATCAATAATAACAGAGAATCATTGAACAGCTGCCTCCTGCACACCCCCTACTGTGGAGCCTGCAATCCAGGCATGCGCCCAGACCTGGAATTGAACCATGACTTCTTGGTCCCTGGGTCCGTGCTTAACCACTGAGCAACACCAGCTAGGCTGTAGTTTTTATTCTGTTTTTTCTTTTCTTTTTTAATTCCAGCAGGATTATTTCCTGAAAGCTGCTGGCCCAGGAATCAGAGACCTTTCTGGACACTAGTGTCAGCTAATCAGAGAGAGGTGGTTTCCTCAGCAGCGCTCTGTTAGGAAAGCACAGAACTAAGAGCCAAAAGGTCTAATTCTGCTCCTAGAACAAAGCATTGTGGCCCTCGAGCCTCAGTTTACCCATCTGCAAACAAAGACATCAGGTGAGAAGGATGTTAATGATGCAGAATTCCGCCTAGTCTGGCCTAAAATTCGTCTTTGGCCTCTTACTACTTCAGAAATTCAGCATCCCACTGGGAAATTAAGCTTACTGGCAATTCCCATGCAAGATATTAACACCCCACCCCCTCAAAAAAAAAAGGCTTTTATTACAAGATGTGAAAGGAAAGGGAAAAATAGGGACCTATAAGAAGAAAAATGGATGACAATGGTGAGGACAGTGACAAAGCTTTAAAATTTCTGCAAAATCCTGGCAGATAACATTTCCACAGAGTCATCTGGCTTGAGGTCCCCCTTTAGGACTTGAGGACAATGGAGGCATCTTCTACCACAGCCCAGTAAATAGCTCAGGGTTAAACGTGGAGCTTGTAGTCAGAGGCCCCCTCCTCCCAGCCACCAGGAATCTTTCCTGCCCTCCTTTCTGTAACATGGCCTCCCTACTGCTCAACCAGCTCCCTTTGCTTTATTTTAGGAATTCACTTCCTCCTACAGCAGAATCTCTCCCACACCATGCACTCCCAGTCCAGGCCATTGTTGCATTTCCAAATACTCATGAATATATCCTGCTAAACAAAAGGCCACCCCCTCTGGGTTCCACCCTTTAGTGGCACAAAGGAATTAGTAGAGCTGTTTCAAATTCCACCCCATACCACATTATGTCAAAGGGAAAGCACAGAGCAGTGACTCTCAATGGGGCGGGGGTGGGGGCGGGGCATGCAGGCAGAGGTGCACTCGGGCAATGGCGATGTTTGGAGATAGTTTGGTTGTCGCGACTGGGGAGTGGGAGGGTGGGTGGGTGTGTAATACTGTCATCTAGTGGGTAGAGGCCAGGGATGCTGCTAAGCATCCTAGAATGCACAGGGCCATCTGCACAACAAAGAATTATCTGCCACCAAATGTCAATAGTACCAAGACTGAGAAACCTTGATATAAAGATTTATTTTCCCACTGATGCACATAAGTTCATCCCCCTATAGAAGGCAGTTTGGATTTTAAATAATATTTTTTTCACCATGTGATGTTTGTTTAAAATTAATCCGTACTTATCTTTGTCAGTTGAGGGAGTTTGGGTATAGAACTTCTAAATAGGACCTGTATTTCCTGAGGAATAATTACTCTGTTGTTATCTCTAATAGATTTACCTATTAGGGTCTTAACAGTTACACATCCTAACAGCTCTTCAAATTCAATGTCTAAATGTCGGCTACAGCTTTGGGTTAGGCCTACATCTCTTCTTGCCTGAATTCAACCCCCTAGACTGCAGTGATGGCGAACCTATGACACACGTGTCAGAGGTGACACGCGAACTCATTTTTTTGGTTGACTTTTCTTTGTTAAATGGCATTTAAATATATAAAATAAATATCAAAAATATGAGTCTTTGTTTTACTATGGTTGCAAATATGAAAAAATTTCTATATGTGACACAGCACCAGAGTTAAGTTAGGGTTTTTCAAAATGCTGACACGCCGAGCTCAAAAGATTCACCATCACTGGCCTAGAGAGTCATTAGGTTCAATCCAAGCCTGCTCCTCCTCCCTAAGTGACTGTATCACCCACCTAGTCCCCCACATCCAACTGGACACCTGGTTCTGCACTCTCCTCAGCCCCTCTTCTATCTATCTATCTATCTATCTATCTATCTATCTATCTATCTATCTATCTATCCTCCTTCCCTCTCTCTCTCTCTCTCTCTCTCTCTCTCTCTCTCTCCCTCCCTCCCTCCCTCCCTCCGTCCCTCCCTCCCTTTCTCCTCTAGTTCAGTCCCTTGGCATTGATATCTGGATTAGTTCAATAAATCATCCTAACTACTCATCCTTTCTCTAGGCTGACCTTGCTGCAATTCACAGCTATACTGATACCAGGGTGGTATTTTTGACAAAGCAAATCCATTCGGACTTCTCCTTTATTTTAGAAACCTTTAAATACCCTTCCTGGTTTTCAGGGTAAAATTCAAACCTTTATCTGGATGGAATGATTGCACTAGATGGACTCTTGCTTATCTCTCTCCCCACTTCTGATTACTTTTTCATGTGACATCTTTTGGTCTAGCTATTTTGAGAATCTTAGTATTACCTCGGTTCATGCCCTGTCTTTGTGCCTTTGCACATGCTGTTCCTCTGACAAGAATGCCCTTTCCCACCTTTTCTAGCTCATCCTGTTCATCTTAGAATCTCAGTTCCAACATTGCCCCTCAAGGAAAGCTCCCCTGAATCACCTGGGCCATCGTTCTACAAGTGTGTCCCTCAAAATGTTTCTCAAGATGGGTTCATTGGTCACATACATTTGGAATGCTATCCCCTCTCTGGAATTTGTAATAAATATTAGGCTATTAAAAGCTCTGAAAAAAAATGTTATAAGAAAAAGACCAATTGAACTATCTTTAGTGTTTCACAAACTTACTTGATCATTTAACTTCTTTTCTTCAAACCTCATTACCAACCTTCTTTAAACAAATCTACTTAGGCTGATTGAGGAAAAACATCTATTTTCCTGATACTATCCCAGGTGTAGCACTGCCATAGTACTTACTGCATGTCCTTGGAAATTTGGAGTCAGTCATTTTCTTAAAATACTATTAAGCGAATAAGTTTCTCATGCAATAGACAGACTGCAAACATCTCGGTGGTAAAATAATCACCACGTTTTGTCCGTGTTATATGTCTAACACCTGGAACACATTTTCAATATGATATGTACTTGATAAGTAAATACATTATTGGCCAAAAGAGTACCTACCATCTACTTTATTTGCTATTGATAATTAACATATTATTTGAATAGTGTGCACAATAAAATTATTTTGCCAAAATATCCCCATATGAAAGACAGAATACAATTCATAAGTTTCCTGGCATGCTTTCTGGGGTAGCCACGCTTCTGGGGGTTTCTTAGTGTCCTCATCCTAAAGACTAGAGTCTGTGCTTGCTCTGGCGTGTCAGCTGGGGGTCAGTATGGACATTTCTTTGTTGATTTGGGAGTCATTTTTTGGACTCGTTGCTGTTGCTTTGTGTTTGGCGTTTGAGAAGGCCACAACTAATAAATACATCAGTTGTCTGTAAGTTGAAGAGAGAGCTTACACTCTGTATTTGCTAGGAGGATCCGGAGAGCTTGGAGGCCTCCCTCATTCCACTGTTGAAGGGTCCTGGCCAGTGGTCGGCAAACTCATTAGTCAACAGAGCCAAATATCAACAGTACAACAATTGAAATTTCTTTTGAGAGCCAAATTTTTTAAACTTAAACTATATAGGTAGGTACATTGTTATTAACTTCATTAGGGTATTCCTAAGGCTTAGGAAGAGCCACACTCAAGGGGCCAAAGAGCTGCATGTGGCTCGCGAGCCACAGTTTGCCGACCACTGTCCTAGCCTATTAGCCCATTCACCAAGGAAAGAGTCGCCCTTTACTGTTCACCTCTTGCAGACCCACTATTACTTAAGAGACCCCAACAGCCTACCTGCATATGAGCTGAGGACCCCTCCTCTCTTATGAGTCAGGAGATCTGGGTGTGTGCAGACAAGTAGCCGTGGGGAAGAGAAAATGCACAAAGCATTATAGGAGAGTCGGCAGACTGAAGGAGGAAACAGCAACATAATCAGAACAGATGACTCTTGCGAGTACCCTTAAGGGAAGAAATAAAAAGAACGCTAAAAGAAAATAATGTGAGTTCCTAGGGAGACCAGAGAACTTATTACAAAGGAGCAATCTGAGAAAAAGAAAGAGTTCTTGGAACTCAAAAACTTTCTTGGAAATGGAATTAAGTGTCTTGAAGCTCAGATGGAAGAATTATGCCATAAAGAGGAAAATCTCAAAGAAATAGAAATTATGAGTGCAAAGCAAAAAATAAATGTGAAGATGCATCTTATTGTTGGTAGAGGATAAATGAGTTTGACCTTCTTGAAGAGTAATTTGGACTCTCCATCTAGTAATAAGCTGTATACACCCTATTATAAAGTTCTCAGTATTCTAAGAACTACCCTACGGTGTAAGAGCATGAGTCCAAAAATAAATGTTCAAAATGCTTTCTGCAAACTCGTTGAATAGCAAAAAGGCTGGGTGCAATATATTAGGGCATGTCCACGAAATGGATTCTACTTAGCCCCTAGAGAAAGAGGAGATCCATAAATAACAATTTAGAATGCATGGCCATGAAAATATCAAGAGAATAATTTCCATATTATAGAAAACCATATAGCATAACCTTGTTTTGTTGAAAAAATTTTAATAATATATGAATATGTACAAAAGTGTATGCATGCATGTGTGATTTCATAAGCATAAACAACAATTGCAGTCAGCAATGTTAGCTGTTTTTATTGTTAAACATGAATTTTTCTTCCGATATTATCCCAACACTGCCCCCGTTAGACTTCCCAGAATTCTTTTTCTAAATTGGAACATCAAAAACCACCTTCCCTCCTCACTGACCACCTTGTAATTTTGTATTAAATCATCATGTGCTCTGCCCCGGCCAGTGTGGTTCAGTTGGTTGGGTGTTGTCCTGTGCACCGAAAGGTTACTGATTCCAGTCCCAGTCAGGGCATATGTCCGGGTTGCAAGCTCAGTTCGGTAGGGGGCATGCAGGAGGCAGCCAACAGATGTTATGCTCTCACAACTCTCTCTCTCTCTCTCTACCTCTCTCTCTCTCTCTCTCTCCCTTTCTCTCACCTTCCTTCCTTTCCCTCTAAAAATCAATAAAAAATCTTAAATAAGTAAGTAAATCATATGCTCCCTCCAAATTGTCTACTGGTCTCTCCAACCAGACAGACATTATCACGAGGGCAGGGGATGAATGCATTATTCGGGTCTAGCTCAATGTCCTCCGCATACCAGGCACTCAATACACATTTAGCAAATGAGTTAGTAAGTTTAAGGACCTTCTTTCTCCTTTAAGAATTCAGGCTTTTCTTTTTCTAATGTAGAAAGAAGCCTAGAAGAGCAAAGGTGAGTTTTTCTGTCCCTCTATAGCCTGTGAGACCTCACCACCCCATTGTCCGTAATGGCTTTATTTATTTTGTGACCCAAGAAAAATCGGTACCAGCGCATTAAGCTACATAATGCGGTCTCAAGGGCAGCGCTGAGTAGTGTTCAGAGTAATCAATGATAGTGCGGTGAAACTTGCCCTAGTGAAGAGCTCTTGTCCAATGAATTTGTGGATGGAAACAGACGGTTTTCTTTGTTAATACTTTCATGGCTACAGAAGAACCCGCTTTCGGAGGCAGTAGTGAAAACTTTCCTTAGGTGAGAGCGTTCTACATTTGTTTCCTAGCAACAAGTCCCTCCAGGGAGCCAAAGGGTCCACAATTTCAGAGGAGTTTGGAGGGGTGAGTGGGAGGGCTGTGGATGTCATGCAGGGAGGTCAGACCGATGTTCCAAATTTCTTCCAGTCAGTGCCGCATAGAACACCTTGCTAAGCCACACCGTAGGATTCAGCTAAAAAGGTCAGCTCGATAGAAATGTATCCGAGTAAAGAACTGGTGTAAAACACTGTGAAAGAAAAATTACCCCTTTTCTTCCTGGGCCCAGCAGTTCCATAATTTAGCAGTTGGTAAGTCTAGGAGCCTCACCCCCAACTGTGTCCGTGGATAGTAAATGAGGAACCACGTGGCTTACGAAAGCATTTAGGGACTTTTCCCATGTGGGATGATGCTCTGACTCAATTATACTCAGCAGTGGGAGGCATGGAGATGAGAGGTAGGCAATCTGGGAGAGAAATGTGGGACAATATTAGGGCTTTGACTGCCAGGAGTGGAGATTCCTTACCCAAGCAAGACTCTCTCCATAGCCACCTTCCTAGCTCCAGTGTCATAGACTTATCTTCTTATTTGGTTTTCCAAACTGGCCTTCTGATAATAAGAATAACAAGAACAGTAACAACACCAGGAAGCATTTACCCAGCCCCCACTGTGAGCCAACTTATGCCACTACTTTACACATATTATCTTCTTTAACCCTTCCGTGATTCTTTGAAGTAGCCACCAACATAATTTCTATCGATTTGCTGGTCACACTATTACTACAAATGGCAGAGTTTGGAAAAATATTGCCCGCCAAAGTGACCAAGCTGACTTATCCAGACCCATGTGGGTAGCATGACAAGAACTTTTTCTAGGTCTGAGGACCCTGTGACTGAGTGTTCAGTCCTGGAGATGACCTGGGATTGTCTGAGTCTCAGAATGCGAAGAGTTCACACCAATCATGGGGACTTACCTGACATCCCCGTTAGACCTACTCCCCTGAAAAGCACTCCTTTGGATATAACTGTGGTAGATTTTTAAAAAATACTGGATTTGGAAGCAAGTGGAGTTGTGGTGGGATAACGCCACACTGAATAATTGCCTACACCAGTGGTCGGCAAACCGCGGCTCACGAGCCACATGCGGCTCTTTGGCCCCTTAAGTGTGGCTCTTCCACAAAATACCACGTGTGGGCGCGCACGTACAGTGTGATAGAAACTTCGTGGCCCATGCGCAGAAGTCGGTTTTTGGCCTGGGTGAGTCTATTTTGAAGTGGCGTTAGAAGAAGTGGGGGTACATTAGCTGAGGTCGACCCCTCAGATTGAGGACGTTTTTAGCAAAGGCCAGCTTAGGAATACCCTGATTAAGTTAATAACAATGTACCTACCTACATAGTTTAAAAAATTTGGCTCTCAAAAGAAATTTCAATCATTGTACTGTTGATATTTGGCTCTATTGACTAATGAGTTTGCTGACCACTGGCCTACACAATTGGCAAGTGCCTCTCAAGCACAGACAGTCTAATTGTTTCTTTTCACTGCCTTCTGGAAACACTACTCCCCAGGAACACTCTCTGTTTCTTGGAAAAGAAACTTGTCCACTTATCCCAACAAGCACGAATTGAGAAAATCATAACCTTTAGGAGGAGTTTCATTTAGCGGAACAATGTGTCAGAACTGGGCCTGCAAGAACATGTCCAATGTCCGTGTGAACCAGAAGCAAGAGAAAGATGATTCTAAGCCAGCGGTCGACAACTGGTGGTCCATGAGGTCCGAAAGGTTGGCGACCGCTGCTTTAAGCCATTGAACGGGGCCCTAGACTCTCAGGTTTCCTGTTGCCAGGATCGCACCTGGGAGACAACGTCAGCCTCGAGTGATCTCGAAACTCTAGGATGTGCAGGGTGGGGAGCTGAGCATGAAATGAGATGCTACCATTACTCCCGTGTTTTCTCTCTGGGCTAAAGCTTCTTGTACCTCTAAGAAGTTTCCCATTAAATATGTTTTCATCTCTAGGTTTCTCATTTTTCTCAGTCAGTGGCTGGACCTTCAAGGGCAATTCACTCTTTTTCATTTTGAGGTGGTTACTGTACAATTTTGTAATGCACTTTTCTCTCTCTGTTTCAGAGGCTACCCTTCAAAGACAGACACTTCACCTGCAGCAAAATGTAAGTACATTTCCTCCTTGCAATGTCTACTTCTCCGCTATCATCCTGAAAACCTCCCAATCATTAAGGCTCCCTCTCACATCGTTCCACTTTTAAAGTCCGCCTTCCCAAACACGGCCACGTTTGAAACTACCTTCCCTACCCTTGATCTGTATAGCACTGCAGAGCATTTTATAAACTGTGTGAGGAGCAAATTGCACTTGATCAGGGCTGCAACTATACTGCATCCAAAAAGCTAGTAAAAAGTGCAGAGGAGCCCTAGCCAGTTTGGTTCAGTGGATAGAGTGTTGGCCTATGGACTGAAGGGTCACAGGTTCGATTTCGGTCAAGGGCACATGCCTGGGCTGTGGGCTTGATCCCTAGTAGGGGGTGCGCAGGAGGCAGCCAATCAATGATTTTCTCTCACCATTGATGTTTCTATCTCTCCCTCTCCCTTCCTCTCTGAAATCAATAAAAATAATTAAAAAAATATTTTTTAAAGTGCAGAGGAAAAATTAGGCAATATTCTTTTAGACATTATGACCCTCGGACAGCAAACATTTGAATATGCAGGTTCTCTCCCATGGCTGCCGAATTTATTACTCTCTGCCCAGCTGCTCCTCGCAGTCACAGGCTGTTTCAGGTTGAATAGCATTGCCGGTATCTTGATAATTCCTTCCCGTGTGTATTGCATTGAGGCTGCTCTGTAAACCAGTGTTCTTTCTAGAACGAATCTATTATGTTGCTTTACTCTTGGCATTCCCAGTGCCCGTACCCAAATTCCAAACTCCCTCTATTCTAAAGACCCAATAAAATTATACCGGATTTGAGCAGGGAGCTTTGAGTATTTTAGAGGTTGGTCTACGTGATTGGGAATAATTGGGAATGAGTATGAGAATGTTTCTTGCCTCTTTTTAATAAAAATAAAGTTTATATTCTCTCTGGAATAAATTGATCCCAGTGCTACATACAGATATTCAAACATCAGCACAAGAAACATTCATCCTTAAAACCACTCAAATATTACATCAAAGTATTAAGCATTCACAGGGATATTTTAGAAAGTCAGTCTCTGCATGATATTGCTGTGGTCTGTATTGCATTGTCAAGACACCTGCATGTTATGAATATTTTAAGCAGCTTACATGGATGGAGTCATGTTAGACTTTTATGAGCAGCGCTATCATGAGTATTTTATTTGTACAAGTGTTAACCTTTGACCGTATTTTCTCTTTTGAATGTGGAAACTGTTCAGGAGAAAGTGTCTGTGTTTACTTTGTTTATTTCGCAGCTCTTTCATCACACCGTTTCTGCTTATGTAGGTTTACCACTGCTTTTTAAGGATTTAATTTTAAATCCTAAAAAATAGTTGCTATGTGTTCATGGCGAACATTAGATGGATGGCAATTTAAAGCAGCATTTTAAATCATTCTGTGCAAATACGCAACTGGAAACACATTTATGACAATTACCTCAAGATCTCTTTGTCACAGTTTCAGTCGAAAGCACCTTTATTGTCCCGGATTTGAGGGGTGGGGAGGGGAGAAGGCCAGCCATTTCACCTTAGAGGGGTGAATTTGTGATTGCTTTATTTTTGCATTTTTTTCTCAGGGAAATACAAAGTGGTTGGTGACCTCTTATACTAGTAAATATTCTGAGAAGAACATGTGGGCTAGGAGTTTACACTCACCAGACAAAACGGGTCAACATACCTCTTTCTCATCATCTCTGCACAACTGGTAGAAACTTGGTCTGACCCGTCGCGTCATGGAAACACATTAAAATCACCAGGCAATTGTGACTTGGGTTCCTTTTGGCAACCGGACTGGATCAGCCCCTCCTGGGGCTGACATTATTCCTAATGATGATTGCATTAGACAACCAATGCAAATGTTAACGGCCTCATCAGCGCCCCATTCAGAGGAGCCCTGATCTAGGTGAATGGCTGGAAACTTTCAAAGTAATTGCCCTAACCGGTTTGGCTCAGTGGATAGAGCGTTGGCCTTCGGACTCAAAGGTCCCAGGTTCGATTCCGGTCAAGGGCATGTACCTTGGCTGCGGGCACATACCCAGTGGGGAGTGTGCAGGAGGCACCTGATCGATGTTTCTAACTCTCTATACCTCTCCCTTCCTCTCTGTAAAAAATCAATAAAATATATTAAAAAACAAAAACACACAAAAAAACAAAGTAAATGCCCTGGAAAAGTGTATGGGCCCCATAAAACCCCGAGGACACTGAGGGAGGATAATCTTAGCCAAGTCAGGAAGGAATAGATATAGATCAGCGGTTCTCAACCTGTGGGTCGAGATCCCTTTGGGGGTCGAACCACCCTTTCACAGGGGTCGCTTAAGACCATCGGAAAACACATATTGAATATATAATTACATATTGTTTTTGTGATTAATCACTACGCTTTAATTATGTTCAATTTGTAACAATGAAAATACATCCTGCATATCAGATATTTACATTCCGATTCATAACAGTAGCAAAATTACAGTTATGAAGTAACAACGAAAATAATTTTATGGTTGGGGGTCACCACAACATGAGGAACTGTATTAAAGGGTCGCGGCATTAGGAAGGTTGAGAACCACTGATAGAGATGTACCTCCAGAGAGAAAGAGGGCGGGTGATGGAAGGAAACTCATGACCAAACATCAGAAGGCTCCTGTCTGAGTCCCTGATCAACCCCTTAGAAACTGGATGCTTTGGGGGAATGTTACTAACCCCTTCGTTTCTAAGAATCTTTATTACGGGTGGGAGGAGGGGAAAGGAAAACGCTGTTCCTGCTTCCATCGAAGGGTTGCTGTGAGGATCACATCAGATGATGTTTCCGAAAGATGTTCCCATCCAACGATGTTTTGTATCTTTTAGGGATTTTTGATCAGATTACTGGAGGCTCCCTCTGTTTTAGTGGGAATCCCTGGGTCTCTGAGGGCAAACGTTGGGCCTTAACATTAATACTGCATCATAGAAGAAAACAGAACCGCACTGGGCCACATTGGGCCCCGGGAAAGACTCGAGCCCGCATTTTTTTGTTTCTTTTCAACCACACATAGTCTTTGGGGCCACGGCCTCTGGTGGAGGAGGATTGTCTTCTGGGTGGTAGGGGTGAGAAAGTTGCCAAACGAACCTGAATTATCCAGAGGCCCGTAAAATGCGCAATTGCTTTTTAAGAGGCCTGGTGATATTGTGTGTTCCTTTCGAGTTTTGGCAGTAACGATTTTCTGCAATTTGTGGTTTTGCAATTTCTCTTTACGCAGACAACACTCTGGCTCTCATTCAATGCCCCACTGGTGGGGGAGGGGCTGGAGGAGGGAGGAGAGAGAAATTCTCTGGGGCTCCGACCACTCCAGAAAAAGAAGGAAATGTTAATGAAATAAGTCAGACAGAATGCCTGAGACTAGTGGACGCTGGTTGGTTAGGGGGGAAGAAACAACTGTTAATAAATTGCGTGGCGTGGTAGGGATTTCATCAGGGCTGTGGTCGATTAGGCCAAGGTCTGTTCCCTTGAAGCCTTCTTGACTCTCCACTGAGCTCTGCTTGGATTGGGTCTCAGTCCCTTCCTCTTCCCCCTGCAGTCAGCAGGGTGGAGCCTTGTCCAGGCTAAACATCCCAGCTGCTTCCCCTGGCCCCTGTGGCTGCTCTGGCCTTGGTGGGATGCTCTCTAAATAGTCCACCTCTCGGTGTTCGCTTGCCAATGACATCAAGTTGGTTTCTGTAAATTACCTGGAGATCCCTGTCCCAGAATATTCTTGCGTCCCAGCTGCATTACCCTCCTTTTCCTCAAGGCCGTATGCTCTCTGCAGCGAAGTCCGAGGTCCATGGCCCCGCACTCCAGAGGCAGGGCTCCTTCTCAGCGTTTAGGCCACAGTCATTTGTCCTGTTTCTAGTCATCAGCTCAGGAAAGGGTTTGCCCACTGTGTTTGCTTAGTTTATGACCGCTGTGCATTGTGCTGAAGGACTTAAAGTTGCATCCAGCCCAAGCCAGTGTGGCGCAATGGATAGAGCACCAGCCCTAGGACTGAAGGGTCTTGGGTTTGATTCCAGTCAAGGGCACCAACCTCGGTTGCAGGCTCGATCCCCAGCCCTGGTCGGGGTCCGTGCAGGAGGCAACCAATTCATGTGTCTCTTTCACACTGATGTTTCTCTCTCTCTGTCTCTCCCCCTTCCTTCCACTCTCTCTAAAAATCAATAGGAAAATATCCACAAGTGAGGATTAAAGTTGCATCCAGCATCAATCTTGTATTCCTTCTCTGTTCACTTCTTTATATCAACACGGCCCCCTGTTCTCCCTGGAGTGGAATCCGGGACTCAGGCCCATAGTTCATGGCTTTCTATGCATCCAGGCCACTTCTTTCTTCTCCTTTCATGACCTAAATGTCACTGTTTGCCTCTAAGAGAAATAGAAAGATAAGTACTACTCATGTTAATTGGATAGTTTTTGCGTATTGGGGAAACTATGACCTTCTTCCTGTGCGTGTGTGTTTTAAAGCTTTCGGGAACTGTTTGTGCCTTTGGAAGTCATGGGATTGAATGTTGGAAGATGCTTTCAACCTGGGGCAGTTCCAAAGGCCCCCCCCCCTCCGCCGCCACACACACACACACCATCCTCCTCACAACACCCTCTCTGGGAGCTCTTTCCAGAGCCCAGGGAAGCCAAATCCACTTGTTTATAGCTCAACCTTCAAACTTTCTCTGCTGACCTGAGATAACCTTCAAGGGGGCTGGTTGGTTTGCCTCTGAGGCAGCTCCGAGGTTGATATGACAATCCTCCAAGTCCTTGGAATCTGATTCCCTATGCTCTCTGAGTCGTCCTTGTCCAGGCTTAACGTCCCCGTTCCCTCAGACATTCTTCCTGTGACTTGGTTGAGTTGTCCTTTTTCATTTGTCCCAGTCACTTTCTTCCATGTCCCTCTTAATGTCACAGCCTGAACCTAAGAGACTGCCCCGATGGCTGACTACCACAGCGCCCAGAACAAAAAGCTCTCCTATCGTTCCGGTCCTGTTATTTCTATCACTCTAACCTACGAGCACCTCACAGATGTGAATAGCGCTTGAGTCCCGAGGTTAACCTTAAAACCTCTAGATATGTTATATAAAAGCTGCCATAAAAGCAGATTTTTTTTTTCCAGCCGCGTATTTATGCACTTGGTTTTGAATGTAATGCCAACCTTTGCATTTGTCTCTGCGATGCTTCTTAGTTTCAAAATCTTGGTGAAAACTGTTAGGAGCTTTTTATTTATTTATTTATTTATTTATTTTTAAATATATTTTATTGATTTTTTACAGAGGGGAAGGGAGAGAGATAGAGAGCTAGAAACATCGATGAGAGAGAAACATCGATCAGCTGCCTCCTGCACACCTCCCACTGGAGATGTGCCCGCAACCCAGGTACATGCCCTTGACCAGAATCGAACCCGGGACCCCTCGGTCCGCAGGCCGACGCTCTATCCACTGAGCCAAACCGGTTTCGGCAAGGAGCTTTTTAAATTTGCATTATTTTAAATCCTGTCCCAGTTTTATGACATATTTGATTTGTCTCTTGACTTCATTTAAAAGAGTGATAAAAACAGTGAGTATCTGTATTTTAAGCTCCTCGGCGGTGGAGTCATGTTTTATTCATCTCCGTCTCTCCTGAAATGGCTGCGACATTCCGTTGAACAACCAGATGCTCAATAAATGCTTTTATGGAATTAGACAACGAAATCAGATACAGGCAGCTTTCCCGCCGCCTGACAGAGAGCTATCTTTAGAGTAATGTCTGTGATAGCAGTGAAATCAATTCTTAGAAATGAAGAACAAGATGAGTATTCTGCTGTATTGCTTCTGTTTGGTGATTTTGTAGCTTAGCACTGTTAACACGCAAACAGGGCCACCTTCGGAGCTTAAGTGCCTGGCTTCTGATCTTACTAGACCTTTGCTAGCTATGTGCTTTGGAGCAAGTTACTCCACTTCTCAGGTTTGCTTTCTGATGTGTAAGATGAAGATATATTATTTCTGTCTGCCTCATAAGGGTGTTGTTATGATTAAGTTCATTAATCCATGAAAAGAATACCAATAATACAAAAACAATATTTAATCGTAGAAACAGTTGTATTATTGTTGCTTTTGTTGTTATTTCAAGGTATATTGGTGGGACTACCCTATCCTAAGGTGAGTTGGGCATAATTTGTTTACAGTGAACCCAGATTAACTCCACATAATTTCATTATCAAATTACCTTGTGTAATGTAAACGTAATTCAACGGCTTCATGGCCCATCTAAGTTTAGGTATTTATTCGAAAGAAACACAAACATCTAAACAGATGAAAACAATGTAAATTTTTACTAAAGTCTCTCAAAGGGGAATTAGAGTACATTTCACAGCAAAATATACAAAGATTTCTTTACCCAAATCCCTCTTGGTAACTGCACAAAAAACTTGCCCCTCTCCCGCCACTGCTCTCTATTAAAAAAATCCTACTTTGTATTGCCTTTTTCCTCACTTACCTCTTCTCTCCTAGCAATGCCCAATTCTCCAGGATTAATAAATTACTAGACTACTATTTTCTGTCTCCAACAGTTTCATTTCCTATGTAATTTCAATGTGGCCCTTCCAGGCTTCTTCTGAAAACATAATTACATCTGTAATATACTTATAAAGTTTATTGATTAATGGCTGTGTGGCATACAACTTACAAATAATATAATAATAAAAATAAAATATGTAATTAAGAAGAATGAAATACCCTTTCTTGTAAATTCCATTTGGCCATCTGATTCTCACAAAATGCTTTCCTTGAGTTTTGCTGAACTCCTGTATCTGTAGCCAACCTATGGCTGCAGCGGATGAGTAAGTGTAGTTTACACATAGATGTGGTGGATATTTTTATTTATGTTAATAAGTGGAACACAGTGAAACAACCAAGATGCATGTTACAGATCCACTTGCTCATCTGTAATTTGAGCGACTTCTTTGCTAAGTTGGATAACAATGTTTAATTCTATGGAATACTTCCTCGAGTGTCTATGCTAGTCACAGCATAACAGCTACAGACACAACACTCCTTTTTGCTTAATACGCATTATTAATGTTTTCTATATCCTTTGTTAAATTCTAAACAACCAACAAGACATTAAATCAAGCCTTGATGTGTAGTATTTATTGATTTATTTGGTGTAAATACTCCTGTCATGGCCAGTTCCCGGTAACCAACATGACATCACTGGACATGGGAGTAGGAAGGGATGGGCAGTACCTTTACATGATACTTCCACCTTGTAGATACAATAAGTGTAACAGATCTTTTTAAAAATCAAGACTGTGTGTTGAAATTTATCAAGTATTCTGCATCTATTGAGCTAATAGTTTAGTTTCGTTCCTTTAATCTATTTGTGTGATAGATTATACTCACAGATTTTCTGATGCTGAACCATCATTGCATTCCTAGTGGTCTTTGCAAATACATTAGTAATACAATTTGTACCTATTCTACTTAAATTTTTTATGTTCAGTTATGAGAATGAACTATAGTTTTCTCTTTTTTTGGTTCATTATATTCCTCTTTACATTTACCTAGGATTAGGTGTCCTTGTACTTTAAACATTTAATGTATACTTACTTTTCTTGAGACTTTCCTCTCTTTCTCTCTCTCCTTCCATACCACTCTCTTCTCTCCTTATCTAAAGATGCCGGTGGTGCTTCTCCTCAGCCCTCCACCCCACCTAGGACTCCCAGTCCAACCAAATCTTTAATAGGGGCTTATGCTCCTGCTCCATGGTGATATTGGGAACAGCCAAGATCCAAGCCCCAAGCAGTGATGTTGGGCTCAGTTACTGTTTATAAGCTGAATGTGTGTTCTCCCTGGGCCATAACTGTAGTCCCAGGCAATGGGCGACACAACCTTTTTGTTTCTCCTTTGACAAGCTGAGAAGACTCACATTCCCTCCTGGGTTCAAGCAGGGAGCCCAACTTCAGATTGTAATCCCCAGTAAACTCCTCACCGTCTCTGATCCTTGTCCTTCCTTGTTCCTATTCCAGATGGAAGTTCCCCTGAAGGGTTCACCCCTCCACTTACCTCTTTGTTTTTAATGTTCTACTTTTAGTCTCTGTAGTTAATGATTTTGTTTGTGAACAAGGCTAGATCTTTTGAATACTTGATTGATTTAATTGAGTCCCATAAACGTATATGGTCTTCTGGGGGAATTAATTGAAATAATGATGTGAATTAAAAACACACAAAGGATTATAGCAACAAAGGAAACACTAGTGTAAAGGTACATGCTCTCAGCCAGAAAACCCTCCTTCTCTTTTGTGCCTACTTACATCTTAACGTTATTCCCTGGCTACATATTCTAACTCATATTTCATCTTCCTACAATGTAATCTCATAAATCAACATTTTTGAGCACTATACTAGCACTGAGAATACAGTCATCAAGGAGATAGGTGTGGTCTCTGTCTTCATTGACCTTATGTCTAGACAAACAAAAATTTACAATATAGCATAATAAAATGTTATCAACGACTCTAGCAATTATAATTAGAGCATCTATTTAACGATTGATCACGTACTCATTTTTATTTTTCTCTAATTTTTACATGTGGATTGATCATGTTTTCCCACTTCTGAGAGACCCATGAAGACAGTGAATGTATATCCTATGTTTCTCTTACTGGTGTCCATGATTTCACACACAGAGGCAGGGATCGCTGTTCATCCCCCAGTGGGGTTAAAGTGGGTTTCAAGGCACCACAACACACAAAGAGGTAGCTTTAAGGTCAGCTATTACTGCTTTTTGTCAGTGGCCATTATAGAAGTTATAGGACAATTTGTTGGTACAGTGAGATCTTTAAAGTCTCCAAGTTAGAGTATGGTTTAGAATAAGACTATTTACTATTTTAGAGTTAATTTAAATAAGAAGCACCAGGTTATTGTGTCTTTATGTTAATTTTAAGGCTGAAATAAAGTAACTTTAAAGTGGCTCAAGTAACTTTATTCCTGATTTATGAAGCATCTTGTCTTTTAAAAGGAGAAAAGTAGACGGGGAGAGACTCAATGCTACTTAAAAGACACTGTAAAAGCTAACTGCCCAGATCATGAAAAGATACCAGTTTAAAGTACCTCCAAGGAATTTCTATCATCTACCCCAAATATTTGGATCAAAATAAAAGATAATGAAATGATATCTACCAAATGGCTAGAGCAAGAGACAGAAAATGCAAGTGCTAGTGAGGATGTAGCACAATTGCATCCTCACACATTGCTGGTAGATGAGACATTTGGTACAGTCACTGTGGAAAACTGGCATTATCTCCTAAAAATGAACATATGGATACCCTATAACTTAGCAAATCTATTCTGATGTAGACACCCAACAGAAATGCATGTGGTATATAAACAGTGAAATAGTAGACAGCCATGAGAATGTAGAGTCTACAACTACCTGCAACCACACAAATAAACCTTAAACAATGTTGAATGAAAGAAGCCAAACAATGGAAAGTGCTAATGTAACTGGTAATCAGTATGAACTCACCTTGAGAGTTTTACAACCAGACCTAATCCAAATTTGGTGGATGGTAACCAGTTGAACCTTTTCCATTGTATCTTTTCCCCCCTAAATGCTATCATGTCAGCATCAGATGGAACAGATTCAAATGACCATCTTCCAGATCCAAGGAATTGAAAAGATATCAAAGATGCATAGCTAAGAAGTCAGTGAACAAGGGTAGGACATGAATGCATCTTCAGTGCATGATGTCAACTTCTCAGCTAGATACTTTATGACAATGGAAATGAGGCATATAAGAAGCAAAGCTTGAAGGAGGAGGCTGAGGGTCAACAGCAAAATCCAAATCAATTAGAAGGGGTTATAGTGAGTTAATGTCACCATTGGGTACGCAACCACCCAAAGACAGTAAATTAGAGGATCTGATGCTGAGAGAAGAACCACAACAGTGGAAAACTAGGAGCACATCTTGATCTGAGTCCAAGGTTATAGTTGGACAAAGATTAGAAGGTATGGTGTGATTTGGAAGCCAGAAATATGGGACCAGCTTACTAAAACTCCACAGCTCCAAGAGGCTCTCAGGTAGATAGACTGACTAATTATACTAAGAGATTAAGATGGTTGTGAGCCACCGTCTCACCCTGAGAAACAATGTTTAAAGGGCTTATTTTGTGAAATTATCCATACATATCCATCTTAACTCTGGAATTACAGTTTTAACCTCCAGTTGCATACAGGGGTATTTAAAGAATGTTATTTTTTTTATTAAAACGTAAAACCTCTACAGCTATCACGTTCTGTAATTCAGTGCCTTTGAATACATTTTCAGTGCAATGAAACTTCATTGTACTGTGGTGAAGTCAGTGGGCCCCAGAGTTTAGCCCTAGACTATCAGAGATGAGGTGGGGCAGTAGCTAAGAAAGTAGGCAGATGCCGCTTAAAGGGAGATTCTGAGTGGCACACATACAGTGTGGTAGGAAGGGAGTGGTAACAAACTGCTGTGAAGTTTCTGATTGTCTTTCCTTCTCTGCTCATAACCTGTACCCTCAACATACTTTCAAAATGTGCAGCAAGCATGTACCATTGGTCAGACACTGAGCAAGGTATGCTAGGTGGAGATACAATACCTGAATAAAAACAGGCAACACCTGTGCACTTAAGGAGCTCACATTCCAGTGGAGGCGACAAGGTGAAGATAGAGAATAACTAAGGGAATACCTTCTTCCACAACATTTGCCCCCAAATGAGGAGAGACTGCCTTTAGTCATTTTTCCTGGGTTGGTATCTTTTTCAAGATTTCTCAGCCTCCTACCCAAAGTCTCCTGCCCAGAGTAACCTCTCTCCGTGACTCAATGTGATTGCATTATGACAGTTCCCAGGCCTTCGCATTTAGGGTCCCATAGCCTGGGGTCCTGAGAAAGCTGAATGAGTGAGTGATACTACCACTCATCGGTATGTTTCTTGGATCTTTATACATGGAATTAGATGCTGAGTCATTTCATAAATGCAGCCCATCAGGGAAGGGCTGAACATCACTGGATCCAAGGAACCTCAGTAGAATTGCTAGATCCATGGTTCTACCAAGAGTACTAGCAGTGCCCAGTCAGTGTTGCTCAATGGTTGAGCATCAATCCATGAACCAAGAGGTCACAGGTTTGATTCCTAGTCAGGGCACATGCCCAGATTTCGGGCTCAATCCCCAACAGGGGTCATGCAGGAGGCAGCTGATGTTTCTCTCTCATTGATATTTCTCTCTATCCCTCTTCCTTCCTCTCTCTCTTCTAAAAAAAAAAAAAAATCAATAAAAACATTTTTTTAAAACAGGGAATAGAGGGTAAAGAGATCAAGCTCCCCAGGATTCCCAAATCTCTGAATTAGCAAACAGTTGCTCATTGTTTACTTGTCTGTAGCCTCTTGAAATTTGCTGGGTATAGCTCCAGAAAAAAAAATCACATTTGTTTTTAAATTCTAATAGTCCATGGTTCATTGTTTTTGCAATCTGTAAATTTAACGGTACACTATTCTGCAAAATGCAAAATAAAATCAACAGTTAAACTGTGTGAGCAGTGGTGGCCACCTTCCCAGTCCATCATCCTTTGCCAGGCCCCAGGGTCACTGGGAGGCCTGAGCTACTGGTGCCTCAGGCGTTCATTTCACCCTAAGACTCTCTTGGGTGAAGGTCTCACAAACTGGAGTGATCCCAGTAGTTAAAGATGCTCTTGTTTTTCTAACACCATGGCACCTAAACAAAAATAACTGCGTTACTTGGTGATCACGGTGATCCTTTCTGCCACCATGGTCATTCTGGACTTATTATAAGATGATCCCATTGTGTATCATGAATGTGCACTGGTAACTTTGACAACTGGTACATTTTACATGGCAGCTTTGAAAACCTAAATCCCGTGTGGACTCTGACTCCCTGTGATTCTTAAATTTTGTCAGTAACGTTTTAAAGCTGATAGCAAACGCTTAAAGTCCTCCTGTTTTATCTGTTATCAAGATAAATCATTTTATTTACACTGTTTTAAAGGAGAAGACCTCCAAGGCCCTTTTAATGATGTCATTAAAATGAAGACTAAATAGAAGTGGGGGCTGAGAGACAGTGTCAAGAGAAAAGCGCCTCTCAGGAAACTGGAGAATCCTCCTTTTATTCTGAAGTTTTCACAAACCCGCAAGAGCTGTGCCAGTTAACTGGTTTTTGTCGTTTTTCTACAGCACTAAGTCATGCTTAATGGATTCTTTTAATAGAAGAGCTGTGTTGCAATTTATTAAAAGAAAAGACAGGCAGCATCAACCCACTAAAGGTCAGAGAGAAAAAAAAAAAAAAAGCAGATGGGCCTCTTCCCCTGAATCAGGTGAAAATGGTCCTGCCTGTCAAGATAGGATCACTCTCTGGAAGAATACATTATTGATCCAGAAAGAGGCATCTGAAATCAGTGCTGCTCCTTTCTACATTCCCCACCACCACCTCTAATCAAATGAGGGGGGAAAGGCAGTAGTACCTGCAAGGTGGTGCCAAACTATATAGGAAACATAACTTGGGGTATAGGCTACCCAGACAGGGGTCTGCTTCCTAATCAGTGTGTTTGGAGCAAACCTACTTCATTCACAGGAGCATCGTGGGCACAGGCCTCAGTGAAGACTGAACTGAGACCTTTTATCTCAAAGAGATCCAATTCCTACAGAGACATAATTGCACCAGTCGGCCCTGACCCATCGCTGTAGCTCAAGTTAATAGCGGAGGATCGATTTACAAAGTTGCCCAGCTAGGTTTGTTGCTGTGCCCAACTGGTTTCCAGTCTTTTCTGATTATTTTCTTTACACACAAACTCCTTTTGTATCCCCCTCTCTCCCCTCCCACCCACGTTGGAACTCATGCTTTGAATAACTTAGTCTGCTACATAAATGGTTAATTAATGAGAAATGCGACAGATTTTATGAATCAAGATGGGGAAATTGGCCATCAGAACTTTGACTTAGCTGACGTGATCCGTGTTACCACGGGAGTTGTTATAATTCCATAACAAAACCAAGAAACTTCCCATTTTTAATTAGGCTTTTGAGAAATGTAGGCAGTTTCATATGGGTAAATACAGTACATCGCCAAAAGTGATGTGAAAGCCTAACACGTGAATGCTGAGTAGTAGTCATACATATTATACGGGAGCTCTCATTTCAAGAATTTGAAGAATATTATAAAAGCCCCCGGTATCCCTTGTCTTGAAGGCCCAAGAGCCAAGTGTCCATGACTCATTTGAGTTCTGTTTCATTTTCACCGTGGTTAACCAGCTTAAGTCAATAGAACGCCAAGCCAAGGTTAAAGATCGGCTGCTTTCAGCGTGTAGAATGATTTTCTTCTTAAATCTGTGCTTATCACGAGAACCATATATTTTTTCCACTTTCTGTTCATATTTATAAAATGTGGAGAGAAAATACATTAAGCTGCTCGGGGCATTGATAACGATATGCTGCTTTGCAGACGGCGATGTCATTGCTGCTGAAACCCCTGGGCAAGCAGCACCATATTTAAAAAAAAAACACAAAACGATGTGGCTCTTTGGTACAAGTCTGATTTGGTACAGGAAAGGAAGTTTATGGATTTTGATAGATATATAAAATATATAAAAATGCAGGTTGCTTGAACATTAAACTTCTAAAAGTTGAGTACCACAGTATTGGAAGTAAGAGATTTCCCACAGATACTCCATACTTTAGACTAGCAAGCCTTAGGTAAGGAAAGGCTAAAGTAAATATTTCAAAGTTATACACTAGCTGCATAATAATAGTTACTAGCATTTACTGTCATTTTCTATGAGTATTGATTATGTGCGAGGCACTAAACTGGGCATTTTATACACATGTTTTCCGAATTACCTGATTTAATCTTACTAATACTGCAAACGGGGATTATTTCAGCATTTTACCAGAAAAAAACAACAACTGAAGGTCAGTTATTAAGCATTCTGTGCAAGATCACATGTAACTAGAAAATGACAGAACTAAAATTAAAATCAAGGCCATCTGACCCTAAAACCCATCTTATTTCTTCCACAGTTAATTGTATTTTTTTAAAATATATTTTATTGAGTTCAGAGAGGAACGGTGAGGGGGGGAGGAGAGAGAGAGAGAGAGAGAGGAGAGGAGAGGAGAGGAGAGGAGAGGAGAGGAGAGGAGAGGAGAGGAGAGAAGAGAAGAGAAGAGAAGAGAAGAGAAGAGAAGAGAAGAGAAGAGAAGAGAAGAGAAGAGAAGAGAAGAGAAGAGAGAGAAACATCAATGATGAGAATCATTGATCAGCTGCCTCCTGCAGGTCCCCTACTGGGGAATCGAGCCTGCAACCTGGGCATGTGGCCTGACCAGGAATCAAACCCTGACCTCCTTTGTTCATAGGTCAATGCTCATCCACTGAGTCATGCTGGCCAGGCAGTTGTCTTTTTTTAATTAATTAATTAATTAATTTATATTGATTTCAGAGAGGAAGAGAGAGAGAAACATCAATGATGAGAATCATTGATTAGCTGCCTCCTGCACACCCCCCCACTGGGGAGCCCACAACCCAGGCATGTGCCCTTGACCAGAATCAAACTCAGAACCCTTTAGACTGCAGGCCACCGCTCTATCCACTAAGCCAAACCAGCTAGGGCCAGTTGTCTTCTTAAGATTGCTTAAGACTGAAAGAATTGACCCATCCCCCAGCCCAAACTTGGCCTCAGTAGGTTTTTTCCTAAAGCTACATTCTGGAAATTTTCCTAGACGATGGATAGCAAGATCCTAAATTAAATGTGTAAAAAGCAGTATTCTGTGAATTCTGGAGAATTGGACAGACCAGTGTCTGATCAGACTTTTCTAAATACGCTTGAATGGGACATGTTGTCTTGTCAGGAGAAAGTGATGCCATGTACTCAGTAGGCAGCAACCAGGAGCTCCTCAGGAAGGAAGATTTTTAAAGGAACATTGCTGAAGGCCTGGCCTGCATGTCCATCCTCTCGTTGGCTCCTCCCCAGTCCTTTAGGCGTCATGATTCCCTTTGCACAGATAGCCCCAGGGAAGTTTACAAGGTCATTCAGCTGATACACAGGGTTTTTGAACCCAGATCAGTCTGCCTTCAAGGGTTCACCCCAAGACATAGACCATGAAGAGCCCAGTTGTACACCTATGACAGATGCATGTCCCCACTACCAAAGGTCACTGTTTGTCCTGAGGTTGCCAAGATTTGTTCAGCCTCTGATTCGTCCGGGTACCGCAATGAACCATAGTTTCCATTTATCGTACACCAGTTGGTGCCAGTTTCTTAGTTATGTCCCTTACATGAGTTAAGTCTGGAAAAATAAATATCTGTGGAATGAATGCAAGAGTTAGCACATCATTTAGTGATCAGAACAATGTTATGAGGCTTAAATTACTATTTTCACGTAGGTGAAAGACAGGTGTATAGAGGCCATACAGTGAAACACTTGGGAAAGCTAAACTTCAAGCATCTATTAGGCCCCAAAGCCCATGCTCTTCCCCCAAATGACCCCACTTGGATGTTAAGGCGGATGGAGTTTTTTTGTTTCGTTTTGTTTTTGCTTTCAGGTTCTGAGAATTCGATTTTATTACATTTGGCATGGAAGCAGATTTAATACTAGTCAGGGATTTTCCAGAAGCAGACCCTGAGGCAAGGATGAAAGTACACATGGTTTATAAGGATGCGATCACAGGAAAGATGAGTAAGAGAGTGAGAAAGAGAGCCCCAAGCAGGTTAACACTGTGGACCGTGGGACTTCAGCCCACTGGGGAGACAGTGAGGAGAGCACCCCCAGGTGGGAACAGCATGGAATGGAGCTGAAAATTCCCCAAGTCACATACTGTCTGGCTAGAGCAGCTCCGAGTATCATCAAGCAAATAATTCACCTGTAGCTAGGTCATCCTAACCTTTGAGATTTTCACAAGGAAAGGTTTTTGAAAGACATAGGAGGAGATGTGATGAGTGGCCAGATATGTCATGTTCATGCACAGAAAGTCTCAACATTATAAAATGTAAAGGACCTCCTAATCTGTACGTTCAAAGGAAATCCAATCCAAATACCAACAGGATTCATAACAGAACTCGACAAACTGATGCTAAAGTTCGTACGGAAGCACAAAGCCCCCAAATAGCCACGACAGTTCTGAAGAGGACAAAGGTTGGACGAACTTGCCATGAACAGATAGGCTTATACAGTTGCAGTCAGTAGGATAGATGCTTAACACAGGGGTAGACAAAGAGACACTGGGATGGGGCAGAGATTCCAGAGAGGAACCCACGGGGGCCCTGGTGGGTAAGAGGGCGGTGGGGAATGTGGGTTGTTCACTAAGAGCTGTGAGTCTGGTGGCTCTGCATATGGAGATAAAGGAGGAGAGGAGTTTTGCTTTTTCCATAAGGAAGCCAATAGTCCACAGCCCTTATTGAGATTAATCACTGGGGCTGCTGCCATTGCTTCTGGATCTTCTGCTGATGCCATGTTAGCATTTTGCAAGGAAGAAAATAAGAAAATTCTGTGAAATAGTTTACTGTATATATTTACACGGAGATTGAAACACAGGTTAGCGGTTCTCAACCTGTGGGTCGCAAACAATGAAAATACATCCTGCATATCAGATATTTACATTACAATTCATAACAGTAGCAAGATTACAGTTATGAAGTAGCAATGAAAATAATTTTATGGTTGGGGGTCACCACAACATGAGGAACTGTATTAAAGGGTCGAGGCATTAGGAAGGTTGGGAACCACTGGTTAGGACATCAAAGCCCCACTTGCTTGGCTCCCCTCCCCGCCCAGCATCTCCATAGGAACAAAAGGCCCATTTACTCATAAACCTGGAGCTGAAAAGACAACATAACCCAGGACTTTGAAAATGTAGGATTCAAAAAAACCTAGTTTTACCCTTCACTTAAAATCCAGGCATTGTTGAGACATACCTACTTACAACATCCCACAGAACCCTCTTGCTAGATTTTGCCTGCTTCACAATGCATGGGGAATAAGTTTCATCTTACATGTGACCTACAATCTATTGAAACTGTAGTTCAAAAACTCATCAAGTCAAGTGGCAGCTCATGACACAGAAAGGCAGAATGAATGAGTAATGTGTGCCATGGGCACAGTAAGCGAAAGTAAGAGCATGCTTGCCAAGAATTCATCATTCTTTTTTTAAAATGAATTCAGAGAGGAAAGAAGAGGGAGAGAGAGAGAGATAGAAACGTCAGTGATGAGAGAGAATCGTTGATTCGCTGCCTCCTGCATGCCCCACACTGGGTATTGAGCCCACAACCCGGGCATGTGCCCTGACCAGGAATCCAACCGTGACTTCCTGATTCATAGGTCAATGCTCAACCACTGAGCCACGCAGCCCAGGCAGAATTCATCACTCTTTAATTTGACATGTTTTTGTCCAGAAATATAAATTTTTATGTCATTAATCTAGAGAGCTTGGTATTATTATTCAGGAACAGTTGCTCAATACCAGTTCTGCCCACAGTGCATTTTTTTCATAAAGCGTCTGGATGGAGGAGGTCCACAGACTGGGCCATGCATCATGTTACAGCTCTTTCCAAGTCAAAGGGGAAAGCAGACCCTCAAGGGTTAAGTTATTTGGCTTCGGCAAGCCAACAGTTGATTAGGAAATAGGATATGCAGCCCAGGGTTTCCTTTCTAAATACAATAGACAATTATGTGCGATCGTGTATCTAAAATAATAGCGCCATCTTTGACTATCACTTAAAAGTTTATCACTCTTGAGCAATATGAACAATTTTTTTCATTCAGGAAAGTTGGAAGGCAAACTAAACCTGACACATTATTTTATTTAGTGAATGTAGTTATACTACATCTCTGTCAAAATAAAACGGAGCTGCTTACAAGAGCCATATACAATCTGATGTATAAAAAAGGATAGTCTTGTTAATAAAATATTAGTCGTTTTTTCCAAATAAGGCCAAATTTGTTTACTCAGTATTTCATTAATTGGTCTCCTTTCATAAGGGAGCTTTGCATTGCTTTGCAATGGTGTGAAATAATGTTTCAACTGTAGCTTATAAGAGGAGCTCCTAAAAGCATGATCTGTTACTCAAGGAGTGCAGTGCAATAAATGAAATTCTATGAAAGTGTATGTAGGTGGTTTTTAAAAATTGAAGGCTCTGTTTCTAGGGCAGTTTTCATTATAGTTAGGCTAACGTTTGACTTCCTTGCATTGATATCAACGAAGACTTTTGTTGTGCAATTAGCAGAGAATGTAAATCCCTTGCTGCCCAAAAGGTTTCTCTCCACTGTCCCCATTTTCAGATTAGACATCCATGTCAGAACTGCACAGTTTTCATTTCCACTTATTACTTTGATGCTAAACATCAACCACTTGACCTCATTTGTTGTAACTCCCATCAGGGGCGAAGCTTGAAAGCTAACATGTTCTATCAGAATTAAAATTTTTAAAAGTAACCGGTACTCTTCACTTCTGCAGGAAGAGATCTTGTGGGTCTCTACAAAGGATTCCTGGAACATGAACATTAATAAACTAAAAATAGCCCTATCCAGTTTGACTCAGTGGTTAGAGCGTGGCCCACCCACAGAAGGGTTGAGGACTTGTGTTTGATTCCGGTCAAGGACATGCACCTCCATTGCAGGCCCGATCCCTGGCCCTGGTCAGCATGCATGCAGGAGGCGACCAATCAATGTATCCTTCTCACATCAATGTTTCTCTCTCTCTGTCTCTCCCTCTCCCTTCCACTCTCTCTGAAAATCAATGGAAAAAATATACTTGGGTGAGGATTTTAAAAAAAAGAAGAAACTAAAAATAGAAAAAGGGAGCAAAGGGTGAGGATAACTTATGAAATGAATGCCAAGAAGTCCTATTGAGAAGCTAAATCTGTCTCTAATCCGTGGTCTATAGCTTTGTATTGATTTATGAGCCTTTTAAAGATCTGAAGCATTCCCTTAGAAACAAACAAAAATATTTATCAATAAATTGCTATCAATAAAAATAACAGAATTTTTTACATCATAAAATTTTCCTGACAATTTAATTTTAATAACATGAATAGATAGGTGTTTAGGTGCTAATAAAAAATAACTGGAAATATTACTTCCAAAGTACCATCATAACTATTTAGAAGTATTTCCCTAGTTCTGGGGTTGGGGAGTTAGAGGGAGATCCTATAGCAAGAAGACTGGGAATCCCAATGACCTCAGGAATTATTGGTATACTGAATCAGTAGTAACTCTTATAGATATATAGCAATGTTTATGCATATAGATGCTGTTTTGATAAATAAAGTGTATTTAAAAGGAAAAATATCCAAAATTTGGATTCATCCTTTCATTTGTTTATTCAGAAAATATGTGTTGAATGCTTATACATGCCCACTCTTTGGATATTGAGAATGAATTTCAGAAATTCCCATTAGATTGGGGGAACCTGCCAAGTTGAGTCCATTGGGGAGGAGAAAGGTACCAAGTTGGCTCAAGGCCATTAGCTGTCAGGTGTTTCATTGTGAATGGCACGCTCTGTGGCATAGTCCTGGAGCACAGGCTCCCACGCTGGCTTCCATCTGGCATTGAGCGTCTTTATGGGTTGCTGCTAGATGCTTAGAGAATGCGAACTCCTTTATATATTCACTTCTTCCCGGACAGAGAAACCGAAGGTCTGTGAGATAAGGTGGCTTCCCTAAAGTCACACAGCTAAGCATTGATGCAACCAAGACTAGAACTCTTATTGTTATGCTCTTTCACTGAAGAAAAATGAGGGCAGTAAATCTGCAGAGGAATTCTTTCACTGTATTCCCAGGCCAGCTGCCTCTGCTTGTTTGCGTGTTTACTTTCCTCCCGCTTCTTCAAAGGTTTTTTTTTATGAATTTGAAATACATGCAGTGTAGTAAGATCAAAATAATGATTGAGACCATCTGGAGTGAGAAAGAGGAGGTGAGAAAAATTACATGAAGCAAGAGGTTACTTTGGTAACCTAAATAAATGCACCTCTAAGGTTCTCCATGGTTGCTAAAAACGGGTCACCACGTAATGCTGTCCTTCTCAACAGCCGAGTAGGAACGAAAACAAAATCATGATGGGCATCAGATGAAAATAGTCTAGAACCTGAAAAGGCTACATACTGTGTGATCCCAACACTATGACAGGCTGAAAAAGACGAAACTATGGAGACAGTCAAAAGATCAGTGATTGCGAGGAACTAGGAGGGAAGAAGGGATGCGTAGCTGAAGCACAGAGGATTTTTAGAGGAGTGAAAATACTCTGTATGATCTTATAGTGTCTTTTATCCAAACCCATAGAATGTACAAACCAAGAATAAAACCTTATCTGCAGTTTCACTTTCCATGGTTTGTTACCTGCAGGCAACTGTGGTTCTAAAATATTTAATGGAAAATTCCAGAGCCCTGGCCAGGTAGCTCAGTTGGTTAGAGTGTCATGTCAATGTGCCAAGGTTGTGGGTTTGATCCCCCGTCAGGACACATTCAAGAGTCAACCAGTGAGTGCATGGATGGGTGAAACACCAAATTGATGATTCTCTCTCTGTCGCTCTCTTTCTCCCTCTCTCTGAGATTGTGATGGTACTGACTTCACAGGGTTATTATAGAACTAGTGACCCGGTGCACAGATTCGTGCACATTGAAAGGAAATTAATTAGAAGGTGGCTGGCAGGGTGGGACTGGGCAAGATGGGCCAGACACGCCCTGGAGCCAACCTCCCGTGGTCCCTCTCCAGCGTCTGCGGAGTGAATGGGGTCCCTCCGGCAGATGGGGTTCCTAGGCCTGGCCTGCAGGGATCAGGCCAAAACCAGCTCTCTGACTTCCCCCAAGGGTCCTGGAGTGTGAGAGGGCACTCTGCAAAGTTGCTGTTGTACAGGGTGTGGAACGCAAACACAAGTGTGCAATAAACCAGATTCAGAGTTGACAGTGCTCCAGCAGCAACATACCCATGGCCAAAGGTGGAATCGCACAGTCCCCAAAAAATTGGGCTCCCTCCTCTCTGGTTTCGGGGTGTGTCATCTGAGAACCACCGCTGCCAAATCACTGCAGCTTGGCAGCTCCTGCGTTGAACGTCTGCCCCCTGGTGGTCAGTGCGTGTCATAGAGACTGGTCGGATGGTAGGAGGGACACTTAGCATATTAGCCTTTTATATATATAATGAAATGATAACTTAACGTCCTTGGTTTGGTGCCTGGATATAGTAAGAACGCCATAGCTTTATGTGGATGGTAGTGGTGGTGGTGGTGATGATGGTGATGATGGTGGTGATGATGGTGGTGATGATGATGATGATGATGATGATGATGATGCAGTAGTCGTGGGGCAGAGATGTCACTTCTTCACTAAGCATCGCTGGCACTGGAAGGCTATGGTAATGGTCAGAGACCCTTGGAATCTGGAGCCCATAAGGACCTTCAGGATTCATCTATTGCTGGCCTCTGGCTACCAATGGAGCAGCAAACAACAGGGCTCCATTAACGCGATATGCTACATGACTGATTTATCCACTGGCCCTTAAACATTAAGTCTCTCTCATGCTCATGACTCTGGAAAAAGAGGGTCAGTCTCAGAAGCACAGGGCCTGCAGACACCCAGATGACACGGTGGTAGCATTTTCCAACAGTGTGTAAAACCCTCCGCGTGGACCCGCAGCCTCTCTCCCAGGATGACGGCCTCCTCAGAAACCTTGCCAGTTTACTCACAGCCGCCGACCCTCCAGGCCACAAGCAAATGAGGACACGGGGACTATTCAGGGGACTCCTTCCCCCCACCCTCCATCCAGATGTTTGGCACCGGGGAAGCAGGCATAGCCACAATTTCCTTTGGACAATTTAAGAAATTAATATGAAACGATGTGTCACCCTGGACCTAGGAAACAGGTCGCCATAGGCTTTCTTGGGCAGCACTTGGAGCTCCAGGAGAGGCTCTGGGAATCGAAGGGGAAACGCACGGGTTATGTCACCTGTCTTCTCCCTGCTCCTCACCAACCCTCCTTCCAAGAGCGCTTTGTCAGTGCTTGCCCTGGGAACCTCACTACCACGCCTCACCTGAGAGAGGAAAAAAGCCACACACGACCATCAGCTTCTCCAGCAGATTGAGGTGTTGCGAGTGAAGGTCCCTTCTGGAAGTTTAGAGTTTTAGCTAGAGTGAGGCGAGCTCGGGTAAGGGCTCACAAAATTAACTCTTTCCTTGCCTCTGTGTGCACTTGCACATGATGATTTTGTTGAAAGGATACAGGGTTTTTATTTGCCGTGGAATCGCCGTCTCACAGTTCTAACGGGATTCAGATGGCTTTACCTGAGAGGTGAACTTTTAGGAATTTTCACCACCCGAAGTCCAACCTAGAAACAATCATGCCCTGCTATGCTTTAACAATCATATTTTAAGGACAACACTAGCCTGGAGGTGTGAAAATCATAACATTCATAAATGATTACTCTAGTGGCCCATTTTCCCCTCTAAGCTGTCTCCATTTTGCTTTCCCATTCCCACAGGACGGGAGGGTTTTGTTCGGACTCCCATGTGGGGAAGGCGCTGGCCTCACGTGCTTTCCCCACGGAGCTGGGCACGTGTGGAGCCTGTCCACTGCTGGGCAGGACTCGGAATAAAGGGCTGGAAGAGCGAGGGGACTGCAGCGCCCACTGGTCTGCACATCCCTCTGCCCTGAGCGCAGCGGCTCAGCTCTGATGGCGGGGTGCCTCCTTGTCTACCCTGTTAGCTGGAGTGTCTCATGTTCTCGTCACAGCAGCTCTGTAGTGTGGGTACCACTGCTATCCCCAGTGTGAGCGCACAGAGACACCGCAAGGCTAAGGAACAGGCCCGTCACCAACCAGCGAATGGTGGAGCGAGTGTTCGACCACATGTCCTCATGTTAAACCCCATGTGCAATTTGACTTCGGAAGTCAAATTTTCTGGTTGGAGTTTTGTCACAAACTCTTTTTTTTTTTACTTAATTTTTCCCATCACCACTTAGACCCATTCTAGCCTCTCCCACCTCCCTCTCCCCCCACTCCCCCCACAATCACCACACTGTTGTCCATGAGTTCTGTCTCTTTTTGTCTATTTCGCTCAATCCCTCCACTACCCCAGTTCCCCTCCCCAGACAGCTGTCAGCCTGCTGTCTATCTATGAGTCTTGAACTTCTGTTTTGTCCTCTATACAATGAAAAGGTTGGAGTAGGTGTTTCCAGAATAACGTTTACCATGAGATGCAAGGAAGAGACAAAAAGGATTGTAAAAATAAAAGTCCACTGGCATCAGTTACCCCAGAGAAGAGAAATAAAGGAAATGGTAACGATTGGCTCCTCGTTTGTCAGTGGGCTTGAGGACACTGGTTCAGTGATCTTAACTAGTCTTTAACCAGGACTCGTTGAAGAAGACTATCTCCCATGTGTTTCCCATTAATTGTGGCAAACACATAAACCATTTCATGCCGGTCCTCTCCTATTTCTCAGCACGAAGTTCCTCTTGCAGACCCATCTTCCCAGGTACATGTACGGTCCAGAAGATTTAGCCTCATGCACGCACACCCGCTCCGTTCAAATTACTTAAAGGAAGTAACTTATTCACAAATGCAATTTAGCTGATTACATGCAATTAGGAGCGTGCATCTGCCATCCGAGCAGAGCCCTGCACCGAGTTTCATGCGAGAGTAGCCAAAAATAGATTTCTCTACACCATGGTGGCCTAAGAGTGATCATACCAAATTTAAACTTTTGGGTATTCAGCTTTCCCGATGTGACTTCCTGTTTTGCAGAAAAGAACTTGAAGACATAATAATAAAAGAAGACTCAGACTCATTTCTGTTCACCAAGTGGCTTGTTCAAAACAACATTTTAATGATTTAAGTGTAAATGAATCAGAGGCATATGGGTTAGATTTCCCTTAAAATACACAAGGATTTTTAAAGGAGGGAGAGTGGAATGAAGAATTTCCCCAAATTTAGTGCTCCTTGGAATTGCCTTTTCTCATGTTATTAAAAATTGGCTGTGGCGGGGAGAGAGGTTGGCGGGGGCGCTGATTCACTTTGAACTACATTTAGCAAACGGGGGTGGAGCAGGGAAAAGGTTCCTAACATCTTCTTTAAAAGGGGACCATACTTCTCCTTGGGCATCGACTAATTCATCCCAACCAGCATTTTTGATGAGTTAAGTGTAAATGAATCAGTAACATACGGATTGCATTTGGAATACACATGGGATTAAAAAATGAAGGGAAAAAGCACTTGGTAAAGTATGTCTGGGGTTTTGCCAAACCCATAACATTAAAAAAAGGGGGGGAGGGGTTGAAACAATTGATGAATCCCTCTCAGGCCCTGCCAGCCTCGCCAGGGGGAGCAAACACAGGGCAGATGGGGCGGCTGTGCCAGGCCCCGCCCCTTCACCCTGCAGAGTGGCCAGAGCCCAGCCTCACCTGCCAGGTGCCCAGGAGGCTTCCTTATGCGAAGCTCCCGCTTTAAAAGGATCACTTCCTGAGAAAGAGAGGACACTAACTTATCCCCTGTTCTGCGAGCATGTAAATGGCCATTCAGCCATTGGTTTTTCTAGATAAACATAAAGGCAGCTGAACAGAGATCAGAATCTCACTGGGATCTGCATTCTGTGTTTATTTCTGGTTTTCTCATTGGGCACCTGAATAACACAAGTAGTGACTTGGTGCTCCGTAGCCCCCTGAACCAGTGGTTCCCCACTTTTCACCTCCATGGACCTTGTTTTCTTGCTCTCCTCTCAGATTCCATGTTGGAAGATATGATCTATACACCAGATGCAATTATTAAGAACTAGAGGCCCAATGCACGACATTCATGCACTGTGGGGGGGAAGGGGAATTGTCCCTCACCCCAGCCTGCGCCCTCTTGCAGTCCAGGACCCCTCGGGGGATGTCCAACTGCCAGCTTAGGCCTGCTCAGCGGATATCCCCCGAGGGTCCTTAGTGCTGCCGCTGAGGCTGTCCTCTGCAGCCATGAGGCCAGCTTCTGGCTAAGCAACACTCCCCCGTGGGAGTGCCTGACCACCAGGGGGCAGCTCCTGCATTGAGTGTCTGCCCCCTGGTGGTCAGTGCGTGTCATAGCGATCAGTTGTTCCACCGTTCAGGCAATTTACATATTAGCCTTTTATTATATACGATATTTTCCTCATTTTGTTATTAAGCAGAAAATGCAGTTGCAAGCAAACCAACATCAGCATACTGAGTGGATAGCATCTGAGTTAAAAGAGTTGTATTTTTGCCATCTGTCCTCTGCAGTCAGAGCCCAGCTAGTTCTATGACTCGTGAGTGTCACAAAGTATTGAGAACATCTCAAGTCCATTGCTCCTGCACGGGCCCCAGAGGGCCAGGATCCCAGATAGGGAATCCTTAGCCTCACGGGTCTGACAGGCGTCTCAAGGTGGAGAGATTTCCAGAACAACCCCAATGGAAACTATAGGTCTGAGCTCTCCAAGAGTCAATCCTAATACCATTTATTTTGTATGGTGTTTTCTTTTATCTTTATTGTTGGAAGTATTACAGATGTCCCCTTTTTCCCAAATTTACCCCCTGTACCCTGATGATTCTCCCCAGGCCTTCACCACACTATCATCTGTGTCCATGGGCTATGCATATCTATATATAAAAGCCTAAGTGACTGTCCGACCGTTCGCCCGGTAGCTATGATGCACAATGACCACCAGGGAGCAAATGATCAACACAGGAGCTGCCTAGCTGCAGTGACTTGGCAGCTGTGGTTCTCAGGTGATGCACCCAAAACCAGAGAGGAGGGAGCCCAATTCCAGGGTACATCACCCAAGAACCACCCTCTCACAATCCAGGACCCCTCAGGGGATGTTGGAGAGCCAGTTTTGGCCCGATCCCCGCAGGCCAGGCCAAGGGACCCTACCGGTGCACAAATCCGTGCACCAGGCCTCTAGTATGCATATAAATTCTTTGGTTAATCTTTCCCGCTCCAACCCCTCCTTCCCTCTGAGAATCCTCAGTCTGTTCCATGCTTCAGTATCTCTAGATCTATTTTGTTTGTCAGTTTATTTTGTTCCTTAGATTCCACATATGAGTGAGATCATGTGATACTTTTCTTTCTCTGGTGACTTATTTCACTTAGCATAATACTCTCCAGGTCCCTTCAGGCTGTCTCAAAGGGTAAAAGATCCCTGTATAGTTTAACTAAATTTTTGTCAAATACAAAGCAGGTCCAAGACTTGGTAGCTCTGAGAATCATCTCAAGGGGAGGCTGAAGAGGGCCAATGGCTCCATTTTCTCCCAACATGGAGTTTCCGACTCCTCAATCACCATTCTGCCCTCACTGGGGGCCCGAAGCCATCCCCTGGCTCCATTTCAGACCTCTGCTGAGATTTCAATGGTTTCAATCCCGCAGCCACACAGACACCTATTTCATTTTCAAGAAAATGAGGTGTGTGTCGTCAGGTCTCGATAAAGGGCTTACGAGAAAATTGGTTTTATGATTTCCCTGCTCTGTTTCTAAGGGTGGGGTGGGGAGTGGAGTAGGAGGGAGTGGTTATTTGAAAATCTCTCTAAAAATCCAAAAGTGAATCTTTTCATGTCAGGACTTCAGCAAACATACTCCTGTGTGTTTTCGTGGGAGGAGGTGGGAAGGCGGTTCAGTTGGGAACATGTGAGCCTAAGCTTGCTCTCTAAATTCCTACGAGGCAGACAGACTCCGGCAAATGCCTCGGGAGACGGGCCCCTTGAGACAGCCGTGGAAACAGTTTGACGTTAATGAAAATGTGCAAGTGAGATAATAAACCAGAGTGGAAGAACCGTCTCTAAACAACCTACGACCATTTCTCTCTTCCTCCTGCCGCACCCCCTGTGGACACAGTACACAGTTAGATCTCTCCGAGGAAGGGGCCACGATGGGATTAACTATTACAGGACAAAGGAGATTGTCCCCTTTGGCTGGTGTTCCCCTTGTCAACACCAGAGTTAAGGTGCCGTTGTAACAACAAGCTGCCCTTTGAAATGAGCTATGCCTGTAGCTTAGGTACGTTTAGTGCTGGGGTGACCAGACCTCAGCAGAGAGGCCGAGTCATGGGAGCCCACATGTATGCTTCATTTTATTTCAGGAAAGCAATCAAACCAGGGGCACTTAGGCGCTATGGTGGGGCCTGCTCAGGAACAAGACGGCCAAGTTCACAGGCCATTGCCCGGGAGCCTGGGAAGAGCTGACATAAGATCGATTGGCCATCCTGGGCCATTTAGCAAACAGTTTACATAGGTGGCCTGGGTCCTGGATTTCAACTAAATGAAAACTATCGGGAGAATTCCCTATAAAGTGGACTTGATCTATATTAGGGAACAGGCTAATTATAGGGATTGGCATATATGGAATCAAAGTGAAACCCTATATGGGACGAGAGAGTGGTGGTCTTTCATACCAGGGTGGTCTGAAACCGGGGTTTAATGTATGTACAATATACAAACATTTTTGACAGACCATTAACACCTATAATCTTGTAAATATTTGCCATTTTCTAGATCATAAATATAGCTGCATAAGCAGTTCTTTCAGAACATCATTTATACACCATTAAAGGTTAATTTACAAGTTAGTACCTTATAGAAAGAAGATATGTGGGCTCTATGCTAACTTTCTATAAAGGAGACGGGTGTCTCCACCAGCAATTTGTAGCTCTCCTGTGGGTCTGACCCGGGTCCTCGTCAAAGCTCTATTTGAATTCTTTTCATCAGCTCATGTTCACAGCAAACTTAATCTTCTGTTTTGGGAGGGAAAAGGGGGGGGAAAACAGAGGGGAGAGAGAGATCTGAGGTCTCCGGGCCGCGCTTCCAGGCATCTCGCCGTTTATTTGCACAGGCTCTCTCGACACCACGCTCATTTGTCACCGTCCCTCCCATACCTGCCCTTGTACCTTCGCCTCCGTCCGGTGGGGCCTCCATCGCTTCTCCACGTAAAGACGCCTCGGAGGGACCCTCCGTGAAGTCTGACCTCGAGGCGGCCACTGTGTGACATTGCATTTTGGAAAAGATCAAAGAGAGGCAGGAAACGCGGAGGGAAAGTGTTCGGCGGGGGACGTTTTCCCCGTCAGGCCGGACATCTCTGGAATCTCGTTAGAGGGGGTGGTAGGGACCCCGGCTCCCCTGGAAGCCATCCACAGCGGGGGGTGATGGGCAGGTGCTGGGGCGTTCTCGGGAAAGAGCATCATTTCCGCGAGAGGGTGGGTACACGCGGGTCATATCCGCAAGGAGAAAGCCACAGCGCGAGCTCAAGGGACCACAGCAGGTCTGCGCTGTCTGGAAGGAAGCGGCGTGGGGGGACTTATTCAGTGAGGAGCCTCGTCCTCCGCAGAGGGATTCCCTCCATATCATTGCCCTTTGCCTGACACGTGCACAGCCAGGCTGCCGGCTGCGTGCCTGCCGGGCCCAGCACGGGCACTTTGCATGCATCTTGAGCCTCCCGAGCAGAGGATTCTGGGGATTTTCCTGCCACTCTGGTTTCCGGGAGCTCACTGGGACCCTGGGAGCAAATGTCAAAGTGTTTACTGTCTACTCCTCCCTTCTCTTTCTGTTGATAAGGGAGAGTTTCCCAAGCACCTGCCCCCTGTGCTCTTCAGCCCCTCAAAGTCAACCCACTTTTCAGGACAGAAAGCCAGCTCTCATGCTTGCAGCCCTGCAGCCCAGGGGGGCAGATGGAGCACCGACTGGGAGTCTAGAGGTTTAGACTCCAAGCTCAGGGCTGCCACTCTCTGATCTTAGAGCGATGCTAGTCCACGTGGGCTTAGTTGTCTCATTTGTAAGTCATCGTGCTGGGCAGTTAACGAGGTGGCCTCAACACTCCCTCCGTGACTCATAGTCTGTCTTCTATGGCTCCTCTCACTGGAGACTCATAACACTACTAGCACTCTCCTCTCCCCTTTCCCAAGACCTCGTTTTAGGGAGTAAACAGCATTGTTCTCCCAAAGCTACCCCCCTAGGCCTGGAGCTCCGGGTCCCGTCATCACACACTCTGGGCATTTTTCTCTGATAGCCCAGCTAAGCCCGAGCCACCCTGGGCAGCTTCTGCTGTCTCCTCTGCTCCACGTCTCCCTTTTCACGCTAGTTGAATGTGGTTGTTTTTTAATGTTGACATAGCTCATTGGTTTTATGGGAATGGAAGAGTCCCTGATATTCTGAGAAGAGACCCAAGATTTGAGCAAATGGTGTGATGTTCAATAAAATCTGAGTTTGATGGCTGTGGCTAGGGATTTGGGACCGTCACAGCCTGGATGCCAAGTGCAGCATTGCCCGTACAACGTGAGCAATCAAAGGGCGCAGTGTCTGATGGGGCAGACACACACAAACATAGGTGTTGCCGTGACGAGTGTTGAGTTATTGGCCTTTCTCTAGAGCAGCCAGAGTTCGGAACTTTTTAAATTGGTAAAACATTGAAGTTTGGTTTTTTTGACATTTTTTAATTGTGCTTGAGTCATTCATAAATAACAGTTGATGAGAGCATCAAGGGGGTTTCTTTTCCATTTGGAAATACAATCATTTTGAGCCGTAGGCTCTCTATTTCTTCAATTTCTGATCTGGGGCCTTAGAGCTAGGCCTCATTGTACCAGCCTCTCTCAGGCATCTGCCCTGTGAGAATGCAACCCTCCTTTGAATCTAATTCTCTGGCTTCCAAACACATCCTTGCTGAATCATGAGTCAGAATAGTCTGAATGCTGGTTTCACCTGAGCCCTTCGGTCCCGACTTCCCCTTAGCTCCCTCTCCCTACTATTTTCTCCTTCTACTTTCAAGATGACCCTGCCCTACATACCTTTCCCTCAGGACCCTAGTCTCAGCTCCTTCACTAACAGTTACATAAGGTGATCGTCCCCACTGCGCATATTGGTGGTTTCTACTGGGTGACCTTAGCTGCCCTCTCTGTCCCGATGAGTTAAGATCACCTCAGTGTAGTGTGAGCCTACACGGCCTAAGTTCACTGAAGATATTCCTGCAAAGAGCGGTGTTTTATTCTGTGTCCTTGGTTTGATGAACGTTAATAGAGGAAACACCCATATGAAGGATGTTTCTGTGTCTTTTGTAAATTTGCTTTTGAAGACCGTCCATTATGTTATTCAATACTTCTTTTTTTTATTTATTTGTTTGTTGAAAGTATTTCAGATGTCCCCGTATACTCGCCCCCCACCATTGACCCTCTCCACCCTGCTCCTGCCCCTAACCCAGGCCTTTACTGCTCTATTGTCTGTGTCCATGGGTTAAGCATATATGCATATAAATTCTTTGGTTAATCTCTTTCCGCCCTCCCTCCCCTGCCTTCCCTCTGAGATTCATCAATCTGTTCCATGTTTCCATGTCTCTGGATCTATTTGTTCATCAGTTCATTTTGTTAATTAAATTCCACATATAAGTGAGATCATGTGATACTTGTTTCTCCAACTGGCTTACTTCACTTCTTGCAAGACTCTCCAGGTCCCTCCATGCTGTCTCAGAGGGTAAGAGATCCTTCTTTTTTACAGCTGCATCAATACCTCTTAAACATAATCAATTTTTTTCTTAGGGTTGAGCGCTTAAAGGAAAAATATTCTTTGACTCTTCAATTAATTATTTTGCTTGCATTTAAGAGGTAATTAGAGCCACAAAACTCACTGGGCTCAAGAGCATTAGAGGAATAACTCCTTGATTTAGGAAAGAGACTCATCAGGATAGTTCTGGCCCTAGTCTTCCACTCCGTTGTCAGCACCTCCCTTATCCTACTTTCTGAACTGGCCCAGCGCTCCTCTTTCCTTCTCTTTCCACTACTCTGTTCTTCCTGGCCTCTTAGCCATGCGTTCCCACTCTTCCCACCTCTGAATCTCCAATGCTTTATGGAAGGAAGAGAGGTTACAATAATCTGCTACATTCTGGGGAAATGGCTTTAACCCAAGGCCGAAGGAAGGATGTTTTATGAGAGGCTCCTCCAAGCAAAGGAAAACAAAACAAAAAGTTCTTTGAACAAAAATGATTAGGAAATATTATGTACTCCAGCTTCTTCTTGGAGGGTCTCTAAGAATATTAGGATCTCTAAAAGGTCCAGAAGTAAAGAAAGTAAATGTATTTAAACGGTCCTTTTACACGTGGTATTCAGAAGGACACACTTTGTCAACTTCTACTTAGTCCACTAGTGGATTTCAGTGGTGGATCTTCTGAGCACTGAGGACAGCAAGTAGAGGTGACATAGGATCAGTACCTCTTACTTCCCAGGTAAGACCAGCAGTAACTGCCCACTCTCCTGCTTGACTTAGCACTCAACCCTGAACTCCTCCTCCATACTGTTGAAATCTTATGATCCATTCACCTTCATCAGCTCAACTTCCCCACCCAATTTTAACAAGCCCACGGAGCTTCTCACCCATTGTATTCAACTTTTAAAAATAAAAGTGACAGAAATCCTTTTGGAGAAAAAAGAATGTAACTGGAGGTCAGTCTAAGCATGGACTGAAGGCATGGATTAATCCAGAGACTTACAATGACTCATCACACCTACTTCTTTCTCTTCCTCTTGGCTCCACTTCCGACTGTCCGTTGACATCATCCTTAGTATCTCTCTGTGTTGAGAAGAAGGCCACTGACTACTCCACATGGACATGCTGCAAACCAAATCCAACAGGAAGAAAGACCCCCTCTCTCTATTGTTCATATACCAAGTAACATGGAAGCGCCGGGGCTGACCCTGTTTACAAAGTCACCTGTGCATCCTGCACCAAGAGCTGCGGTCAGAGTGTTGCCCGGAAGTGCTTGTTTGGCCTGAGATGTGGGCCACTTACTCTGGAGGGTTAATGACAGATAAAAATTGCAGGTTTACCCCATGAATACCAACATTTGTCTTGCTTGTTTTGGAGCTATGAATTTTCCTGCTCAGTCAAAAAAAAACCCCATCTTTCTTAAGAAAAAGAAAAGCTTTTATTTTCTTCTACTTAGAATTACGAACATTGAATGTCTTTGCTCTCGTGTGCAGAGTTTTGAGTTTCTTTTCTGTACATCTTGTCTCCACAGCTGGGCTGTAAGCTCTTGCAGGGCAGAAACCATGCTTTCTTTTGATTCTCCCATTTCTCCCTCTCCCGCATCATACTCTCCACTCATTTACTCATTCTGCAAAATTTTGTTGAGTATTTGTTGCATATCAGGAATTGTGCTAAGCCCCACAGAGCTTTTAAAACTAAAAATACAAGATGCTTAGAAAATGCTTTACAAACAACTGAACCCCCTTCCTTGTGATGTTCCAACTGCTAAGAATGGAGCTTGTTCTCTCTGCCACAGGCAACAGAGCAGTTTTCGTGAGGTAACGACGTGACCTGGGGACTGTCCGTTCCCTCCTGGGCCTCTGATTTCTCGAGTGGGACATAGATGAACAAGAAGCTCCCTGAGCTCTGAAATTCTAGGGCTCTAAGTCATGGGCAGCCCAATGCTCCCTAATTATCTCACTCCACTTAGCTGACACCCTCACCCCTCTCAGCATCAGAGAGAAGAAGATAACAATTTTATTTCTCTGCCACTCTACCCCATATCACTTCCAGAGAAATTAGATATACCTTTTAGTCTATTTTTTATTGATTTTAGAGAGAATAGAAGGGAGAGGGAGAGAGAGAAAAACATCGATGTGAGAGAGAAACATCAATGGGTTGCCTCCTGTACACACCTCGACCAGGGATCCAACCTGCAGCCTGGGTATGTGCCCTGACCAGAATCCAACCAGTGACCTTTGGATATACAGGACAATGCCCGACCAACTGAGCCACACCAACCAGCGCTGGATGTTCCATTTTATTTTATTTTTTTAAATATATTTTTATTGATTTCAGAGAGGAAGGGAGAGGGAGAGAGAGATAGCTATATCAATGATTAGAGAGAATCTTTGATTGGCTGCCTCCTGCACACCCCCCCCCACCCCCTGGGGATGGAGCCTGCAACCCAGGCATGTGCCCTTGACCAGAATCAAACCCGGGACCCCTCAGTCCGCAGGCTGGCGCTCTATCCACTGAGCTAAACCAGCCGGGGTTGGATGTTCCATTTTAAAGCTGACACATTCATTATAAGCCACCATTTTATTTAAATGTGTTCTGCGATTTACACAGCCTCCCAAACAACTGTAGGAAACAGGATAAATTATCCCCATTTTACATAAGAGACAATTAAGGTTGAGATGTAAATACTGACACAAGGTCACAGAGCCTGGTATGGGTTTCTGAATGGTGCCAATACAGTGTTTTCTCTCAACTCCATGAGCCCGCAGCACAATAAAAAAGATGGAGTCAGTCCTCGCCATCAAAAGCCTGGATCCTGTGAGAACATGTGAGCTTCCTGGGATGTTTAAGTCCAAAGGCCTTTGGTGAACATAGTTTTAACCCACAGCATAATGAGGCCTTTGGCAGGGAAACAAGGAATAGCAGGAACGCAGTGTCTGCAAGGAAAATGGAGCCGAATGCCACATATATCAAGCAGCTCTCACGGCCCGGGGATGAAAGAAATTAGAGCAGGGGGAAAAGATCTCACCACGTTTGGGGCCCTCCGTTCTGTGAAGCTCTCATTCAGGTCTTTGCAGAGCTCAGCCACGCTTTCCCGCATCCCCCTCGCCCCTGCCTTTCATTTTGAAACCAAGGGGCCTGCGAAGAGAAATCCGATGCACATGTTTCTGATTCATTTACACTTAACTCATCAAGCTCTGTTTAGGGGGAGCTATCTGATGTCCACAAATCTTTTGGAGTCGTCCTCCCCCTTAATAGCCATTGAACTTTGTTTTCCCAGCATGCCCATGCTTGAGTTGAACGCATGTAAACATACTAAGGCACCCAAAGAGCCTCGTGGACATGCAGGCCCCAGTCTGCGTAGAGACTGAGAGGGTCATCTTTGCTTAGCAGAGTCTCCTGGGCTCCGTGGCAGTGGGGCTCCACCAGGGGACCCCAGAGAAACTCGAGACAGGGCAGTTTGCTCAGGCCCATGCCCCTGGAGGTGCCCTGAGGACCAGCAAGAAGCGGACAGGGTTGTAGGATTGAGGTAGAGGGTTTTCTGAGTCCTGTGCAGTCTCCAGAGATACAAGAGGGAGAGGAAAACTATGGTATTGTTGCTCAGAAGGAGATGGTCACCCCAGGAGAAAAGAGTCCTGTTCACCAGGCAGGCAGTTCTCGCCACCGTCATACCTTCCTGGACCCCCAGCAACAGCGCCCCCGGCTGGTGACTCTGCTTCTACTCTTGACCCCCTTACAGCCCAGATTTCACTCTTCAGAAACCAGAGTAGCCATTTAAAATAGAAATCAGAGCTCGCCCCTCCTTGGCTTAGAAACTGCCAATGCTTTCCTGAAACACTTTGAGTAAAATTCAAATTTCTTGCCATGGTCAGAATATTCATAGTGACCAAGCCTCACCTGTCCCTCCAACCTCAGCCCCTAGTGTCTGTCCTCATTTGCTCTGCGCCAGCCAGACAGCTGCTGTTCTCTGACTTGAGTTGTGGTTCCTTTCAACCCCAGGATCTTTGCACTGGCTGCTCCCTCACCTCCTGGACGATTCTTCGTTCACACAGTCATACAGCTGACTCTAACTCGTTATCCGTTTCGTCTTTCGAACATGTCTTTCCTTATTATTCCTGCTACAGTACACTTCCACCTTAACCTGCTCTCTAATGTTTAATTTTTTAAAATATATTTTATTGATTTTTTACAGAGAGGAAGGGAGAGAGATAGTTAGAAACATCAATGAGAGAGAAACATCAATCAGCTGCCTCCTGCACACCCCCAACTGGAATCAAACCTGGGACCCTTCAGTCCGCAGGCCGACGCTCTATCCACTGAGCCAAACTGGTTAGGGCAAATTTTTTTCTTAGCACTTACCACCTTCTAAAATTGTCTTAATTGTCTTTGTTTATATGATCATTTCTTTTGACTTCCTACGAGAGCAAACGTTTCAGAAGGTCAGCGACCATTTTTTCTTACTCGCCTCTGAATCTCCAGTGGCCAGAACAGTACTCGATACAGGGTATATCTCAATAAATATCTGTTGAGTGAATGAATGAATGAATGAATAAATAAATGCCCTTGACAGCTATTTCAACCTAGAGTCACACATAACCTCAAGAAGCCAGGGATGCCTTCCAGTTCCTGAGCAGTAGGAGCAGGGAGGCCCAGAGAATCCTTGCCTCTGTCTGGGATAAGATGGCATCAACCCCGTGTTCTCAGGCCTCTGTCCCTTGGGGTACATGCCGTGGCAGTGACCAGGAAAGGCAGGGGAGCGTCCAGCACGTGACTATATGAGCAACGTCTGGCCCAAACCGCTGGCGTGTTGGAAGGCTTGATGCTATAGAGACAAGTTGGGACCTGGGACCTGCAAGAGAGAGCAGCTCATGGGATCTGGGAAGCAGCCACAGCCAGGGCATGTCTGCACCCACATTCCCCCTCTGACATCCATGGGCCAAGTGCCTGTGGGCAAGTCATTTACCCTCCCCAAGCCTGTGTCCCCTCTTGTAAAATGAGAATGATAATATCTAACTCAGAGAGTGTTGACTTCTATAAAATGTATAAGATACCAAACACGGGACCTGACATGAAAAGGGTTTTCAGTAAATGGGAGCTATTGCTGTTCTTGGGAAGAGTAGAGGTACCAGAATTCTGATGATGAACCAGAGAAACGTGGCTTTGTTACAATATTAGGACAGGTCCTTCTCCAGACCGGAGTACCCTGGGACCTGTCTCCACCCAGCCAGCCAATGGTTACATTCTTAAATAGAGGCTGAAGGAGGGCAATGCAAGGGCTGAGTGGAATACCGCGGAGAAGGGATATTAATTCCACACTTCGCCCCGCCTGTCTGGGAAAATGTTCTTCAGTTTGTTTCCTTTAATTCCCTGCCAGGGAAAACTGATAGATGAGGCCTGGATCGGGGCCCTGGTGCAACAGCCCAAATATTTTTTCTAGATATAGCTGTTAATGCATCTTAACAGCCTGAGTCATCGCTCTGACACAAAAGACAGCGAATTCTAACTCCTACAGGACACATGTCTGGCACTCTGCATCTGACAGATGCTTTGGTGTTTTCCTTCAGTGTTTCTGCGTTTATATGATACAATCTACATAAAATATTCTGCATGACTAAGTTATAAATATGTGTACCCCTTTTCATTTAATATTAGGCATGTTCATTTTCCTTGTGATAACAACTCCTTCCTAAATATCTTTCGTGAATGGGTGTGTTCTATTTCAGGTCTATGGACTGGCTCAACATTTTTCTTAGCCATTTCTCTGGTGTTTCAATACCTAAGCTTTTCTTTTCCTAATTTTTTCTCTAAATATTAATAATACATAAATCCTATGCTTGAATTTTGTGGAGATTTTTGTTAAGCAACAATATAAAAGTGTATTTTGAAAAATAGGCCACTCTAACAGTGGGGGATCAACGGTTGAGCCCTAACTTTTGAACCTTGACTACGAGATCCTTATCTTTTTTGTATTTATATATTTACAAATTGTACGGCATTCTTTGCTCCCCTCTTTAAAATAATAAATAA